>NW_007248371.1:256575-285916 GCF_000164805.1 Carlito syrichta
TAGACCCCTGGGAAGTCAGTCACTGAGACACAGTCTTTGGAATGCAAACAGTGAAGAGCCCCAGAATGACTTGTCAGAAACCACAAACCCAGATATCAAGATATTGATAGAGAGAATAAATAGAATTGAGGAGAGACAAGAGAAAAGAATGAAGGAATTGATAAATGAGATGACAGCAATAAAGAATATAATGAATGGAATAAATAACAAACTGATAAGCATGGAAAGCAGAATTAGCCAAGCAGAAGAAAGAATCTCAGAGCTTAAGGACCAAAATATGGAATTAATCCAAACTGTCAAAAACATAGAAAAGAAGTTTAAAAAGACAGAGCAAAACCTTCAAGAGATGAGCAATTGTTTCAAGAGGCCAAACCTAAGATTAATTGAACTTCCTAAGGCAGAAAGAGAGACAGTGACCACCCTGGAACAAACATTCCATGAAATTATTTAAGACACCCACGCCGGCGCCGTGGCCTGAGCCCCGTTATCTACAATAACTGCTGCCTTGGGGCGCCGCCTGGGACGATGCGCCAACCCGGAAATCCAGCGCGCGGTGGCAACACGAGGCTCTGCCGCCTGCCCCGCAGCCCATTTCCTAACTGGTGGGACTGAGCCGGGTCGACTCCGCCGGAGACCGCCAGGTGAGAGGCCCCGGGAGGCTTGGAGCGCAAATAAACCCGACGCCCGCGGCGGGAACCTTGTAGGCCTTGCGGGGCCGGACACCTGTAGCGAGGGCCCAACTCTTTCTGTTTGTACACCCAGTGGCGTGTGTGCATGCGTGTGTGTGTTTTCTGTTGTCAAGTTTTGTGGGAGTGGGTCTTTCTTGTTTACTTTTGTTTTAGTTCTTAAATCAACCAGAAGATTTTGTTTTTGTGGACCAGGGATTCCATTGACTATTCAAAGCACACAGTTGTGGCTTGGGCTTTTTTCACTCCCCGGCATCAGTTTATCTCATCTTTGTTATCTCACGTTACACTCTGGTGTGATTTGTCTCCCCAAAGATTAACATCAGGGAGCCACCCTTTCCTTTAGCCTCCCAGAAAAATTAACACAACCAGCAGATCAAGACTGAGCAGACAGTTTAGGCAGGTCAACATCTGTTTTCCCTAAAAGTCTAAAACGTCTTTCCCTACCCCGTCTATAACGGGAGCTCACTTGACAGCTATTGCTGCTGCATGGTACTCTCATGAAGTTCTGCTTTCCTGTTTTTCTCATTCAAGAAGGAAACATTTTAATTGAGCAAATACCTGTGTCTTCTTTTGTGCCAAGCAGCCTTGGAAACATAAGATACAAATATGAATTCATTATAGTTTCTGCCACATAGAAGTTTGAAATTCAATGGATCAGGTGTAATTCATGCTGTACTTATGATGTGAGCAAAGTGACTCACATTTTCTGACATATGAAGGTCTTTAGAGTTTAATCCTGTTCTTTATCAGAGTTTCTCAGAGCTGGTTCTGCTTCAAAAATCACCTGTTGTATTTGTTAGGATACTTTGGGTTGCAAGTAACAAGATATTTAGCTAACAGTTTCTTTAGAAATATAAATATACTTTTCTCATGTAATAAGGTGTCTGAAGGTAAGTGGGTCCAGGATTTGGTCAATCACTCAGTGATATTGGGGTTCTAGGTTGTGTTCTGTGATTAGCTAATCTGGACTTTTCTTCATGGGTGAATGATGGCTGCTAGAATTGTTCCAGGAAGCACAGTACCATCCACAACTACAACTCTACTTCCCACTCATACACACACACACACACACACACACACACACACAAGCATATAAAGACAAAAAGAAGAGAGGATTTTTTCATCCTGCTGTATTTTTATTTGGAAGGAAATCTTCCCCAATAATCCCAATAGTCTTGTCTACAAATTCCCTTGGCAAGAAATGAACCATGCTCAACCCTAAACCAACAAGTGGCAAAGGGGACTGGCGTTACACAGATTGATCTAGACTAGTCATGATTTATCCTTAGGGCTTAAGGAACCCACTGGCATACCTTGGATAAATGGCATTTAGATGGGCAATCAGTCATGTCTGCCACACTTGGGTGGAGATTCAGTCTCTGGAGATTCTGATTTTAGTAGGCCTAAAAATAATATTTTAAGCTTTCAATAGATACACTTGCTGTTGGTTGGGAGAGAGAATAGAAAGGTTAGAGGCAAATATTGGGTCCCTTCTTACCCAGGCATACTTTCCTTTTATTCATAGCTTATTATATAGTATTTTACTTCATGAGTCAACAAAATCATTTGAATAATTAACCAAATAGAATAGCAGTTGTTTTCCTTTGGTGACTTGGCCCCACGTAGTTGACACACTTAACACTTTCAGATAAGGCAGTTCTCATTCAGGGAAACATTCTTATTCATTTCAGTAATTATTTGTCAAGGAAAATTTTAAGCCCTACTGGGCAGCCTTATCTAAATTCCTCATTGCTGGGTAGGGCTCCTTTTGGGAAATGAGCATTAGAGCAGGGTTGATAAGCAGAATCCAGCAACTGGAATATTTCCATGTGTGTTCTATATAGAAAAATCATATAAGACTGAGAACCTATGCTTTAAACACATGAATAGATGAACACCAAAGATAGGAGATTGTTATTATTATAACCACTGTAGGATATTTAATGAATAATCATGGTGATGCTCTTTCAAAGGCATGCATACAGCACATAGAGTACTCTAGCAATGTCTTAGACCATTTGTGCTGCTATAACAAAACACTACAAACTAGGTAATATATAAATAATATAAATTTATTCCTCACAGTTCTGGAGCTGAGAAGTCCAAGATCAAGGTGCCAGCAAATTTGATGTCTGGTAAGGACTTGCTCTCTGCTTGCGTCCTCACCTGGAGGAAGGGAGAAAGGCTGTGTCTACACATAGTGGAAGGGAAGGAGCAAAAGGGACTAGGATGCTCCTTTCAACCTCTTTTATAAGAGCATTAATCGCAGTTGTAAGGGTGGAGCACAGGTGACTTAATCACTTCCAGAAAGGTCTCACCTTTTAATGCCATTACCTTGGGGATTAACTTCCAACTTTTGAATTTTGGAAGGGCACAGACTTTTAAACATAGCAAGCAATATATGTAAATCCTCAATAAAATTACCCTACCCTATTCAATATCAGCCTGTCCATACCATAGACAGCAAATAACAAGAATAACCAGCCATTATCCATGTAATGATCTTTTAGCATAATTGAAATGATTACAGTAAGCATATTTTACTTGACTGAGAGCCTGTGTACATTTGCAAGTTGATGGTTCCTTTATTTCCTCTGGAATATTACAGAAAACACTTGGAAACATTTAGATTAGTAGGATAACCTGAAAAGAGAAGACTGATTTAACAAATATCTCTCTATATGTGAAAGCATAATTATAGAAGTAGTTTCTGCCATAGGCTTCACTTGCCAAGAAGAACCAGGGTGAGTGGACAGGGTTCCTGCAGCTTCACCTTTATCTGCTCCATTTGTAAGATTTAAGGATAAGGTTTCGTTTGATGAAAGATATTTGACTTAAAATGTTTTAAAACTACTGCTATAGAAGAGTCAAGGCAGTGCCCCATGTTTGAAAACCACAGGCCAAGCATGGTGGCTCAGCCTATAATCCCAGCACTTTGGGAGGCCCAGGTGAGAGAATTGCCTCAGACCGGGGGTTCGAGACCAGCCTGGGCAACTTGGTGAGATTTTATTTCTACAATAAATCACAAAAACTAGCTGGATGTGGTGCGGACATCTGTGGTTCCAGCTACTTCGCCTAAGCCCAGCAGGTAGAGGCTGTGGTGGCCGTGAGTGTGCCACTGCACTCCAGCCTGGGTGACAAGAGTGAGACTTCAACTCTAAAAAAAAAAGAAAACAAGTATGTGGCAAGTGAAATTAAGTTACTTCAAATCACATCACTAGAATGTATCTGTGAAACAACTACCAAGGAAAACTGTGATTTTTTTTTTTCTCTAAAGCTTTAAGAATTGCATAGATTTTTAAAATGTATTTTAAATTGCATCAGAAAATCTTATTGAATCTTAAAAATGTAAAAAATCAAATGAAAGTCCAACCACAGCTCAGCCTTTGGATGCAAATCCACTGAGCCAGTGCTGGCACGAATAAACGCTATTTCTTGGCAAAGACAAATAAATAAATAAATAAATAAATATAAATATAAGTAAATGTACATATTTTGAACTGCTCATATTCTTGATTGAATAAGTACAATAATAAGTGCAGTTTTCTTTCAAGTATGGAGGAAAGATTAAGGAGCTTCCTTTCAAGTTCACAGCTCTATAATTTGGTGGCATATTTGTTCCTAATATGGGAAAATAAATTTCAGATTAAACCAAGGTAGTTTCTAAGCATGGGAATCAGTCCTGTAGGGAATTCTGAATATTGGATTTGCTGAAGCGAGGTATAAATGATTTACATTGTTCACATGTGTTTTTAGAAAACACCTAAGCTTCTAATCTAACAGCAAGTGGGCAATCACAACAGTCATAACAGGCCAAGTCTTTTGGCTTAGGTCAGATACTTGCCCTTCCATTAAAATCTGTATTTGTGCCATAGAACTTTGATTAAATTCATATTATTTACTAAACTTATAAGATCTGTGAAATTTTACCATTTGAAGCAGATCAACAATTTTTTTCTAATATAATTTAACGTGTATTAGTTTAAATAATGCAATGTCTTGATGGAGATGCAGAAAAAAATCAGTTGTTTCTGTGTATAGGCATTTTTAGTGTTTATCAAAAAGATATCTTGCCTTCCTATTCTTCCTGTTTATTATTTTCATATAATTTTCTGATATACAAAAGTATCTCACAGCATCTCAGTTTAACTAGTTTTTATTTTAAGAAAAGCACCTTAATTCTTAGAACCTTAAGGCATACCTAAATGGTAAGTTATGACTTAGCCAATTAACTAATAATTCAGAATTTGAAAACAATATTTGTCACATCAGTAGACATTTTATAATCATTTTTAAACAATGTTGTAGAATCTAAATGGATTAATAACTTTTTGCTTTTAATAAAGTTTATAACATGTATAACTGTAGGAAAGAGTAAAGCTGAAGATAATGCAAAGTAGAAAATAAAAATATTTATATTTGCTTTTGAAATGTGTTTTCAAGCCGGGCTCGATGGCTCAAGCCTGTAATCCCGCACCTTTGGGAGGCTGAGGTGAGTGGATTGCCTGAGCCCGCGGGTTTGAGACCCGCCTGGGCAGCAAGACCTCATCTCTACAATAAATCAAAAAATCAGCCGGGCGTGGTAGCGCGCGCCTGTAATTCCGGCTACTCGGAAGGCTGAGGCGGAAGGATCGCCAGAGCCCAGCAGGTCGAGGCTGTGGTGGCCAGGAGCGGCCACTGCACTGCAGTCTGGGTGACAGAGTGAGACTTCAACTCAAAAAAAAAAGAAATGTGTTTTCAAACTTATAATTGAATATTAGTATATATAAGTGGAATTTTAAAATATGAAGGGGACCCCCAAAAAACCCCAAATTTTTATTTCTAAAAAATTGTGTATTTATTCAGTCACCTTCAAAATACTCTTCGTTTGATGCAAATCACCTATCAAGATGCTTTTCCACAGCTTAAAAACTATTTTAATGCCTTTAGTGCTTCTGCTGTTTTTTTGTTTCACCTCCTCCACATCAGCAAAATGTTTCCTTTTGAGGACTTTTTTCACTGAGGGAAACAAAAAAAGTCACTTGGGGCGAGATCAGGTGACTAGGGAGCATGGGACCTGGGGGTGATGCCATTTTTGGTCAAAAACTACTGAACACTCAGTGTGGTATGGGCAGGTGCCCTCATAAATCACCCATCAGGAAATGGGCAAACATGCTGAAAGTATCTCCAAAAAAAAATAATAAATCACTGAAGTCGAATGCAGCCTCTTACAATGCTGGTACACTGATGCTGACAGGTTCCTAGTAAATTTTCCTAGTGGGAAAAGCTTGTACTATAAGGGGTCTACCCTCTAAAAAATATTTACTATTTTTTGGAGTCCCCCTCATAGGAAAAACTAAAAAAATATAATGCAGTGATTTGATAGAAATGACATGAGGTCAAAGGTATAGATGGAAGAACTGTCTCACAAATTTGTTTACAGTTCTACTATGAGATTTGGCTAATGTTGGCTGGTGTAAGTTAGTGTCTCTAATCTGGTTTTTTCAATTTAATGTTAACAAGATAGGACTATATAAGTCCTTCTTATTTAAGACCTTACCAACTTTTATTAGTCCATTTATCTGTGGTTTTTAGTTACTTTGAAACTATCTAGTTTCTCTATATTTCCCCCACTTTTGAATTTTCCCTCCCAGACACCCATTTCAGACAGATTTTTAAAAACTCTATTGAACCTTCTCTGGGACCAAAGAAGTAGTTTAGCATTTACATCTTAAAAGACTTTCATGAACACAATGAAAATCTTAGTAAGGTCCAGTACCTACAATATTTCATTTTGCCAGCACTGTTGAAAAACAAAGCATTTCACTTAAATTAATTTTCTGGATAGCTGACATCTATTTAACCAATTTTTTTTAAGGATAATATTCTCTTTAAAGAAAGTCTCTTAATTTTACTATATATTTTAATGCTTTTTGAAACAGAAAATATACTCACACTTTTTTCTTTTCATTTTCTTGAAGATGCAGAATCATCTTCCTTTTTTTTTTTTGAGTTGGCATCTCACTCTGTCGCCCAGACAGAAGTGCGGTGGCTCCTGGCCACCGCAGCCTTGACCTGCTGGGCTCCGGCGATCCTTCCGCCTCAGCCTTCCAAGTAGCTGGAACTACAGGCATGCGCTACCACGCCCGGCTAATTTTTTGATTTATTGTAGAGATGAGGTCTCGCCAAGTTGCCCAGGCAGGTCCCGAACCCGCGGACTCAAGCAATCCACTCACCTCAGCCTCCCAAAGGCGCGGGATTACAGGCTGAGCCACTGAGCCCAGCTAGAATCACCCTTCTTAATATCTGTTGTTGTTATTATTTTTTGTTTTATTTATTTATTTTTTTGAGTTGGAGTCTCACTCTGTCACCCAGACTGGAGTGCAGTGGCCACTCCTGGCCTTCGCAGCCTCGACCTGCTGGGCTCCGGCGATCCTTCCGCCTCAGCCTTCCAAGTAGCTGGAACTACAACAGATCAGAAATTGAAAGTTAAGAATAGTCTAATTAAAAATATTTTAACCATTCAGGTTCTAAGAGAAGAAATAAGTATAATTCCAACATTTTTGAGCGCCAAAGATTTTCAGATTGCTGCTCTCTCTATATACTGTTTCTCCTTCAAAACAGATCTTGTTCCTCTTCCCTCTGTTATCTTCTTAATTATAAATCATGGAAGATGAAGATAAAACAATTGAATGTAAAGATTCAGAACCATCCACAGAGATGAATCGCACAGACTCTGCACATCAAGAAACACAGGTAAATCTATGATCAGATGTAGATCATCCCAGCCATTTCTTTAAGGAAGTATTTGCAAGCTATGATAGAATTAGGTTCTTTTCATACTCTATCTCTCAACTAACAATTCTCCCCGTTCATAATCCCCAAACTCATAAAGTTCATGGCAACTGTTTCTGTGAGATCAACTTTTTCCCCCGCCAGCTGACACCATTAGCAGCTGGCCCTACCTGAAGCTGGAAAAACAGAGAGCCTGTGAAAGCTTTGTGTTCCTGGCCTAATCCCTAGAATGGGTTTGATTTCTTTTCTCCCTCTTTTTACTGCTTAAATTCAAGTAGATGAATGAATGTAAATTGGTTCTTATCACAGAGAACTATCTTTTTCTGAACCACTTTGGTATATGTGCCAACGATTGCCCTGAATTGTATCTTAAATATGCTGATTTTTAAACCCAGTATTGAAATTTTATGTGTCCCAGGTATTTAGATTGCAGATTGAGTATCATTTATCCAAAATGTTTGGAACCACAGGTGTTTGGGATTTGGGAGTTTTTCAGATTTTAGAATATTTGCATGCACATAGATGTCTTAGGGATGGGACCCAAGTGTAAACAAGAAATTCATTTATGTTCCTTTCATATGTACATTATTCACATAGTCTGAAGGTAATTTTATACCATATTTTAGTAATTTTGTGCATGAAACAAAGTTACATTTGACTGCACCCTATCACATGAGGTCACATGTGGAATTTTCCACTTGTGTCATCAGGTTGTTGCTCAAAAAGTTTCAGATTTTGGAGCATTTCAGATTTTGGATTTTTCGATTAGAGATGCTCAACCTGTACTAAAAATAGTGACAGAACTAAATTCTCCAAACGTAATTCTTGTTTTGAACATCAACTGATTAGCAAGTAATAAAATTGTTCATTTTTCTCATGAAGTGTTATCCCTGATTCTTGTAATGGAAATTTGATTTGTATTATGATATTTTGGTAACTATAGAAATGTGTAGAAGATATACAATTTTAAGGATCTTAAAAATTGCATTAAATACAGGAGGAGACAGCTATGAACTTCAAAGGTATAGATGAAAATGAACCAACAGAAGGAAGTAACCTCTTGAAAAGCAACGAAAAAAAGCTACAAGAAACAGCAACTGAAGCAAATCACTTGCAAAGACTGAGACAAACACTGGCTTGCCCTCCACGTGGTTTACTGGACAGAGTAATAACAAATGGTATGTAAATGGGAAGAATGAATTCAGAAAGGGAGAGTAAAAATATTAAGTTGTTATAATGAGAAATTCTAAATAATATGGTCTACAGAATAAAGACATTTACTTTTCACATAGAAACTGTTAATACTAGGTGAACAATTCACAATGATAGGTGGTTCTGCTCCATACAGTAATTCAAGGGAAGGGCCCAGGCTGACAGGGGTCTTCAACATGGTTTCCAGGATCACCTCCCCAGCAACAGGGTAAAAAGGACACAAATCAAGTACCTTTTTCTTGGATAATTTCACAGGATTACTTTAGGGCTACCTAAAGCACTACATAAATGGCAGTTGTTATTATTGTTAAGTAATGCAACTAGTATTTGATCAAATACAGCCCCATTTATACTTCCAAATGTGTGCTCTCATTTTATAAGTAAAGATCTTATAATTCAGTTTGTTTTAGTAGAACTGCAATTACTAAAAATATTTTGGGATTTTACTTGGGGAGTTCATCTCAGCACTATTTTGAATACTGCTGGGATTGAAATATATTTGCCTTTTCGGAATGGATTTGGTTTTTGGAGACAGCCAAAGGTTATTCAGATATCAGTTTGATGAATAAATGAATGTTCAGATGCAGTAATGCTAATTTGTGTTCAAAAAGGAAATATGTGCATGTGTGTGTGTGTGTGTGTGTGTGTGTGTGTGTGTGTGTGTGTGTTGTATATGTTGTGGGATGTGCAATATAGTAAGAAAAAGGAGAAAAGACTTAAAAATTATCTGTAAAGGCAAATTATTTATTTCTTTAGAAGATATTCCTTTTTAGAGAGATTTTTAAATTTTATTTTTACATTAGCAAATATAATTGAATGTATTCACAACATGATGTTTTGAAGTATATATACATTGTGGAATGACTGAATCTATCTAATAATCATTTGTATTACCTCACATAGTTATTATTTTTTGTGGTAATGACACTTCACCTCCACTTTCTTTAGCATTTTTTAAGAATACGATATATTGCCGGGCTCGGTGGCTCAGCCTGTAATCCCTTGCCTTTGGGAGGCTGAGGTGAGTGGCTTGCCTGAGCCCGCGGGTTTGAGACCCACCTGGGCAGGCGAGACCTCATCTCTACAATAAATCAAAAAATTAGCCTACCATGGTAGCGCGCGCCTGTAATTCCAGCTACTCGGAAGGCTGGGGCGGAAGGATCACCGGAACCCAGCAGGTCGAGGCTACCGTGACCGGGAGCGGCCACTGCACTCCAGTCTGGGCGACAGAGTGAGACTCCAACTCAAAAAAATAAAAAACAAACAAACAAAAAAAATACAATATATTACTAACTCTAGTCATGTTGTACAATAGATCTCTTGAACTTATTTCTCCTGTCTAACTGAAATTTTGTATCCTTTGACCAACAAACAAAGTTTAGGTTATATATGAGTGCCGTGTGTGTGTGTGTGTGTGTGTGTGTGTGTATTTCATACATCTTCAAATTTAAGATCTACAAACAGGCTGGGCTTGGTGGCTCAGCCCATAATACGAGCACTTCGGGAGGCCAAGGTGAGAGGGTTACCTGAGCCTGCAGGTTCGAGACCAATCTAGGCAACTTGACGAGACCTCGTCTCTACAATTTAAAAAAAAAGTTAGCTGGGGTGGCAGCGTGTGCCTGTAGTTCTGGTTACTTGGAAGGCTGAGGTAGAAGGATCGCCGGAGCCCATCAGGTCAACAGGAGTGACCGTGAGCATGCCACTGCACTCCAGCCTGGGTGGCAAAGTGAGACTCCAACTCAAAAAAAAAAAAAATTATTAAAAAAAAAAAAAGATTAACAAAAATGCATTGACATTGTCTACCTGCCACCCTTAAGTGCTTGGAATTACTCCACAAGTTTTCACTTTCATAGTTCATATTTTCCAAAGATAATTTTGACATCAAAATTAAATAGTTTAGAAACACAAGCATCTTAAAGTAATTAATTAGCTAATTTTTATTTATTATTATTGCTTTTTTTAGTTGGAGTCTCACTCTGTTGCCCAGGCTGGAGTGCAGTGGCATGCTCATGGGTACCACAGTCTAGACCTTCTGGACTCACACAATCCTTCCACCTAGACTCCCAAATAGCTGAGACTACAGGGTACACCACCACGCCCGGCTTACTTTTTTATTTACTGTAGAGACGAGGTCTCACCAAGTTGCTCAGGGTAGTCTCAAACCCCTGGGCTCAGTCAATCCTCTCGCCTCTGCCTCTAAAAGTTCTGGGATTATAGGTGTGATCCACCATGCCCAGCTAATTTTTATTTTTAATTAACAAAAAATAATTATAAATATTTGGCAGTAGAATGTGATGTTTTGATTCATGTACACATTGTGTAATAATCAAGTCAGAATGGTTAGTATATCCATCCCCTCAAACATTTGTCATTTCTTTGTGGTCAGAACACAAATTGTCTCTTCTAACTAATACCTTGCTGTTGCCTATAGTCACCCTACTGTGCAACAGAACACCAAACCTATTCTTCCATTTAATTGTAACTTTGTACCCACTGATCATCCTCTCCCCATACTCCCTCCTCTCCCCTACCCAGTCTCTGGTAGCCACTGTTCTATTCACTATTTTTGTGAGATCAACTTTTTTAGATTCCACATATGAGTGAGAATATGCAGCATTTTTCTTTCTTGCTTATTCCACTTAACATAATGTTCTCCAGTTTCATCCATGTTGTTTCAAATAACAGAATTTCATTATTTTTATGGTTAAATAGTATTCCACTGTGTATATATATCACATTTTCTTTATTTATCCATTAGTAGACACTTAGGTTGACACCATATCTTGGCCATTGTGAATAGTGCTGCTATAAGCCTGGGTGTGTAGATATCTTTTTGACATACTTATTTTTTTTCCTTTGGATATATACCCAGTAATGAGATTGCTGGATCATATAATAGTTCTATTTTAAAATTTTTTTAGAAACCTTCATACTGCTTTCCATAGTGACTGTACTAATTTACATTCCCACCAACAGTGTGTAAGGGTTCTCTTTTCTTCACATCTCTTCCAACCCCTATTATCTTTGTGTTTTTGGCAATAACCATTCTAATAGTTGAGAATTGATTTCTCATTGTGCATTTAATTTGCATTTCCCTGATGAAAAATGCTAAAATTTTTTTACATATCTATTGGCTGATTGTGTGTCTTCTTTTGAGAAATGTGTGTTCAGGTTCTTTGCCCATTTTAAAATCAGCTTATTTGTTATCTTGCTATTGAATTGAATTTCTTATATATTTTTATATTAACCCCTTATCAGATGTATGGTTTGCAAGTATTTTCTCCCATTCTGTACATTGTCTCTTTACTCTGTTAATTGTTTCCTTTGCTGTGCCAAGCTTTCTAGTTTGATGTAAACCCATTTGTCTATTTGTACTTTTGTTGCCTGTACTTTTGGAGTCATATTTTATTTTATTATATTATATTGATTTCGTTAGTTAGTTGAGTAGGAATCTCACTCTGTGGCGTCACGTTTATTTATTTATTTGTTTGTTTGTTTGAGTAGGAGTCTCACTCTGTGTCCCAGGCTGGAGTGCAGTAGCATACTCATGGCCACTGCAGCCTCGACCTGCTGGGCTCAGGTGATCCTTCTGCCTCAGCCTTCCAAGTAGCTGGAACCACAGGCATGTGCTACCACAACCGGCTAAGTATTTTTACTTATTGTAGGGACAAGGTCTTGCCACATTCCACAGGCTCGAACCCCTGGGCTCAGGAAATCCTCTTGCCTCTGCCTCACGAAGTAGTGGGATTACAGACATGAGTCACTGCGCCCAGCTTGGGGTCTTATTTTAAAAGACATAACTTTAAAAAGTCATTACCCAGACCAATATTATGGAGCTTTTCCCTCATGTTTTTTCCTCTGGTAGTTTTAAAGTTTGAGGTCCTACTATAAAAGCAAACTTAAAGACAATTTCAAAAATTATGTTGAAGAATGACAGATTTATTGAAGATATTTGTTGTTTACTAAAAAATGAGACTCCATTTTTTTATAGCTTTACTTCATTTTGAGCTCCGAAAGCCATTTTTACCATTTTCACTTGGGGCAATGAAAGCCAAGTATGATATGTTATGTTTAGGCTCTAGGTATGTCTTTAATGAAATCAAGTAAGGTTCTGAACTAGCATGGAAGAAAAAAAACTTTATTTAGAACACATAGAGAAAACCAGTTTCCAAAATATACACACACAGCTGTTAAGGCAACAGATAATTTGATACCTATTCTGACTTTTTTATTATTTAAAAAATTTTTTCTATTCAAAATATAGCATATTTGTAGTTAAAACATTTACAATAAAATAGATACAGGTTGATATAAGGAAAGGGTTAAAACGAATGATGTGGTTTTGAGACTCATTTTTAAAAATTTTATGATTATTGTTCATAAAGCAGCCTGGAAAATGAGGTTCACAATAGAGAAACAGCTCATCAACTTGTTTTTCTGCACATTACTCTGGCAATAATGAAAGCCAGAAAACCAAGGAATAATATTTTCAAAGATAAAATAACTGTCAACCTAGAAATTGAGGTAAACTGAGTTATATCTAGAAACAACTAGAGAAAGAGAATAAAGATAATTCCAGGCACTAAAACTAAGAATTTATCAGCAACAGATTCTCACAAGAAACATAGCATGCTCTGATACAAAGTGTTTCTAAACCATGAATTAGCTTATATGCCATGGTAAATAGGGGGATTGTGTCAATGTAATATGGATGTAGCATTTGTGTGTATAATTTTTCTTGGTACATTAGTATTTTGTATATTAAGAATAGCAAGTGAAGATAGAGTGAACTGAAAACTAAAAAAAGAGAGATCATTACATGCTTTCTAACAATTAAAGGTGAAACCTTCCTCAAATGAGGACCATTTAAAACCCAAAATCCCTGTGAAGTGCTTTCTTTTCATATAGTTAGTAGCTTGTTTAGGGGCATCAAGAGCTCCTAAACATCCTACAATATTAAACTATTTAATAAAACTACACTATGGATGAAGCAGCTGAAAGTATGAATTAAGAAGCTGCCAACACTTATCCCTCAGTTTAAAAAAAACAAACACGTTTTTATTGATGGAGAGTACTACAATATGGATCAGATTTTGATGGAACTGGTCACTATTTAAAGCAAATGCTCTCAAAAATATACATTTTGAAGTAGAAAATGTGGTTCCAGATTAAAGAACAGACTGCCTGTGTGGGATACAAATGTCAATGGAGATTTAAATGTGCTAGTACTTTTTTTTTTGGTGGTGGTGGTCTCACTCTGTGGTCTAGGCTGTAAGTGCAGTGGCACGATCACTCAGCACAGCCTCGACCTTCTGGACTCAGGTGATTCTCCTTTCTCAGCCTCCCAGATAGCTGGGACTACAGGCACACACCACTATACCTAGGTAATTTATTATTACTATTATTATTTTTTTTTTTGTAAAGATGAGGCCTCGCTATGTTGCCCAGCCAGGTCTCAAACTCCTGGCCTCAAGCAGTCCTCCTACTTCCGCCTTCCAAAGTGCTGTGATTACAGATGTGAGCCACTGTGCCCAGCTACTTTTATTAGGATTATTTTTGTTTTCATTATTGCTTTCATCACAAGTTTTGAGTTTTGAATGGTCTGCCCCAACTCTGTTTTCCCATAAGCCTTCTTCTATTTTTAGTGTACAATTTTATAGGACACAAGTTTTCAACAAGGAGACATATTTCCCATTCTAATAGAGATGCTTAGATGCTTTAGGCAGTAAGATAATTGTCCCACGTGAAAGGTTTAAGATGCCATAATGAATGATGACTTAAAAAGGTAAGTATGTAGGTAATTCTTAACATTGAGTGTAAAAAAGAAACAGTAATGTTTAATTCAAGGTAAAACTAAAATATTGGAGTTTGATTGGAGTTTAAGTATTCTCATGTTCCTGTGAAGAAGGTAAAGACAGAGATTATTTTTCTTTATAATATGAACTACTGATACATATTTGTGGCAAAATTATAAAGAAAAATAAGATTTTAAAAAATCAAAATAATATTTTTTTCTGGCAATGTGAAGGGCGATGGGGGATGGATGGGGAGGGACACATAGGTAGACTCAGAAGTACTGGTGATAGCCTATTAAGATGGTTTGCAATTACCCAGTGGTACACATTACTGATGCTCTTTACAAATTAAACGTGATTGTAAATATTTGTATATGCATGCAATATTTATTTTTAAAAATTATTTTAGATTATGTCAAAACCTGAATATGGCAATTTATTGATAGTAACTGGTTTTCCTGATTTATTTTAGTTACCATCATTGTTCTTCTGTGGGCTGTAGTGTGGTCAGTTACTGGCAGTGAGTGTCTTCCTGGAGGAAACCTATTTGGAATTATAATCCTATTCTATTGTGCTGTCCTTGGAGGTAAAATTTTAGGGCTTTTTAAGTTACCTACATTGCCTCCACTGCCTCCTCTTCTTGGTAAGTGATAAACCCTCCTTGTTTTCTTCAGACTAAATCATATTTTTAAAATAGTAGTTTAGAAAGTTTTGGGAAATAAAGAAATAAAATGTTCCTCTATTGACTATTCTGAAGCCAAAAGCCAGTTGCTAAATTTTAAGGCATTTTGTGAGCCATTTGTTAAGCATGGCATTTAAAAAAATTATGTAAACTTACAATTAAATAACTTACATTAACAAAGTAATTAATACTCAACATGAATCACTTCTTAATTATTGTACTCCATTTCCCCTTATCTATGCTCTTGAGATTATGAAATACTCTATAATGGTGTGCTACTGCCCTCTCTTCCCAACTCTTCATTCAGTCACATCTTGTTATACTTACAATAGGGCATGGTGGAAGTATCTATAACAACAACAACAAAAAATCAGCAAATGCTGCAAATCATATAGGTCACTCATGTAAATGACAAAGAGTGAAGTTCTGACCTGTATTTTTATTGCTTCATTTTAATCTCACTTATTACTATAAGCAAAAATATCAGCCAACATTCATGGTGACATTACACTCATCATCAGTGAGATGAGTGACTTCTTTGCTGAATCAGATAGTCATCAAGCATATATTTGTAGCCTGGTTTTCTCAAACTTGGTTATGGATGCAGAAGTTGGGCAAACAGCAATAAAAGTATTCTGTAAGAATCAAATGTCTATATAGAATTTGCAGAGCAGATTGTTGTGTACTTGTAAACTGTGTGCTGCACATTCTTTATATCAGTAAAATTTATAATAATGATATGCACCTATATAAAAAGGATCTTTTTTGGAGATCCACTTGTTAAACATTTACCAGTACACCATTGGTTATATTTAAAATATAGTATTGTGATTGTGCTACTTCTATTTAACATGGTACTGGAAGTCCTAGCCAGAGCAATCAGGCAAGAGAAAGAAATAAGAGGTATCCAAAAAAGAAAAGAGGGAGTTAAATTGTCTCTCCTTACAGATGATATGATTATATATCTAGAAAACCCAAAAGATTTTACTTAAAAAACTCCTAGCACTGATAAATGATTTTAGTAAAGTCTCAGGAAACAAAATCAGTGATCAAAAATCAGTTGCATTTCTATATACCAGTGACAAACAGGCTGAGAACCAATAATATAGCCATAAATAAATACCTCGGAAAGACCTCTACAATGAGAACTACAAAACACTGCTGAAAAAAATCAAAAATGACACAAACAAATGGAAAACATTTCATGCTTATGGACTGGAAGAATCAATATTGTTAATATATCTGTACTTCATAAAGCAATCTACATATTAAACACAATCCCTTTCAAAATAGCATCATTTTCACAGAACTAGAAAAACAATCTTAAAGTTTATATAGAACTAAAAGAGAGCCCGAAAAGCCAAAGCAATCCTAAGCAAAAAGAACAAAGCCAGAGGCATCACATTGCCAGATTTCAAACTTTACTACAACTCTACAGTAACCAAAACATCATGGCACTGGTACAAAAATATCCACATAGACCAATGGAATGGAATGGAGAACCCAGAAATAAAACCACTAACTCATCTTTGACAAAACCAACAAAAACAAACATTGGAGAAAAGATACCCTATTCAACAAATGGTGTTGGGAAAACTGGCTAACCATATATAGAAGAATGAAACTGGAGCCCTACATATCACCATATATAAAAATTAACTCAAAGTAGATTAAATACTTAATGTAAGATCCCTACACTATAAAAATCTTAGATGAAAACCTAGGAAACACTCTCCTGGACATTGGCCTAAGCAATCGATTTATGACCAAATCCTCAAAAACAAAGGTAGCAAAATTAAAAAGCTTCTTCAGAACAAAAGAAACCATCAACAGAATAAAGAGACAGCCCACAGAATGGGAGAAAATATTTGTAACCTGGGCATCTGGCAGAGGCCTAATATACAGAATCTATAAGGAACTCAAATGAATCTACAGGAAAAAAAAAAAAAACAAATAACCCCATTAAAAGATGGGCAAAAGATATGAACAAATACTTCTCAAAGGAAGACATACAAGCACTCAGCAAACATGTGAATAAATATTCAGCATAACTAATCATCAGAGAAATGCAAATCAAAACCACAATGAGATACCATCTCACACCAGTCAGGATGGCTATTATTAAAAAACAACAGGCTGGGCTGGGTGGCTCAGCCTGTAATCTCAACACTTTAGGAGGTCGAGGTGAGTGGATTGCCTGAGCCCGCGGGTTCAAGACCTGCCTGGGGAACTTGGCGAGACCTCATCTCTACAATAAATCAAAAATTAGCCAGGTATGGTAGCGCACGCCTGTAGTTCCAGCTACTTGGAAGGCTGAGGCGGAAGGATCACTGGAACCCAGCAGGTCGAGGCTGCGGTGGCCGGGAGCGGCCATTGCACTCCAGTCTGGGTGACAGAGTGAGACTCAAACTCAAAATAAATAAATAAATAAATAAAATAAAAAACAACAGATGTAGGCAAAGTTACAAATGCTCGTGTGCTGTTGTTGAGAATGTAAGCTAGTTCAGCCCCTGTGGAGAGCAGTTTGGAGATTTCTCAAATAATTCAAAATAGATTTCCCCCTCAACCCAGCAATCTCACTAGTGAGTATATACCCAAAGAAGCATAAATTGTTCTACCAAAAAAACACCTGCACTTGTATGTGTGTAGCAGCATTATTCACGGTAGCAAAAACATGGAACCAACCTAGATGCCCAGCAGCAGTGGCCTGGATTTTAAAAATGTGGTACTAGACACCATGGAATACTATGCATCCATAAAAAAGAACAAAATCATGTTCTTTGCAGCAACATGGATGCAGCTGGAGGCCATTATTATAAGCAAATTATCACAAACAGAAAATTGGATACTGCATGTTCTCATTCATGAGTGGGAGCCAAACCCTGGGCACACATGGGCACATGGATGGGAACACAGACACTGAGGATTAATAACTCAGGGAGGAAGGAAGAGGACATAGGGGTTGATAAACAACCTGTCGGGTACCATGCTCACCACCTGGAAGGCAGGCTCAGTAGAAGCCCAAATGTCTCCATCATGCAGTATACCTATGTAACTAGCCTGCACATGTGCCTCTTGAATCTAAAAATATAAAATTTTGTATACTATATGTCATATAATCATGGTGGTTAAAGTCTTAGCTAGAAATATTCTTCCAGAAGCATTAAGAACTGCCCAAACAAGACACACAAATTAGTGTTAAAAGTAGGCATTATACCTTTAGTGTTTCTTTAAAGAATTTGATATTACAGAATTTTAATTTACCACAAAGGAATCTTGTGTCCATTTCTTTCCATTTCTATTTCTTTTTTTGTTTCATTTTGTTTTGTTAAGCCAGAGTTTTGCTCTGTCGCCCAGGCTGGAGCTCAGTGGTGCAGTCATAGCTCATTGTAACCTTGAACTTCTGGCCTCAAGCTATCCTCCCATTTCTGAGTAGCTGGGGTTACAGGCACATTTTTTTTTTTTTTTTTTTTTTTTGAGTTGGAGTCTCACTCTCACCCAAACTGGAGTGCAGTGGCCGCTCCCGGCCATCGCAGCCTCGACCTGCTGGGCTCTGGCGATCCTTCTACCTCAGCCTTCCAAGTAGCTGGAACTACAGGCGCACGCTACCACGCCCGGCTAATTTTTTGATTTATTGTAGAGATGAGGTCTCACCAAGTTGCCCAGGTGGGTCTCGAACCCACTCACCTTAGGCAATCCACTCACCTCAGCCTCCCAAGGCGTGGGATTACAGGCTGAGCCACCGAGCCCGGCATTTTTTTTTTTTTTTTTTTAAATAGAGATGAAGTCTAACTATGCTACCCAGGCTTGTCTCAAACTCCTGGCTTCAAGTGATCCTCCTACGTTATACTCCCAAAGTATGGGATTACAGGCATGAGCATCTGGACCATGTGTCTATTTCTAAGAGACTTATTAATCACTTAGTTTTATTTAAAAACCACCTACCTTTTACACGTGAATATATATTTGCACACATTTCCTGAAAAAATTTTTTCTGTTTGCTGTATGAGAACAATCGGGATTGGTTAACATAGACCATAATTATTTGCTTTATATTTTATTTTATTTTTATTTTTTATTTATTATTTTAAATATGTGGGATACAATTCAGGGTTAGGTATACAAATGTTCATTATGCAGGTACCCTTGTTGATGAGGTATGCTCCCCCCTTTCCCCAGGCAAATTCCCACTACTGCCAATCCCGCATCCCTGCTCCCCTCCCGGCAGTTTCCCACTACTGCCAATCCTTTTCTTATAGTATTACCATAATTGTTCAAGGTTCGCTTATGAGTGAGGACGTGATACTCAGTTGTTTGTTTCTGTGAAAGATCACTCAGTATTATAGATTCTAAGTCCATCCAGATTGCTGTGAAGTTCATGATTTTGTTCTTCTTTATGGCTACGTAATATTCCATCATGTATATGTATCACATTTTAAAAAGTCCAGTCTTCTTTTGATGGGCAGCACGGTTGGTTACATGTTCTTCCTACTGTGATCAATGCTATGATAATACCACCTAACTCCAGTCAGGATGTCTATCATCAGTAACTCAAAAAACAGCAGATGCTGGAGAGGATGCAGTGAAAAGGGAACAGCACTTCTACACTGTTGGTGGGAGTGTAAACTAGAACAGCCTCTGTGGAAAACAGTGTGGCAATTCCTAAAAGATCTAAAAATTGACCTTCCATACGATCCCGTAATCCCCGTACTGGGAATATACCTGAAAGAATTCAAATCACCCTATAAAAATTATTTGGTTTTGAGCGGGTGATCAGCAGTTAAATTGAAACATAAAAAGAAGTAGAATTATTTACACCTTACTATATACTATTTCTGAATATATTTTTAATTTTAGGTAAAACTATAGGTGTTTCACCTAACTTGTATTATTTCTTATAGGTGGTTTTCATTCTCTAATAATTCTCTAATAACAATAATTAAATTATTGTTAACATGAGTTGTTTTTAAATATGCCTGGATGCTATGATAAATAGCTGGCAAACTACTTCTTTTTATAAATAAAATATTGAAACACACTCATGCTTCACACTAATACCGGCAGAGTTGAGAAGTTGTAATCGAGACCATAGGGCCCACAAAGCCTAAAATAGTAATTGTCTTGTGTTTTACAGAAAACCTATGCTGATCCTAGCATCCAAATTTGTGCATCTCAAGCTTTCTTGTACACAGGATGACCTTGGAATCTTGTTAAATGAAAATTGTAATTAAGTATATCTGGGCTGGGACCTGAGATTTGGCATTTCTGATCATCTTCAGGATGACGCTTGAAGTAGCAAGATCATTAATTCTAGAAACTGGATACACATTGGAATCCCCTGAGGAAGTTCTTAAAAAGCTGATTCCTGGGTCCCGCCCCAGATATCCTGAATTAATTGTATGGAGTATGGCCTGGATATCAGAATTTTTAAAACTCTGCAGGTGATTTTAATAGGCAACCTATGTTAAAGACTGTTGTTTTTGGCTCCATGAAAATGCCCATTACACTTCATCCTTCCTCCTTCCAGTTCATGCCTATGTCAAAACCAAGATATACTATGCTGCAAAAAAGATTTAAAGTCTTGGGGTTTGTGAGCACAGGTAACTGAAATCATTCTGAAAGGTTACATACATGATCTCTCTTATCATCCTTTTTTGTAATTTTACACTTGGATAGAAAAAAAGTTGATTGGTTCCTGTTATATTAGGACCAGTATCCAAAACTAAAACATCTGAATTATAAAGAAAACTTTTAAAGACAAAATTTGTGTGATGATTGTTCTATATTTTTAAGAGTTTATTAAAATAATTGTCAGGGATGGGGAATGAGAGAGCATTTTTCATTCCTGAAATGAACATAAAAACAATTTTCCTGGGACACTGTTTCCTTTGCCAGTGGTCTGGGTCAATATGATGTCACCATCTGATGTTGATTTGGCAGGTACCCCCTTCTCACCATTAAGCCCGTGTAGTTGTGGAGGAAAGAACACCTTTCTTGGTTGTAAAGGAAAGAATGCCTTCCTTGGTAGAATTATTTTGAAATAGAATAACCCAAGTTATTTTGAAGCAAGTCATTATTGAAACAAATTCCATAATACAAATTTTTAAAAAATAACTTGGGAGTAGATGAAATAAGATTGACCATTTGTTGAAAGTTTCCATAATATGAATTTTTATAAAAGGAAATATTCCTATGTCAAGGAAGACATTCTTTCCTCCACAATCAAGAAGGAAGCTCTTGTGGGCTTAGAGGCAAGAAAGGGACTCCTGCCAAATCAAAATCAGATAGTCACATCACATCAACCCAGACCATTGGCAAAGGCAACAGTGTCCCAGGGAAATTTTCCACATTCATTTTGGAAATGAAAAATTCTCCCTCATCTCCCCCAAAACAAAACAAAACCAATAAAAAAAAAAAAAAAAAATATATATATATATATATATGTCTATATAGTTGTGAGGGTTTTTTTTTTAGATTATTCCTTCTGAATTCAGGTTGTTACATGCTCATTAATTCATGTTACATGCTGATGTTACATGCTAATTAATTAATTCAGGACTGGTTTAGATACACATTTTAAATTTCAGTAAAGAGCAATTGCTGGCCAGGAATGTTGGCTCACGCCTATAATCCCAGCACTTTGGGAGGCCCAGACAGGAGGATTGCCTGAGTCCAGGAGTTCAAGACCAGCCTGGGCAACATAGCAAGACCTCCTCTTTACTATAAATAAAAATATTAGCCAGGTGTGGTTGTGCGCACCTGCAGTTCCAGCTACTCAGGAGGTTGAGGTGGAAGGATCACCTGAGCTCAGCAAGTTGTGGCTGTGATAGCTGTCATCATGCTACTGCACTCCAGTCTGGGTGACAGATTGAGACTCCAACTCATAAATAAATAAGTAAATACTATGGAATGTAATTATTAGTGCAGCATTTTTGTATGGTAACTTGTCAATGTCTACAAAATGATATACACCAGGCCAGGCTCAATGGCTCAGCCTGTAATCCTAGCATTTTGGGAGGCCGAGGTGAGTGGATTGCCTGAGCCCACAGGTTCGAGACCCGCCTGGGCAACTTGACAAGACCTCATCTCTACAACAAATCAAAAAATTAGCCGGGCGTGGTAGCGCGCACCTGTAGTTCCAGCTACTTGGAAGGCTGAGGCAGAAGGATCGCTGGAGCCCAGCAGGTCGAGACTGCGGTGGCCGGGAGAGGCCACTGCACTCCAGTCTGGGTGACAGAGTGAGACTCCAACTCAAAAAAAAAAAAGAAATGATATACACCTGTGTTCTGGAGCCTAGCATTTCCATTGTTAGGAATTACCTTATGAATATACTTATACAAACCTACAAATACATGAGCTCCAGTTGGGCAAGGACCTTGTTGGTCTAGCTTGCCTCTGTATTACCAGGATGTCATACAGAGCTGGCATATAGTAGGCATTTAATAAACATTTGATGTATGAATTGTGTTCATTTCAGGACTCTTTATAATGAAACATCTGAAAAGTTCCTTAAAATCTATTAATTAAGAGATTAATTACCCCAAAATTATGGTACTGCCAAACAGTGAAGCACACTATTGCAGCTATTAAAAGAGAATAGGGCAACATCTTTATAATAAGTAAATAAATTTTTAAAAAAAGGAGAATAGGGCAAATATATATGTGTTTCAATGGGAAAATGTCTACGATATATTATTAAACAGAAAAAAAAGCCCAAGTTGTACATTGTATAAGTCTGGTCCTATTTGTGTCCAGCACAAAAAAGGACATACATACAGAAACATGCTTGAATAGGTATAGAAACTTTTGGAAGGGCACAGAAAACCCTTAACAGTGGAAACCTTTAGGGAATGAAGGCAGAGAGTTGCAATTGAGGTATGTCATGTACTTGTCATTTTACCTTTGTCAGCAATGTTTTAATTTAACCATATGCGTATATGATTCATCACTTTTTCTGAAAACAGGTTCATTCATAGTGTTGCCTGATAAACATTCTAGAAAGACTATCACCGCAGAATTCAGAACATGGAGACTTCCTTCTAGATTAAGTGACAGTGGTGGGAGATGCCTGGAAGTGATGCCCACATGCCTAATGGGGGCCTGTAGCAAGTCACAAAAAGCTATACTTGCAGCTCTATTCTCCTACTTTGCATCACAGAATATCCTAACTTTAGTAAATGGATTTAGCCATTTGAACTGTGGTGTTTATGAGGACATGGTAAGAAGAGGGCCCTGCTGGAGAAGCCTGGAGGAAAGAAGCCTCCCAGTCTCTGATGGAAGTCTGTCCCTTTGTGTGAGCATGTGGCGTTGATAAAGGCAGAATATCTCACAAACTACTCACTTTTCTCAGTTACGCTGGACTATTTGTAGTTTCTAGAAAGTGTCACTTTTTCTTATACCATTGAATAGAATACTGTCTCTCTGAGAAACTTCTCAACTCACCCAGTGTCTTCTTTGTCCCTCTCCCCTTCCTGTCTCAGCTCATGTAACACCCCTCATGCTTTCATAAATTTGGGATGGTACATTTGCCTTACTCCCCTAGAGGCTGAAAGCTTGCTGAAGTATAGTACATGGTCTTTCTCCATTATAATATTACCAATGCTATAGTGTCTAAACTACCAAAAGAAGAGTCACCAACTGACCTGACAGGGCAATATCCATTTCATCATAACTCACCTCCAAAATCTTTGCAAAGTTGGTTGCATGTTTCTTATTAATTATCTGATATGAAAGTAAAATAGAACCCATGTAAGTATTTATTGGTATTTCAAGTAATCTGACATAGCAAATCATTTCAGGAGCTGTTTGCATACAAAGGGATGGCTGAAGTAACATTGTATTAAAACATTTTACATTTAGAATTGGATCATACTCTCATCTCTTGCCAAATGCTGCCTCTTGTATGCCTTTTAAATTCAGTTATTTTGAGAATATTAATACTTCAGATCTATCTCTTAGTCTGCACGGTAAGCTCCTTTAATTTATTATAAATTAAATATTACATTATTTTGCTTTTTTAACTTAAAAGTTGAACTTAATTTCTTCCAAGGGTTAAGCATAAGGAAAGTGGTTTTGGGGATCATTTGGTAATCTTTTTCACATCTGAAGGATTGAAAAATATTTTCAGTATTTGAAAACTAACTAGATTTGTTCACTTTCTCCATTTAAGGCATGCTGCTTGCTGGTTTTCTTATGAGAAATATCCCAGTCATCAGTGATAATGTCCAGATCAACCATAAGTGGTCTTCTTCTTTGAGAAGTATAGCCCTGTCTATCATATTAGTTCGTGCTGGCCTTGGTCTGGATTCAGAGGTATGAGGTAGAAATTTCTCATTATTGAATGGAAACTTTGTTCCTCTGATACTCCAAGTATTTAGGAAATAGATTTGGACACTTTGTGTGACAGTCTCAAAAAGAGGAATTTGTTTCATAGAGGACTGTTTGCAAGTATGACCTTGTACTTGTACAAAAACCTAAAAAAAAAGTTCTCATACTCTGTTGGAGAAAAATGGAGTCTGTCTGTGGAGTAAGCACCAAGAATAAAGACTCCACTTTTCTCCGACAGAGATACAGGCCAAAGTTATAAATAATAGTCGTAGGGGAGAAAACGTGGTTTTTGGTCTGGAAAGCCCTAAACATTTGTTTAGGGCTAACTATATTGGCTCAGGAAACTGCCTATTATATAGACTGAGTCTCAAGTATGCTTTTTTTCATGTGTGTTTTTGAATGCAGGAATGAGTGTTCTTGGGGGATGAGGCTCTTTACCCTAGCCTCATTCTTGGGCCACAAATTACAAATAAACTAATATTTAGAATGTTAAATCAGCAAACGATTAGGAGCACAGACTCTGGAAGCAGCCTCCTGGATTAAAACCTGGCCCCACCACTTGACAGTTTCATAATCTCAGGCAAATGATTTTAACTTGTGCCTTTTCAGATGAAGACCATGTAAGAAATGGAGATAACAATATTACCTATCCTATAGGGTTGCTGTGATAACTAAATAAGCTGTCTCTAAAACATTTGGAATGCTTAAATGTAAGTTAACTAAAACTCACTCCCTGAAAAACTCATGATGACTCAGACATGGTCTGTACTCAGGAGGAAACATTGAAGGTCATTTCTGTGTGTCTTCAGACGATTATATTAGTATGTCTGTTTTTATGTTTCAGGCCCTGAAGAAGTTAAAGGGTGTTTGTGTGAGACTGTCCCTGGGTCCCTGTACTGTAGAGGCATGCTCATCTGCTGTTCTTACACACTTCCTGCTGGGTTTACCATGGCAGTGGGGATTTATGCTGGGGTATTGATTGCTTCTTTGTCATATAAAAATATATAGGGACATTTAGAACTTTCCCTGATTCCATACAAGAAAATGCATAATAGAATTTTCTTAAGTACACCAGATAAGGCAACATAGATATTCCAGCATAATCTAAATAATTTAACTTCAAAACACAGTCCTCGTCTTTTTTTTTTTAAAGAAAGAAAAGTTTATTTAAAAGTAAATTAGAGAGAGAAACAGAAGGGAGAGAGAAGATTCACCTCCCCAAGGTGGGGGAGGGGGCCAAAGCCAGGAAGCATGGCCACAGCCATAGCTCAAAGGGCACATGACCACACCAGAGTCTAGTAAGGCAATGGCCACAGTCCATGTCTTATAGTAGGTGCTCACATTTACAGTTAGTACCAACTATTCAAACTACTGAATAAGCCATGGTCTTCTGCCCACACTGATTCCATGCCTGTGAGAGAGATGCTAGATCTCACTTAAAGTCTGCACAAAGGATGATAAACACAATGATCAACAACTGCCGTTGTTTCCCTCCTGTCACCAGACTATAGTGACTCAGCAGTTCTGCTGTCTCTTCCTTCCACTATCAGTTTTTTAGTTCCAATAGTTAAGAGCCACAAGAAGTAAATAAATAAGAAAGGACTTCGAATTTAGTGCTACTAAGTAGGCAAGGAGTAAGAACATCTTACTTCTCATGGTTAAGACTCTGGAGCTCTACTACCTGAATTCAAATCCCAGCTCTGTGATTTTTCAGTGTGTGATCTTTAACAAGTTATTTAATCTCTCTGTGCCTTAGTTTCCTCAACTGTAATGTGAAAGTAGATCATATCTATTTCATAAGTTTATTATGAGGATTAACTTAATATATGTAAAGTCCTGAAAATGGTGTTTGATACTAGTAAGCACGATCAAATGTTCTTTGCTGTTACAAGTGCTGCAAAGACCATTTTATAGTGCTTACTAGTATCAAACAATTACAAGTTATCACTGTCACTGTCATTTACTCTTCTTTTAATCTGTTATCTTATTTTACACAACAAGCCCTAACAGAAGGCCAAGCATCACAAAGTCTATGGCAGTATTTTTCAAGCCTCCTAACATGAATGTTTTGTTTAAAAAAGACGGACTTAATCCCATTAGGTCTTCCATACCTTTTTTAAATATATTATTTTTTACAACCTAAATAGTCTGAAGCAGGTAGTCCTTGGCCACACTTTGAAAAGTAGCATTCTTAGAACTTTTATGCATATATGTGTTTCCGGTTTGGTGCTTCTCTGCCATTTGAAAGACTGTAGTTCTAAGTATAACCTCTAAAAGAGTGGAGGGTATTATAATTTTAAAATAATAATAATAATGAGTAAGATACTATCATAAATGTTTAAGGTGCTGCCTGCTTAGTTTTGTTTTAGGTGCTGTATCTCCCGCTGTTGTGGTGCCTTCAATGCTCCTTTTACAGGGAGCAGGCTATGGTGTTGAAAAGGGTATCCCAACCTTACTCATGGCTGCTGGCAGCTTTGATGACATTCTGGCCATCACTGGCTTCAATACATGCTTGGGGATGGCCTTTTCCACAGGTAAATAATCAGTTTAAAATGTGCTGTTCTCTTGAATCCTAGAGACACAGGTTAAAATGTTATAAGCATCCCGCATTTGCTTGATAATTGATTAAGACAATTTAAAAATAGGGAAAATGAAACTAAAATTCTGTACCTAAGGAGGGACCAGAAGCTTCTTATTTGTACTCCCTTGCTCCCTTCAGATAAAGACTGCTCAAGTAGCATGCAGGAAGTACAATAATGAGGGATACAAGAGAGTAAGTTTTAACAAGGAGAATAACTTCTGCTTACAGTGATCTGGGAAAGTTTTGTCCTGGAGACTTCATACAAATGATGAATAAGTTTTTCATTGAACACAAATGACAAAGAGCAGTCCAAGTGGAATGAACAGCATGCTTTTAAAGTAGGAACAATCTCTGTTCTTTCATCTTTAACTTTCAATGGGTAATAACAGCAATGGTTTTAATGGGTATCCTATTAATACTCAGCAAGTGTATGAAGTTGATGTATTTTGTTTCTAGTAGTGATAAAAGAGGAACTCAATGCATTTTTTTCTCCCACTATTATTCAGCATCTTTATTAAACTGATAGGAACAGATACTACACTTGATCTTAGCCAAAAGGCCAAGAAGTGATTCAAAACTTTGGCACAGCGAGTTAAAGTTCATTTCTTAATCTTATGTCCAAAATTAGGAAATAACATTTGCAACTTTGTATTATTGACAAAGTGTAATTGTAGCCTCGCATTCTTTTTTTTTTTTTTTTTTTTTGAGTTGGAGTCTCACTCTGTCGCTCAGGCTGGAGTGCAGTGGCACACTCATGGCCACCCCAGCGTCGACCTGCTGGGCTCTGGCAATCCTTCTGCCTCAGCCTTCCAAGTAGCTGGAACTACAGTTGCATGCTACTGCACCCAGCTAATTTTTGATTTATTGTAGAGACGTGGTCTCACCAATTTGCCCGAGCTGGTCTCAAACCCGTGGGCTCAAGCAATGCACTCGCCTCGGCCTCCCAAAGTGCCTGATCTGCAGCCTCACATTCTTTACTGACATTGACAAAGTATAATTATAGCCTCAGATTCTTTAGTGAGATCACACCTTCTTGGAAAGTCATGTTTTCTCATTCTCCTCCGCCTCTGTAATTAATTTTATGATTGTGCACTATTTATGCCTACTACCTAGAACCCTGACTTTTCCCATTGCCCCAGAGCCTGTCTTCCAACCATGCCCCAGTAAATTAATCTTCTCAAAACGTTGTTTTAATAATGTTACTTTCTTATTCAAGAATCAGTAAAGATTTTCTAATGCCTATTAAGTCAAACCTATACTCTTGTCTTTATTTTAATTGTACTATAATCTATCCAAACTTATGTTCTTACCACTTTTCTGGTATACACCTTCAAAACAATGGTTCCCAACTTAGATGCATACTAGAATTTCTTGGGGAGTTTTTTTTTATTTTAAATTTGTGGGGTACTTTTCAGGGTTTGGTATACAACTGTTCATTTTGCAGGTACCCTTGTGAGGTGTGCCTCCCCCTTCCCTGGCAGTTTCCCACTACTGCCAATCCCACCACCACCCTCCCCTGGCAGTTTCCCACTACTGCCAATCCCTTTCTTATAGTATTATGATACTTGTTCAAAGTCCACTTATGAGTGAGAACATGTGATACTCAATTCTTTGTTTCTGTGATGGAACACTCAGTATTATAGCCTCTAAGTCCATCCAAGTTGCTGTGAAGTTCATAATTTTGTCCTTCCTTATGGCTGTGTAACATTCCACTGTGTATATGTACCACATTTTTTTTTATCCAGTCCTCTTTCGATGGGCAGCACAGTTGATTTCATGTTGTGGCTATTGTAAATAATGCTGCAATAAACATGTGTGTACAGGTATCTTTTTTATAGAGTGATTTGAGTTCCTCCAGGTATATTCCCAATAGGGGAATTGCAGGGTCAATGGGAGGTTGATTTTTAGATCTTTTAGGAATTGCCACACTGTTTTCCACAGAGGCTGTACTAGTTTACACTCCCTCCAACAGTGAAGAAGTGTTCCCTTTTTGCCACACTGTATCCAGCATCTGTTGTTTTGTGAGTTATTGATGATGGCCATCCTGACTGGAGTTAGATGGTATCTCAGTGTGGTTTTAATTTGGATTTCTTTGACAACTAGTGAGGCTGAGCATTTTTTCAAATATCTGTTGGCTGCTCATATCTCTTCTTTTTTTTTTAAGCATATTTTTTATTTTAAAATTGTGGGGTACAGTTAAGGGTTAGGTATACAAATATGCATCGTTCGGGCACCCTTGTTAATAAGGGGTATCCCCCCATCCCGAGAGAGATATTGACTA
>NW_007248371.1:286603-289717 GCF_000164805.1 Carlito syrichta
TATGTCTTCTTTTGAGAAGTGTCTGTTCATATCTTTTGCCTACTTTGTAATAGGGTTGTTTGTTTTTTTCTTTTCAGCACATTTGAGTTCCTTGTAGATCCAAGATGTTAGGCCTCTGTCAGACATGGAATTGGCAAATACTTTTTCCCAGTCTGTGGGCTGTCTCCCTGCTCTCTTGATGGTTTCTTTGGCTTTGCAAAAGCTTGTCAGTTTAATGAGATCCCACTTGTCTATCTTATCTTTTATGGCCCGTGCATTTCGGGTGTTGTTCAGGAATTGGATGCCAGTTCCAATTTCCATAAGGGTGTGTCCTGCATTTTCTAAGGTTCTTATGGTTTGAGGTTTTACATTTAGGTCTCTGATCCATTTAGAGTTAATTTTTGTGTATGGGGATAGATAGCGGTTTTGTTTGAATCTTCTGCATGTGGTGAGCCAGTTTTCAGCACCATTTACTGAATAGGTTCTCCTCTCCCCAGTGGTAGGTGGCAGAGGCTTTGTCGAAGATGAGTTGGTTGAGAAATTGAGGTTTTGCTTCTGGAATCTCAATTCTATTCCATTGGTCTATATGCCTGTTCCTGTATCAATACCAAGCTGTTTTGATGATTGTAGCTTTATAGTAAAGTTTGAAGTTTGGTACTGTGATACCTCCTGCTTTGTTTTTTTTGCTGAGGATTGTTCTGGCTATTCTTGGTCATTTGTGTTTCCATATGAATTCCTGTGTTGTTTTTTCTAGGTCTGAGAAGAATGTTGCTGGTAATTTAATGGGTATTGCATTAAATCTGTAGATTGCCTTTGGTAAGATGGACATCTTCACAATGTTGATTTTTCCAGTCCATGAGCATGGGATATTTTTCCACTTGTTTGTGTCATCTTTGATTTCTTTGAGCAGTGTTTTGTAGTTTTCATTGTAATGATCTTTCACGTCCCTGGTTAGGAAGATGCCAAGGTATTTCATTTTTTTGTGTGTCTATTGTGAATGGGATTGTGCTTTTTATTTAGGTTTCTGTTTCTTTATTATTGGTATAAAGAAATGCAATTGTCTTTTGCACATTTATTTTATACACTGAGACTTTGCCAAAGTCCTTTATCAGTGCAAGGAGGCTTTTGACAGATTCTCTTGGGATTTCAAGGTACACAATCATGTCATCTGCAGAGAGAGAGAACTTGACTTCTTCTTTTCCTATTTGGATACCCCTGATCGCCTTCTCTTTTTTGCTTGCTCTAGCCAGGACCTCCAATACTATATTGAACAGGAGGGTAGAGAGCGGGCATCCTTGTCTTGTTCCAGGTTTCAGGGGAAATGGTTCCAATTTTTGTTTAGGAGTATGCTAGCTGTAGGTTTCTCGTAGATGGCTTTTGCTATTTTGGGGTATGTTCCATGTATGCCTAGATGTTCAGGGGTTTTTATCAAGAAGGGGTGCTGGATTTTATCAAAAGCTTTTTCTGCATCTAATGATATAATCATGTGGTTTTTGTTCTGACATCTGTTGATGTATTTAATTACATTTATTTTCTTGCAAATATTGAACCAGCATTTCATCCCAGGGATGAAGTCTACTTGGTCATGATGGATGATTTTTGAGAGGTGTTGTTGAATCCAGTTTGCTAGGATCTTGTTGAGAATTTTGGCATCTATGTTCATCAAAGATATTGGCCTGTAGTTCTCTTTCTTTGTTGGGTCTTTACCTGGCTTGGGTATCAATGTGATGTTAGCTTCATAAAATGATTTGGGGAGGGTTCCATATTTCTCAATCACTTGAAATACTTTCAGTAGGTTTGGTGTCAGCTCCTCCTTAAATGTCTTGTAGAATTCTGCTGGAAAGCCATCTGGTTCAGGGCTTTTTTTTTTTTGTAGGTAGTTTACTTATTACATAGTCAATTGCCTTGATTGTTATTGGTCTACTTGGGGTCTTGATTTCTTCTTGTTTCAACCTAGGCAGGTTGTGTGATGTCAGAAAGTCTCCCATTTCCTTGAGGTTTTCAAGTTTGTTTCCATACAAGTGTACATAGTAGTCTCTAATGATCTTTTGTATTTCTTCAGGGTCAGATGTGACTTCATCTTTTGTGTTTCTGATTGTATTTATTTGGGCTTTTTCTCTTTTTGTCTTGGTCAGTCTAGCTAGGGGACCATAGATCTTGTTTATCTTTTCAAAAAAACAGCTTTTTTTTCATTGATTTTTTGCATTATCTTTTTGTCTTCTGTATCCCAGATTTGGGCTTTTATTTTGGTGATCTGGATTCTTCTGCTGAAGTTAGGGTTTTGGTGGTCTTGCTTTTCCAGCTTCCTAAGGTGATTTTTTAGGCTAATTTGTGATCCTTCCATTTTCTTCATGTGTGTTTGTAGAGATATGAATTCCCCTCTTACTACAGCTTTCATGGCATCCCAGAGATTTTGGTAAGATGTTTCTCATTTTCATTTGTTTCCAGGTATCTTTTAATCTCTGTTTTGATTTCATCATTGACCCGGGAGTTGTTTAGCATCATGCTATTTAGTGTCCATGTCTTTGTGAGTTTGAGGGGAACCTTGGTGTTTATTTTTATTCCACTGTGGTCTGAGAAGGTGCATGGCAAAATTTTGATCTTTTAAAATTTGTTTATGCTTGATTTATGGCCAAGTATGTGGTCGATCTTAGCATACGTTCCATGCAGTGGTGAGTAGAATGTATATTCTGTGGTCATTGGGTGGAGTGTTCTGTAGGTATCAATTAAGTCCATTTGGTCAAGAGCCACTTTGAGATTCCAGATCTCGTTGCTGATTTTTTGTCCTGATGATCTGTCTAGGGTTGTAAGTGGGGTATTAAAGTCCCAGCTATGATAGTGTTAGAGTCAATATCTTTTTTAGTTTTCCTAGAAGCTGCTTTATGAAAGTTGATGCTCCTATGTTGTGTGCATATATGTTTAGGATAGATATTTCTTGTTGATGGAGTGAACCTTTTATCGTTATGTAGTGGCCTTTGGTATCTTTTTAAATTTTTGATAGCTCAAATGGTATTTTGTTTGAAATTAGGATTGTGAGTCCTCCTTTCTTTTGTTTTCCTTCACCTGAAAATTTGTTTCCCATCCTCTTACTTTGAGCCTGTGAGTGTCCTTTCTTTTTTTTTTTTTTTTTTTTGG
>NW_007248371.1:289737-292621 GCF_000164805.1 Carlito syrichta
CACTCTGTCGCCCCAGACTGGAGTGCAGTGGCCGCTCCCCAGCCACCGCAGCCTCCACCTGCTGGGCTCTGGCAATCCTTCCGCCTCAGCATTCCAAGTAGCCAGAATTACAGGCATGCGCTACCACGCCCAACTAATTTTTTGATTTATTGTAGAGATGATGTCTTGCTGCCCAGGTGGGTCTTGAACCTGTGGGCTCAGGCAATCCACTCACCTCAGCCTCCCAAAGGCGCGGGATTGCAGGCTGACCCACCAAACCCGACTGAGTGTCCTTTCTAGTGTGATGGGTCTCTTGAAGGCAATATATTGTTGCTTGGTGATATTTTATCCATTTTGCCATTCTAAGTCTTTTTAATAGTGCATTTATTCCATTCACATTCAGGTTAATTATTGAAATGTGAGAGTTGATCCCTATCATAAGGTTTTTACTGAGTTGTTGTTGTTCTTCTTTGTTGTCTTTCTTTTGCTTTTGGGGTTGGTTTATGTGTATTTTACTCTTTTTCCTGTTCTCTTGTGAAGAACGTTGTTGTTATTTTTTCCTTTACTTCTGTGTTTACTATTTTCTTAAGTGTTTCTTGTAGAGGTGGTCTGGTAGCAGTATAAGTTCTTAGGGATATCTGGGAAAGATTTTCATTCTACCTCACTGGTGAAGCTTAGTTTGGCTGGGTAGGTGATTCTTGGTTGAAATTGTTTATCTCTTAGAACTTTTAAGATAGGGCTCCAAGCTCTCCTAGCCTACAGGGTTTCTGTAGATAAATCTGCTGCTATTCTAATTGGTCTTCCATGGTAAGTGATCTGACCTTTTTCTCTTGTTGCCTTTAGGATTTTTTCTTTTATACCTACTTTGTTTAGGCGAATTATTATGTGTCTGGGAGTTGGTCTTCTCACTTGTTGTCTTGCAGGGGTTCTCTGAATCTCTTGTGTTTGAATTTTTGCATCACTGATGAGATGAGGGAAGTTTTCTTCAATAATCTCATGAAATGTTTGTTCCAGGGTGGCCTCTGTCTCTCTTTCTTTTTCAGGAAGTCCAATTACTCTTAGATTTGTTCTCTTGAAGTAATCCTTCATCTCTTGAAGGTTTTGTTCTGTCTTTTTAATCTTCTTTTCTATGATTTTGACAGTTTGGGTTAGTTCTATATTTTGGTCCTCAAGCTCTGAGATTCTTTCTTCTGCTTGGCTAATTCTTCTTTCCATGCTTATCAGTTTGTTATTTATTTCATTCACAGTATTCTTTACTACTGTTATCTCAGTTATCAACTCCTTTCTAGTTTCTTCTTGTCTCGCCTCAATTATTTTTAATCTCTCCATTAATTTCTTGATATCTAGGTTTGTAGTTTGAGACCAGTCATTCTGGGGGCTCTTCACTGTTTGCATTCCAAAGTCAGTTTTCTCAGTGTCTGCCCTCCCAGGGGTCTGTGAGAGACCCATGTTCTTCTTTTGATTTTTCTTCATTTGTGTAGATTTTTCTCTCTCCCCCTTTCCCTCCCCTTCTTTAATTCTGTTTTTCAGGGAAAGTGGGGTTGCTTTTACTTCTTTTGTTCAATTTCCTGCTCTTCCTTATGAGGGTTCTCTTGCTTTGTTCACTTTTGAGGCTGGACTGTGGGTTGGGGGCTGTACCTTTTGCAGTTTTGAAGTTTATCGAGGGGGAAGCTATGATTCAGAATCTATCTGTAGATCCCAGTATCCGCCAACAGGTGTATGGGCACACTGGAACCCGTTTCCCACTGCCTTACAATCTGTCCCTGCAGCAGGGTTTAGGTTTGCTCTCTGGAACAAAAGGAAGTACAAAAAAGGAAAATAATGGAAGAAAAGGGGACAGGTCAGAAGGAAGTTAGAGAGAGAGAAGAGTGAGAGGGAAAACAGGCATACATACCATCTAATGAGTGAATAAAAGACCCAATGCCAGAAAAGAGTGAGAAACAGATACACAAACAAAATTCCCTAAAGCATACCGGTATTCACATACAGTCCAATAAAATCATGCCTTTTGATGCATTTTTCCCAAACATAAACAAGTAGTCTAAATCAAAAAGCAAACAAAAGTGAGCAAAACAAACAGTCAAAACAATAAAATCAGAAATCAAAATAAGAAACCAGACTAGCTCTGGAATCTTTCCTGAGTGTCTAAAGTCTCCTCACCTCTGACCTCTAGCCTCTCCCCTTTGCTTTCATTGCAGGCAGATAGATTTATTCCAACCTTGTACTGGATCTCTTGGCTTGCTGTCTGAGAGGTCTACAACTGGCCTGAGTTGCCTGTATCTGATTCAGCATGGGGGGGAGGGTTGTCTACTATTTAGCAACATCACCTTAGAAACCAAGGTGGAGGCTGCTCGTAGATGGGTGGGACAAAGCAAATCTCTACCTGGAAAATTGCCGAGGTTGGCAGCTCCTCTTTCAAGGATCCTTTCTCTCCACCCATCCTTTCTCTACACTTGCCCGGGTCTGTGGGTGATCCACTATGATGGGCTGTGGCAGAGTTTCTCCAGCATCAGGTGCACAACTGGGTGTTGGATCTGGTGTGCCACCAGCGACCTGGGTTGGAGGAGGGAGCTGGGAGTTCCCTCTTCTTGCTCGTATGTCTTCTTTTGAGAAGTGTCTAATCATATCTTTTGCCCAATTTGTAATGGGGCTGTTTGTTTTTTTCTTTTTGCACGTTTGAGTTCCTTGTAGATCCTAGATGTTGTCAGATATACCGTTGGCAAATATTTTTTCCCATTCTGTGGGGTGTCTCCCACTCTCTCAATGATTTCGTTGGCTTTGCAGAAGCTTGTCAGTTTGATGAGGTCCCATTTGTCTATCTTTTCTCTTATGGCATAGGTGCTTGGGGTTTTGATCAGGAATTGGTTGCCAGTTCCAGTTTCCATAAGGGTGTCTCCTGTGTTTT
>NW_007248371.1:292641-328823 GCF_000164805.1 Carlito syrichta
TTCTAAGGTTCTTATAGTTTGAGATTTTATGTTTAGGTCTTTGATTCATTTAGAGTTGATTTTTGTGTATGATGATAGGTAGGGATCTTCTTTTAATCTTCTGCATGTGGTCAGCCAGTTTTCCCAGCACCGTTTACTGAATAGGTTCTCCTCACCCCAGTAGGTGATGGTGGAGTGTTTGTCAAAGATGAGTTGGTTGAGAAATTGATGTATTGCTTCCAGAATCTCTATCCATTCCATTGGTCTATATGCCTGTTCTTGTACCAATACCAGGCTATTTTGATTATTGTAGCTTTATAATAAAGCTTAAAGTCTGGAAACATGATGACTCTTACTTTGTTTTTTTGTTTTTTGTTTTTGTTTGTTTGTTTGTTTTGCTGAGGATTGCTTTGGCTATTCATGGTTGTTTATGTTTCCATATGAATTCCTGTATTGTTGATTCCAGGTCTGAGAAGAATGCTGCTGGTAATTTAATGGGTATTTTGTCAAATCTGTAGATTGCCTTGGGTAGGATGAACATATTAACAATATTGGTTCTTCCAATCCATGAGACCACTGAATGTACCACTGAAAACACATAGAATGGCAAATTGGATAAAATATCATGAGGCTATAGTATATTGTCCCCAAGAGACTCATCTCATCAGAAAGGATACCCACAGACTCAAGAGGATGGGAAACAAAATTTTAGACGAATGGAACACAAAAGAAAACACATAAGTTGTGATCTTAATATCAGACAAAATACCCTTTAAGCTATCAAAAATTTTTAAAAATATGGAAGGTCACCTCATAATGATAAAAGGTTCAATCCACCAACAAGAAATATCCATCCTAAACATATATACACCCAACATAGGAGCACCATCTTTCATAAAGCAGCTTCTATGTAAACTAAAAAAAGATACTGACTTTAACACTATCATAGCTGGGGACTTAAACATCCCACTAACAACCCTAGACTGATCATAAAGTCAAAAGTCAACAAGTAGATCCAGAATCTCAACATGACACTTGACCAAATGGACTTAATTGATACTTACAGAACACTCCACCCAACAACCATGGAATATACGTTCTACTCATCACTACATGGAATGTACTCTAAAATCAACCACATACTTGACCATAAATCAAGCATAAACAAATTCCATAAGATTGAAATACTGCCATGCACCTTTTCAGACCACAGTGGAATAAAAATAAATATCAACAACAACAAAGTTCCCCCCAAATCCACAGACATGGACACTAACCACCATGATGCTAAATAATTTCTGGGTCAACATCAAAACAGAGATTAAAAGATACCTGGAAACAAATGAAAGTGAAGAAACATCTTACCAAAATCTCCTGGATGCCATGAAAACAGTCCTAAGAGTGGAATTCATATCTCTATGAACACACATGAAGAAAATGGAAAGATCACAAGTTAACAGCCTAACGAATCACTTAAGGAAGCTGGAAAAGTAAGACCACCAAAACCCTAACTTCAGCAGAAGAATCCAGATCATCAAAATAAAAGCCCAAATTTGGGACATAGAAGACAAAAATATGATACCAAAAAAAACCAAAAAAAAAATGAAACCAAAAGCTGTTTTTTTTAAAAAGATAAGCAAATTGATGGACTGACCAAGAAAAAGAAAAAGCCCTAGCAAGACTGACCAAGAAAAAGAAAAAGCCAAAATAAACACAATTGGAAATGCAAAGATGAAGCCACAACTGACCCCAAAGAAATACAAACGATTATCAGAGATTACTGTGTACACTGGTATGGAAACAAACTCAAAAACCTAAATGAAATGGAGGACTTTCTTACATCACACCGCCTCCCCAGGTTGAAACAAGAAGAAATCAAGACCCTATATAGACCAATAACAACTACCTACAAAAAAAGCCCTGGACCAGATGACTTTCCAGCAGAATTCTACAAAACATACAAGGAGGAGCTGATACTGATCCTATTGAAAGTATTCCAGGCATGTCTGGGTGCAGTGGCTGAAGCCTGTTTTTGCAGCACTTTGGGAGGCTGAGGCGAGAGGACTGCCTGAGCCCAGGGGTCCGAGACCAGCCTGGACAACTTGGTGAGGCCTTGTCTCTACAAATAAAAAAAAAATTAGTCAGGCATGGTAGAGTACACCTGTAGTTCTGGCTACTTGGACGGCTGAGGTGGTAGGATTGCCTGAGTCCCGCGGGTCGACACTGGGTTGACCGTAAGCATGCCACTGCACTCCAGCCTGGGTGATGGAGTAAGACTACAACTAAAAAAAACAAGAAAAAGAAAAAGAGTATTCCAGGCAATTAAGAAAAATGGAACTCTCCCCAAATCATTTTATGAAGCTGACATCACATTGATACCCAAACCGAGTAAAGATCCAACAAAGAAAGAGAACTACAGGCCAATATCTTTGATGAACATAGATGCTAAAATTCTCAACAAGATTCTAGCAAACCAGATTCAACAGCATATCTCAAAAATCTTCCACCGTGACCAAGTAGGCTTCATTCCCGGGATACAGTGCTGATTCAACATCTGCAAGACCATAAATGTAATGAAATACATCAACAGATGTAAAGATAAAAATCACGTGATAATATCATCATCACTGATAAAATCCAGCACCCCTTCTTGGCAAAAACGCTTGAACATCTAGGCATAGATGGAACCTACCTCAAAATAGTAAGAGCCATCTATGAGAAACCCACAGCCAACATACTGCTAAACAGACAGAAATTGGAACCATTCCCCTGAAAGCCAGAACAAGACAAGGATGCCCACTCTCACCCCTCCTGTTCAACATAGTATTGGAAGTCCTAGCTAGAGCAATCAGACAAGAGAAGGAAATCAGGGGTATTCAAATAGGAAAACAGGAAGTTAAGTTATCCCTCTTTGCAAACAACATGATTCTATACCTCGAAAACCCAAGAGCATCTGTCAAAAACCTCCTTTGCACTGATAAAGGACTTTGGCAAAATTTCAGGGTATAAAATAAATGTTCAAAAATCAGTCGCATTTCTATACACCAATAATAAACAAACAGAAACCCAAATAAAAAACACAATCCCATTCACAGTAGCCACACACACAAAAAAATTGAAATACCTTAGCATCTTCCTAACCAGAGAAGTCAAAGACCTTTTCAATAATAACTACAAAGCACTGCTCAAAGAAACCTGGGGAGTTTTTAAAAGTACTCTTATGTGGGCCCTGCCTTAGACCAATTTGATCAGAACTTTTGGGGATGGAAACCAGTGCAGCATGGATAATAACCACAGTTTGAGGTAACAGTTTTTCTTAAAATTGTGTTGGGAGTAGGAGGAAGAACAGAGGCAGTTGGGGTTTTCACAGTCTGGGGTGATGGGTGTGGGTAGTTTGAAGAACTTCCCTTGCTGACTTTGCTATGTTTCCTCCCCCTTTTCAATTCCCTGTCAACTACAGTGATCCTTACATCTTTTGGATCTGATTTAGACTTACTGTATCAGAATTTTGGGGGGTGGATCCTCAATACATAAAACAAACAAACAACCTTATTGTACCAGAGACTGAAGTTAATTAGACACTTTCTACACATTTATTGTAAATTATTCACTGTTATAGCTTGAGCACAAGGCTACTATCACAGCTAGATGCTTTTGACAGTCATACCATTACCTAGCAGAAAGCTATCATACTAAATAGCTGAAGAGGATTTTTTTTTAAATTAATCAATATTTTTTATTATGGTTTTTTGGGATACAGTTGAGGGTTAGGTGTACAATTATGTTTCATTCAGGCATTCTGTTGATAAGAGGTGTTTTCCCATCCCCAGACAGATATTTTCTACTGTTAATCCCATCCCCCTCCCCCACCCATAGTTTCCCAGTACCATCAGTCATTTTCTTATAGTATTACATTGGATGTTCAAGGTTCATTATATGAGTGAGAACATGTGATACTTGGATCTTTGTTTCTGTGAGAGGTCACTTAGTATTATAGACTCTAGTTCCATCCAGGTTGCTGTGAAATTCATGATTTTGTTCTTTTTTATGGCTGCGTAGTATTCCATCGTGTATATGTACCACATTTTTTTAATCCAGTCCTCTTTTGATGGGCAGCATGGTTGTTTCCAGGTTCTTGCTATTGTGAACAATGCTGCGGTAAACATACGTGTGCAGGTATCTTTTTTATAGAGTTCTTATTTGAGTTCTTCAGGGTATATTTCCAGTAGGGGGATTGCAGGATCATATGGAAGGTCGATTTTTAGAGCTTTTAGGAATCGTCACACTGCTTTCCACAGAGGTTGCACTGGTTTACACTCTCACCAACAGTGTAGAAGTGTTCCCTTTTCACCACACCCTCTCCAGCAGCTGTTATTTTTTGAGTTGTTGATAATTGCCATTCTGACTGGAGTTAGGTGGTATCTCAGTGTGGTTTTGATTTGCATCTCCCTGATGATTAATGAGATTGAGCATTTCTTCATGTGTTTGTTGGCTGCTCGGATGTCTTCTTTTGTGAAGTGTCTGTTTATATCTTTTGCCCATTTTATAATGGGGTTGTTTGTTTTCTTCTTTTCAGTATGTTTCAGTTCCTTGTAGATCCAGGATGTTAAGCCTTTGTCAGACCTAGAGTTGGCAAATACTTTTTCCCAGTCTGTAGGCTGTCTCCCTGCTCTCTTGATGGTTTCTTTGGCTTTGCAGAAGCTTGTCAGTTTAATAAGGTCCCACTTGTCTATCTTCTCTCTTATGACCTGTGGGTTTCGGGTTTTGTACAGGAATTGGATGCCAGTTCCGATTTCCATGAGGGGAGGATTTTTTTTTTTTAGATAAGAAAGATGACTGCTATAATAACAAGAAACCACAAAAACTAGTTAGTGTATTTTTTCTTAGAACTGTCTGTGAAGAAGGGCTTTATGTGTGGAGCAATTTTAATATAATTTTATGCACAATGTGCTAACAGTTTTTTAAAATTAAAGTTTCCCAAATTCTGTATGCCATGGGAGAAAATGTAGCTTCTACTTATCTCTATATTACAATAGCTCAAAGAAGCTAAGCATCAAAGGACTTCTAAAGACATTTTCAAGAATAAACTGTTTTCAGATTTACATCTAGAATAAACAATTTGAGGAGGAGGAATGCACTCATGACAATAAGAAGATTCTTGATTTTAATTGCCAAATTCTTAAGTTATTGCATTCTATACATATGAGAACTACTAAAGTCAGTGTGCATTTATCATTGAATAATCAGGCTCTTAAATGTTAATTTGAAAACATAACTATATCTATCTACTTCCCTAGCCTGTACATATATTATGGTAGAACAAATTAGATCTGAATCATGAATACTGTTTTTATTATTTTCTTAGGCCCTTTTAAGTTGACTTTTATTCAAGTAAACATACAAAAAGATGCATACATTTTGCCTTATGTCTGTTTTGAAATTTGTCCCATAACATGCTTACTTTTCTTATATGATATGCCTACTTTATTAGATTTTCTTGTGGGGGGAGGGAGGTTGGAGTATCACTCTGTTCCCCAGCCTGGAGTGCAGTGGCATGCTCAGGGCTACTGCAGCCTCGACCTGCTGGCTCAGATGATACTTCCACCTCAGCCTTCCAGTAGTTGGAACTACAGGACAAATGTATGCCACCACATTTGGCTAATTTTTAAATTTATTGTAGAGATAAGGTCTTGCCAAGTTGCCCAGGTTGGTTTCAAACCCCTGAACTCAGGCAATCTTCTCACCTCTGCCTCCCAAAGTGAGGGGATTACAGTCATGAGCCACCACACACCAGCATTTTAATTCACATATATTTAAGAATGTGTAAAGTAGAAACTGTCTTTAAAATTTTCTGTCTACATAATGAGATGCTTTATGTTAATGATTATAGATCAAAGCTTGTGCATTTGTTGGATTTAATGTTATGTCTGAAGTTTTTCTTTTGATGTGTTTTTCAGGCTCTACAGTTTTTAATGTCCTCAGAGGAGTTTTGGAGGTGGTAATTGGTGTGGCTACTGGATCTCTTCTTGGATTTTTTATCCAGTACTTTCCAAGCAGTGACCAGGTGAAAAAAATAATCTATAAGAAAGTCATACTATAAAATATCATTGGATGAACATTCTAAAACAGGGGTCCCCAATCTCCCAGACCATGGAGGTGAGTGGCAGGCAAGTGAGTGAAGCTTCATCTGTATTTACAGCCTACACCATCACATTACTGCCAGAGCTCCACCTCCTGTCAGATCAGCAGCTGCGTTAGATTCTCATAGGCGCAGGAACCCTACTGCAAACTGTGCATGTGAGGAATCTAGGTTGCCTTCTCCTTATGAGAATCTAACGCCTGATGATCTGAGATAAAGCTGAGGTGGTGATGCTAGCTCTGAGGAATAGCTGCAAATACAGATTATCATTAGCAGCGAGGTCGAGAGACCATAATAAACCAATTGCTTGCAGACTCATATCAAAACCCTATCAGTGAGTGGCAAGTGAGTTGATGTACTTCAATTGTACAGTTGCATCTGGTAGCAGGCTTTAAGCCAGAATCTAACACTTATTTTAGTCCAAGGGTGGCCTGCCTATTATTTTATATAAACGTCCATCCACGCCTCTTTTTTTAAATGGTGAGTTGGATAATTATTTCATTACATATTACAGTGTAATAATAATAGAAATAAAGTACACAGTAAATGTTATGTGCTTAAATTATCCCCAAACCACCTTCCTGTTTCTGGTCCATGGAAAAATTGTCTTCCATGAAACCAGTCCCTGATGCCAAAAAGGTTCTTGAGAATATCTCTTAAAACCATATATGAAAGACATTTGAGAAAACTGTCCTCGTTTTTAAGTTGCTTACCACTATGTCAGTGCTGTCCATGAGTTTTATAAAAAAGGGGTAAATATAGAAGATTTTAATGTAGTTCTGGAATTTTTTGTTTTATATTCTACACATATTAAATTCCGTGTAAAAAAGAACATCAATTCAAAAATAATAGAGTATGCAAGTTTAAAATTTTTTAAATATTCAACTAAATGAAGGTGTATAATGACTTTTTTGGTCCCAATTTTGGGTATCACAATACCTTTAATTGTAGTTAGGAACAGTAGCACATACCCGTTATCCCAACTACTCAAGAGACTGAGGTGGGAGAATCCCTTGAGTTGAAGAGTTCAAGTCCAGCCTGGGCAACATAGACACCATCTCGGAAGGAAAAGAGGGAGGGAAGGAAGGAAGGAGAGACGGAGGGAAACATCATCTAGTGCCACTTTGTTTAGCATGGTAGCCACTGGCTATATGTGTCTACAATCAATGTAGAACATGTCAGTAAGCAGCACAGATATAGAACATTTGTCATCATTGAACAATTTATTGGTAAGTGCTGTTCTAGTACAATCCTTAAAGAGAGTAATATTAATACAACCATTTTACTGATGAGAAATTGAGGGTTAGACAGGATAAGAGACTTAAACAAGGCCACATAGCTAGAGAGCAGTAGAAATGGCAATCAAGCTGGTAAACTACCTCCAGAGCTTGCATGCCTCCAAGTCAAGCATTTTAGAAGACCCACTTTCTAAAGTGATAAAGAAGTTTAAAAGGCAAGCAGGGAAAAAACAAAGGGAGAAAAGTACACAGTCCTTAGACTTTAAAACAACAAAATAAAATTACTCACAGTTTGTAACCTCTTTTTTTGTTTGTTTGTTTTTGAGTTGGAGTCTCACTCTGCCACCCAGACTGGAGTACAGTGGCACACTCACGGTCACCCCAGCATGCTACCATGCCCAGTTAATTTTTTATTTATTGTAGAGATGCGGTCTCACCAAGTTGTCCAGACTGGTCTCAAACCCACGGGCTCATGCAGTCTACTCACCTCGGCCTTCCAAAGTGCTGGAATTTGAAAACATAACTAAATCTATTTCCTTAGCCTGTACATATAATATGGTAGAACAAATTAGCTCTGAATCATGAATATTGTTTTTATTATTTTCTTAGGCCCTTTAAGTTGACTTTTATTCAAGTAAACATATAAAAAAGTGCATACATTTTGCCTTATGCCTGTTTTGAAATTTGTCTCCCATAACATGCATACTTTTCTTATAAGATATGCCTACTTTATTAGACTTTCTTGTGGTTGGAGGGATTATAGACTGAGCCACTGAGATTATAGACTGGGCCACTGAGCCCAGCAAGTACATTAAAGGTTAAATAGAGAGCCTGAAAATAATAAAGATGATTGATATCTTTAACCTTCACAAAAACCCTGTGATGTAAATGCTTTCAGGCATGAGGAAACAAAACTTGAATGGGTTAAGTACTGTTGCCGTTACATATACCATTGAGGTAAAAAAGCTATAATTTTCATCTTAGTTTGTCTGGCTCATAAACTTTTTTTCTACTACTTCATTAAGTCTTGTAAAACTATGCATTGATAACTGCAGAGATCCAAATAGGATTGGTGTTCCTGAAAGAGATACCTACATTTGTACATGTGCTAACTCTGATGTGTTAAAGAAAAGAAATGTCATATCATACATTTATTTTGTTTGTTTGCACAGCATTTTCATTTTCCTCTAAATCCTGGATATGGAAAAATCAACCATTAAAATTCAGTTATTTTTAAAATTTGAGGTTTTTTGTTTTGTTTGTTTTTTTTATCCTAAAGGACAAACTTGTGTATAAGAGAGCATTCCTTGTTTTGGGGTTCTCCGTGCTAGCTGTATTCAGCAGCGTGTATTTTGGTTTCCCTGGATCAGGAGGACTGTGCACGTTGATCATGGCTTTCCTTGCAGGCATGAGATGGACCAGCAAAAAGGTGAGTTTCATTTTAAGTTTTTCTTCTCATGACTCTTTTCTGATCAGATTAAATTTTCTTTCTAGAGACTTTCTTAACATCAAATTCATACTTTTTTCTAAAACCCCTTCACAATGATCAAATTAATAAAATTTTTAACTAGAAAAGCTATTTTTTATGCATATACAGAGGTACACCCAATGAACATCTTTTTTCCCCTTATGTATCAATCTATAATTTGACATTTTTACTTAAAATATATCATGGTCACACTACCATGATGCCTTATTTATTCTTTATAGTGGCTGCAGAGTATTGCATTGTACAGCTATACCATACTTTATTTACCATTGCCTACTAACAGATTTTTAGGTTGTTTCTTGTTTTCTGCCAAGACAAATAGTTCTTCAATAAAATATCCTTATGGGCCGGGCTTGGTGGCTCAACCTGTAATCCCACGCCTTGGGAGGCCTAGGTGAGTGAATTACCTGAGCCCAAAGGTTCGAGACCCCCCTGGGCAACTTGGCGAGACCTCATCTCTACAATAAAAATCAAAAAAATTAACCGGGCGTGATAGCATGCGCCTGTAGTTCCAGCTACTTGGAAGGCTGAGGCGGAAGGATCGCCAGAGCCCAGCAGGTCAAGGCTGCGGTGGCCAAGAGCAGCCACTACACTCCAGTCTGGGCAGCTGAGTGAGACTCCAACTCAAAAATTAAAAAAATACAATAAATAAAATAAAATATCCTTATGTGTACTGTATTTCACTAATTCTAAGGCTATCAACTCTTTTTTTAAAAAGCCATTATTTTATATTCCACCAAAAAAAGAAAACAAATACTGCCAATTATGGTATACTATAACACCCTAATGTTATAAGTGTGAAAATATGTGTTTTAAAATCAATAAGGCCAGGCACAGTGGCTCATATCTGTAATCCCAGCATTTGGGAGGCCCCAGTGAGAGGATTGCTTGATCCCAAGAGTAGGAGACCAGTCTAGTCAACATAGCAAGACCTTGTCTCTAAAAAAAAAAAAAAAAAAATTAGCCAGTCATGGTGGCACATGCCTGTAGCGCCAGCTACTTGGGAGTCTAAGGTGGAAGGATCACCTGAGCCCAGGAAGTCAAGGCTGTGGTAAGTCATGATTGTGCCACTGCACTCCAGCCTGGGCGACAGAGTGATGATCATAAAGCTAATTATCTTTTTATATCTTTTTATGTAGTTTTTAAATACTTCAGTACCTTTTTAATGTCATTTTTATATCTTTTTATGTAGTTTTTAAATACAATAAAATAGCCTTTGAGTTCATCTATAAGATAAATTTCTAGAATAGGATTGCTCTGGGAAAGAGTATGCACAATTATACTTTGGGTATGACCAATTTGCCCTTTTAGAAGGCTGGGCCAGTTTACATTTCCACCAATGGTATGTGAGTGTTCTCCTTTTCTGATCTGAGGATTTTAAATCTTCAGATATTTTGCCAATCTGGTAGGTGAAAATATATAAAATGTAAAAAAATATATCTCATTTTTGATTTGCATTTCTTTATAAGTAAAGCTGATCATCTTTCTATATGATTACTTGCCAGTTTGTTCAAAATCCTGTGACCGTTTATTACAAGGTTGTTTTGCTTTTTCTTACTGGTTTTCAAAATCATTAAGAATATTCATTTTCTTTATATATATCATGGAAATTAGCTGGTTTTTATTTACTTATTTTACTTTCCAGATGCACTTTTATAGATTTGAACTTGACAAGATCATATACTTTCTAATTTTAAGCGACTTAACATCTGACAAGAACAAAGCTAAAAGAGATATTTCCTAGTATAAATTGGCTACTCTTATCATCCCTCATCTCTCACAGACATTTACTGTTATCAAAACATTTGTTTTTCCGTAACTTGACTTTCCTTGTGTGCTGAGGCAAGGTTATCACACATCACTAGTTAGTCTTCTGTCTCATCTCAACTCAGGACAAAGGGGTGTGACTGCCTCTCTCACTCCTCTCTTAGATCTCACTGCTGTCTGTCCGCCTTCCTAGCTAATTTGCCAGCTAATGAACTCTGCTCATTGAAACACTGATCTGCTCCTTTGCCCCAGGACAAAACTCACAGTTTTCATTTATTGAAGGGATGTTATTGCATTGGCATTGGGAAACAACTAGGAAGTTTACCTGGCATAAGCATTGTACGTATTGTTCCTTAACTTCTTAAGATAATCTTTTTTCAACATTAAAAAAAGAGATAAATTTTAAAAAAAAAAGTTTATTTGTAAATATGAAAGTAGTATATGTTCAGTGTTGAGCAAGGGAATTTTTTTTTAATTCAGAGAAAAGAGGAAAGAAAATCATCTGAGGTTCTATAGCCTAAAGTCTATAGCTCTGTAATTATTTAAATATTTTGCTTTATTTCATTTATTCAACAGGAAAGTTTGTAGTAATCAAATCTGCTTGTAGTAGGTTTTTTCAAGTTGAATTTTTTATAGATACATTCTCTCTGTTGTCAACTCTTAAAAATCATTAAATATTGAAACAAACTCATAGTATACAGTAATGGTAAAGGGAAGGTAGGGAATTAATAAATTTGTATTGCTATTTTGTGCTAGGCGGTAAGTAGATATTCTTGTTTATTTTCACACACATACACAAAACCCTTTAAAATGTATTACAGTTGCCACTTTATAGAAACTGGAAGTTAGACTTAAATAACATATGCAAGATCACAAAACTAGAAAGTGGCACTGAGATTTAAGTTCAGGTTTACCTGACTCCAAGGCAACATGTATGACCCAATAATACAACTGTAGCATTCTTGTGCATGACACCATTTTATATTTTGACATCTATTTGAGTAATACCATATGCATTAAAAACATTGCCATTTGAAACTTTGCAGCTTAAAAGTAAGTCTCTAAACGTTTAAATGATAGCATAAAAAGAATAAACAATGCAAAGGAGCCATATCATTTGAAGTAGAGCATAAAAGAGCAGTTTTAGCAACAGAGAAGTCAAGGGAAGACATAAACCTTCTGCAAGTGGTCATTGACTGCGAGCACAAAAAAAAGGAGGGAAAGGAAAATTATGATACCAGTCCTTTGTGCCCATTTATATTGTTCATGTTCAACACTCAAAAACTTATATTTTCCTGTAATCAGATCTATCAATCACTGATTATGAGATTTCCTCTGTAGTTTTAATTTTTCTTAAAGGTTTCTTTTACTGTGAAATATATAAGGGTAGACCAAAAAAAAACCCAGAATTAATGTATAAAAAAGTGTGTATTTATTATTACATGTTTAAACTTCAGTCACCTTCAAAGTACTCTGTTTGATGCAATACATCTATGAAGATGCTTTTTCCACCATTCAAAACAGTTTTGAACTCATCAATTTTGATGTCTTTTAGTACTCCTGCCACATTTTTGTTTCACCTCTTCCACATCAGCAAAATGTTTCCCTTTGAAGATTTTTTTTCTGGGGAAACAACAAAAAAAAGTCGCTTGGGACAAGATCAAGTGAATAGGGAGGGTGGGACTTGGGGGTCATGACAATTTTTATCAAAAACTGTTGGCCTGCATGGTGGCTCAAACCTGTAATCCCAGCACTTAGGGAGGTGAAGCTGAGGAGATTGCCTGAGCCCACAAGTTGGAGAACTGCCTGGGCAACTTGGGAGACCTCATCTCTACAATAAATCAAAAAATTAGCGAGGCATGGTAGTGTGCCTGTAGTTCCGCCTGCTTGGAAGACTGAGGCAGAAGAATCGCCTGAGCCATATGGGTTGATGCTGGGGTGACCGTGAGCATGCCACTGCACTCCAGCCTGGGCGACGGAGTGAGACTCTGACTCAAAAAAAAAAAAAAAAAAGACCAAAACACTACTAATATTAAACATTAAAGTGTGAGTTATACATGCATTTCAGAAAGGTTAATTAGAACAACTAAGGTAATTATGTACCCAGTTATTCCATTTCAAGGTTGTATGTGGCCAGTGCCTATCCTGAAAGCTGAGGGTACAAGGGAGGAACTGACCCTGACCAGGGCACTATTCCATCACAGGAAGCACTCATGCACACTCACACACACTCAGACGGGGATCATGTAGACATGCCACTTCACCTAACACAAACATCTTTGGAATGTGGAAGGAAACCAGATTATCTGGAGGAAACCCACACAGACATGAGGAGAACATGCAGACAGTCACCCCAGCCGAGAATTAATTTTTAAAAATTTCTCATCAACATGATAAGAAAATGACACTGAAAGAAATGACATTATTTGAGGACCTGCTATATAAATATGGAATGACAGATTCTTGAAGATGTGTAATTTTAGGCATAAAAATGTCATCCAAAAATATAGATACTTTTTAGTTAATTGAAAAAATTCCTAGACCCTGTAACAGGTACTGCTAAACTGCCTTCCAAAAAGGTATTATCAATATGCTGTCTTGCCTATTAGTGAGTTTCCATAGAGTCTCAAAAATAGTTTTTATTATTAAAATGTTTTGTATTGTTTCCAATGTGGTGTGCCCTTTCAAAAAGGTATATCATTTTCATTTGTGTTGGACTAATTACTGACTTTTAGCATTTTAAGTTTTGTGGCTATTTGCATTTCTCCTGTGAATTGTGCATATTCATTGTCTGTTTTTCTGTTAGGGCCTATGTCTTTTTCTTACTGATTGCTTCTTGTTCTTTATTCTGTTATATGTGGTACAAATATTTTCTCCCAGTTTGTCACTGTGTTTTGTGGTTTTTTTTGGTTTATGGTTTATTTTACCACAAAACATTTTAATTTTACTGTAGTCAATTGTATTAGTCTTTTCCTAGGGTCTTTTGCATTGTGTTATACAATAAGTACTTGTAACAATTAGGGCCCTATGAGGAAAGAAAAATCATATAGGAACAACAATAAGGAAAGTCTTTTTAAAAAATTATTTTGAAGGTATGGGGTACAATTCAGGATTAGGTACATAAATGGTCATCATACAGGTGAAGTTTGGGCCTCCCATTGGCTCTCACTTCACCAGGTTTGGGATCAGGTACCCTTATTAATGTTAGGTGCCTCCCAGTCCCCTGGCAATGACCCGCTACTGCCAGTCTCTTTCATGTAATATTATAATAAGTGTTATAATATTATAATGTGTTCATAATAAGCCAGTCTCTTTCATGTAATATTATACTAAGCGTCCACTTTTGAGTGAGAACATGTGGTACTCATTTATTTCTGTGATAGAGCACTGAGTATGAGACTCTAAATCCATCCAAGTTTCATGAAGTCCATAATTTTGTCTTCTTTATGGCTGCATAATATTCCATTGTGTATATATACCACATTTTTTATCCAGTCCACTTTCTGTGGGCAGCACAGTTGGTTCCAGGTTTTTGCTATTGTGGATAGTGCTACAATAAACATGCGTGCACAGGTATCTTTTTTGTAGAATGATTTGAGTTCCACTAGGTATATTCCCAGAAGAGAGATTGCTGGGTCATAAGGAAGGTTGAATTTTAGATCTTTTAGAAATCACCACACCATTTTCCACAGAGGTTGTAGTAGTTTACACTCCCACCAACAGTGTAGAAGCATTACCTTTTCTCCACATCCTCTCCAACATCTGTTGTTTTTTGAGTTATTAATGATGGCCATCTTGACTGGAGTTAGGTGGTTTCTCAGTGTAGTTTTGATTTGTATTTCTTTGATGATTAGTGAGGCTGAGCAGTTTTTCATGTATCTGTTGGCTGATTGTATGTCTTCTTTTGAAAGGTGTCTATACATATCTTTTGCCCACTTTTTAATAGGGCTGCTTGTTTTTTTTCCTTTCGGCACATTTGAGTTCCACAGATGGCATGTAGATTCTGAATATTAGGCCTTTGTCAGATATACAGTTGGCAAATATTTTTTTCCCCATTCTGCAGGTGGTCTCCCCACTCTCTTCATGGTTTCTTTAGCTTTGCAGAAGCTTTTCAGTTTAATGAGGTCTCTCTTGTCTATCTTATCTTTTATGGCATGGGCTTTGGGGTTTTTGATCAGGAATTGGTTGCCTATTCCAATTTCTGTAAGGGTATCTCCCTCATTTTCTAAGATTCTTATGATTTGGGGTTTTATGTTTTGGTTTTTGGTCCATTTAGAGTTGTTTTTCTGTATGGTGATAGATAGAGGTCCTGTTTCATTCTTCTGCATATGGTCAGCCAGTTTTCCCAGCACCTTTACTGAATAGGTTCTTCTCTCCCCAGTGGTTGTTAGTGGAGGCTTTATCAAAGATGAGTTGGTTGAGAAATTGAGGTTTTACTCCCAAAATCTCTATCCTGTTCCAATACCAGGCTGTTTTGATTTTTGTAGCATTATAATAAAGTTTAAAATCCAGAAGTGTGATACCTTCTGCTTTGTTTCTTTTGCTGAGGATTGTTTTGCCTATTCATGGTCATTTATGTTTCCATATGAATTTCTGCATTGTCATTTCCAGGTCTGAGAAGAATGATGCTGGTAATATAATAGGTATTGCATTGAATCTGTAGATTGCCTTAGGTAGGACGTACATCTTAACAATATTGATTCTTCCAATTCATGTGTATGGAATATTTTTCCATTTGTTTGTGTCTTCTTTGATTTCTTTGAGAAATGTTTTGTAGTTTTCATTGTAAAGGTGGGAAAGTTTATTATTAACCATCACAGGAGACCAGGGCATTGTGGCTCACACCTGTAATCCCAGCACTTTGGGAGGTCCATGCAGAAGGATTGCTTGAGCCCAGAAGTTTGAGAGCAGCCTGGGCAACATAGCGAGACTACATCTCTACAAAAAAATAAGGCAAGTGTGGTGTCACGCTCCTGTAATCCCAGCTACTTGGGAGTTTGAGGCATAGATGAGGCCCAGAAGATGTAGGCTGTGGTAAACTGTGATTTGTTTCCCTGCACTCCAGCCTGGGCAACAGAGTGAGACCCCAACTGAAAAACAAACAAGAGTAACAAGGTATTGGGCTAGTAAAATGTAGAGAATCCCCTAAAGAATATAGGAGAAATATCAGCCATGACTACCTACAACTGTAATAAATCATCCCCTTCTACCCGTTCCCTCCCCAGTCCTGCCTGCAGGGCTGAGATCCAGACCTTATTAGAGCCTTGATTCACTGTATGGTAGAGAAGTTGCTGTGATGCTGTGCCTGTAGAATATGCTGGAAATCTACCTTCCTAATTTTCCGGAAATTCATCCTTGAGGGTGTATGGAAAGTAATCTATGAAACCGTCCTAGGTGTGAACTAGGGGAAGCTAATGGCCACTGGGTGCTACCGGATGCCATGCACTGTAGGATCCTGATACTGGAGAAGCCATCTGGGATGCAGAAACCTAGTGCTAAAGAATCCACCATGTGCTGTGAGATCTCGCTGGGAGAAGCCACAGAAACCAGGAAGAAAAGCACTTTCCTCTTCAGTACCTCTTCAGCACACAACTGACAAAATTCAACATGGTTCTAGCTGGCAAAGGAGAAGTATTAAAGGACCCAGCTCCATTATCTATGGAACAATGAAAGAGGAATTGGAGATGAGGAGCAATAGATTGATAACTGACACTGCAGTTTACTATACTTGAAGTTTAATTTTTATGCATGATTTGAGATAACCTTAAACAGTATTTTTTGTAAAGATAAAGTAAAATTGGAAACAATGATAAATCAATAAAGAAATGACTGAGTAGGGTACTAACATACTGAAGATTACTATGCAGCAATAATAAGGTGCATATCTAGATATATATATATACTAATATTATAAACCCTCTAAATCATATTGTTGAAAGTTGACATAAAATTTTAAACTTCAAAATAATGCTATATATTACAATATGGACACACACATACATACAAACAACATATTCAGGAGTTCTCATAAGATTACTTTATAAGACTCTATAATTAACATCCATTTACAAACCAATACTTAGTATGCTAAAGCATCTCACATATCTTAACTGTGTTAGAAATGTTTTCATGCAATTTTATTGCTCTGTTCTAGCTAACCTCTTAGTTACAGAAATAAAGCCTATGACTGAAATTTCAAATTAGTAAAAGTTTTGGTATTTGTAACTTCACATAAAAATGTATGTGTGTGTTATAATATATATATATAATTTTTATATAATAAAAATTATATAAAAATATATATAATTTTTTTCTTTTTAGGCAGAGGTTGAAAAGATTATTGCAATTTCCTGGGATGTTTTTCAGCCTCTTCTTTTTGGACTGATCGGAGCAGAGGTATCCATTGCATCTCTCAGACCAGAAACTGTTGGTAAGAATTTCAGGGCAGTAATTTGCTAAAATTTACTTTTTTTTGTCAACCAATCAAATTCATTTTTTATATTCAGTTAAGATATCTTTAGTATACATGTAAACAGTGATTTTAATTATCACTGTCATATAAAAAGTTAATTATGATCTAAGTATTTTGGAGTAGTTGATTAGAAAATAATGCTTGTTAATCAGATAGTAAATTTTACACCTTTAATATTGTTCCTTGTATATAAAAGTGACACTGCTGACTACTATCCAGAACATTCAAACCTTAAATTTTTTTTCCAAAGATAAGAAATGTTCAGGGCAACCCCTGGGGTCTCCTCCTACTGGGAGCTTTTCTGTCCTCTCACTAAATCCTGCTTTCAAAAAAACAAAAAAAAGAATGTTCATCTAGCCTTATTCTAACCAAGAACCAGAATTTTAAAGACAACTAGTTAGTTCTATGGTACTTAACCATGGAGTAGAAGTGCTTGGTTGTTTAATCATTTTTTTATTCATTCATACATTCAAAAGCCATCATATTAAAACTCTCTTCACAGCACTGCACTTAAAAATTATCTTGTGTACATATACCCATTATTTTCTCCTTTCCTTCCATCACAGTATTTCCCTCCTATCCATGGTAGGAATCCTCTTACCTGCTACCTCCTTCCAAATCTCACATAGATATTCTTTCATTTTCTTATGCATCTTCATACATAGTTATCATAATTTTCTCCTCTTCAGAACTTAAAGTTTCTAGTCTCTCTTATCTTTAAAAAAAAAAAATCCTTCCATCTTGACACATGCTACAACATGGATGAATCTTGAGGACATTACACCGAGTGAAAGAAACCAATCACAAAAAGACTATTACTGTATGTTTCTACTTATTTGAGGTATCCAGAGTAGTAAAATATAGATACTGAAAGTAGAATGGTGGTTGCCAGGGACTGGGAGCAGGGGGATGTGGGTAACTAGTGTTAAACAGGTATACAGTTTAAATTGTTTTTTTGAATCGGAGTCTCACTCTTGTCGCCCAGGCTGGAGTACAGTGGCGTGCTCACAGCCACTGCATCCTCGACCTGCTGGGCTTAGGCAATCCTTCCACCTCAGCCTCCTAAGTAGCTGGAACTACAGATGCACGCCTGACTAATTTTTGTGATTTGTTGTAGAGATGAGGTCTCACCAAGTTGCCCAGGCTGGTCTCAAGCCCCTGGGCTCAGGCAATCCTCTCTCCTCGGCCTCCCAAAGTGCTGGGATTTTAGGCAAGATGAAAAAGTTCTGGAGATTGGTTGCACAGTAGTGTGAATGTACTTAATGCTACTGAACTGTACACATAAAAATAGTTAAGGTGCTAATGTTATGTGTTACCACAACTAAAATAATATGTAGTAAAGTTAAAATATGTTAAAATATATATACATTTATAATATTTCCCCATTTCACTTCTCCCCTGGCTTACTATACTACCTGTCTCTTCCTCTTTTCAAACTTTTCAAAAGAAGTAACTACAAAGGGAGATCCCCCAAAAAACTCAGAATTTGTTTATTTAAAAATTGTGTATTTATTCTTACATGTTTAAACTTCAGTCACCTTCAAAGTACCCTCCATTTGATGCAATATACCTATTGAGATGTTTTTCACTGCTCAAAACCATTTTTGAACTCGTCAATTTTGATACCTTTTTAAGTGTTGCTACTGTTTTTTGTTTCACCTCTTCCACATCAGCAAAATATTTCATCCATAGAAACAAAAAATAGTCTCTCAGGGCAAGATTGGGTGAATAGAATGGGTGGGGCATGCCTCTCACAACAATGCTAGCTGGTACACTGATGCCTATGAGTTCCTAAAACACTTACCTAGTGAGGGAAACCTGTACTACAAGGGGCCCACCCTCCAAAAAAATAATTCCAGTTTTTTTTGGTCCCTCCTTGTACATTTCCCTTTCCCACTTCAACTCCTATTCCTTCCTCAATACATTTAAACTCAGCTTCTGCACCATCACACAACCAGCCAAGCTCTCACCAAGGTTAAACTGCTAATTCCAACCTTTGTTTTACTTGGACTCTCAGCAGCATTTGCTATTGTTATTGACATCTTTAAAGCACTCTTTTACATTGAGTTCTGAAACTTCATTTCCTTTTTTTTTTTTTTTGGAGAAGGAGTCTCACTGTCACCCAGGCTGGAGTGCAGTGGCATGCTCACGGCCACCGCAGCCTCTATCTGCTGGGCTCAGGCGATCCTTCCTCCTTAACCTTCCACACCCGGCTAATTTTTTTTTTATTTATTGTAGAGACAAAGTCTCGCCAAGTTGCCCATGGTGGTCTCGAACCCCTGAGTTCAGGGAATCCTCTGGCCTCCACCTCCCAAAGTGCTGGGATGTCAGGTGTGAGCCACTGTGCCGGCTTCATTTCTTTTTTAGTGTCCTTTGGGTCCTTCTTTATACCTTATGTAGCTTAAACACTGTCCTACCATCAAAGTTCTTTCTAAGGCCTTCTATGCTTCTCTATATTCCTTCTCTGACCCTATCTACACCAGTGACATCAATTATACACTATATAATTCCAAAATCTTTATCTCTAAATTAGTATATCCAATTCCTGATTAGACATCACCACTTGTAAGTAAAATCACAAATGGCGTGTCTAAAGTGTCCTCATCATCCTCTCCACAAACCTTCATTGTTTCCTTCTGGGAGTGGTATCAGCTCTTTTGTGTCTTGTGCTTCAGGCAACAGATACTTTTATACCTACCAACCTGCGACAAGGAGCCACAAAACTTTCCCATAAAGAAACCATGTTGCAGATTCACAACAGATTATCCTGCTTATATTGTGTTTTACCAGCCCTTTGAATTTGAGAAAGTTATTTTCTTCCTTCTGAACTTCCTTTCTTTCAACTGTGAAATGAGAATAATCATCCCACAGGTTGTAAGGATTAAGTAAAATAATGCATTTAAAACTTAGTACAACACCAGCATGAGTAAACACTTGACAAATACTCAGGAGTCACCTTAGCTTGCCATTCTTAGGACCAGCAGCATGCAGCAACACTAGTCACAATCCCTTATTTTGCAAATGAGGATGAACCTTTTTTTTATGAGCAAAGAGCTCTAAAGGACTGAATGAAGTAACTATATATGTCATCCAGGGATAACTGTAATCAGAACACATCACTCTGGTGAAACAGTAGCAGACTACCAGTGTCTATTCTGATTGGTCAGTGTCTAGCCAACTCTGTCTGATTGGTTGATTCCCTCCATACTGGCTGATATCACATCTGGCCTGTAAAGATTTCTCAATTACTTTAGTGAAAATATTTCCTCCTCTTCTACACCCTCAGTTTCTTTATTCTTAACTTACTATACAGTACATGAATTAGTTGGTTTATATTTTCTGTTTTCCTCTGACTCTGAGGTTCATGAAGGCAAAATTCAAGTCTTGTCATGTATCATATCATTTAATACATTCTTGTTAAATAAACATATGAAAGAGATTGTGGTTCTTGCTAGAAAGCATAAGAGATTCCTGTAATCTTACCATTTTGGGAGACGAAGGCATAGGATAGCTTGAAACCATAAGTTCAAGAACAGCCTAGGCAACATAATGACATTCTGTCTCTACAAACAACAACAACAACAACAAAAAATTAGCTGGGCATGGTGATGCCCACCTGTAGTCCAGTTACTCAGGAGACTGAGACAGGAAGACCACTTGAGCTTAGGAGTTCGAGGCTGCAGTGAGCTATGATCATGCTCCTGCACTCCAGCCTGGACAACAAAGTGAGACACTGACTTCAAAAATAAGTAAATAAATAAAAATAAAATAAAACACAAGAGATTTATAACACCCAAATCTTCTGTATAATAATTCAAATATGTCTAATTAATTTCTCATTTTAACTTAGGGGGAATACTTTATTTTAAACAAATAGTCTGATTGATCCTTAATATTGATTATTTTACTAAATTATGCCTAACCATTTTTGTATTTTTAATATTTTAAAAATTATTTCTGTTGATAGTGTTTTGAATTAATAACTGTGAGATGCAATTTCTCCCCTAGTATTTCATTTTTTCTAAAAATCAAGTTTTCTTACAGGTCTTTGTGTTGCCACCCTGGGCATTGCAGTATTGATACGAATTTTGACTACATTTGTGATGGTGTGTTTTGCTGGTTTTAACATAAAGGAAAAGATATTTATTTCTTTTGCATGGCTTCCTAAGGCCACAGTTCAGGTATGATGAATAGGATATCTTAGCATTTCAACTGATATTTCTATAAGGTCCTTGACGTATTGAATGAAAGGATTTATTTAAATTTGGTGAAAATAAATAATTTAAGTTGGAGTTATGAAGAGTTTATCTAATGTACTCTTTAAAAATCATATTTTTGGCATATTGATTTGTTAAATCTGATGGCTCATTTAAATGTCTTTAGATCACCAGAGTACAACTAAAAAATCTAATAAATCCCTACTCTACTAGAAAGCAATATTTAGCAGGAGAGAGGAGTTTGAACTTTTATCATTCAGAGCTCTCTAAATCGCCCCCCAAAAAGATTGTTAACTCTTTTCATTTTAATATCTTCCAATAAAACAGAAATAGCATGGTCCAGTTTAATGTTTGGAAATGCTTTAATGTCAATATGATTGATGACCAATTGTGTTTGATCTGAGTATATATAACAGAGAAAAGAAGATTTATTGAAAAACAACTTTAAAAATGCTTTATTGAGTTCCTATATTACTGGTTGCTATTAGTTATTCAAAGGCAGCTGAACCTCCTGATAAATGTCTCAATCACTTGACCCAAAATTTGTGCACTCTTAAGAAACAAGTGATAAAGAAAACATTTATAGATAGGTACTTAAAATTGTTGACCATGCATTTGGTAAAATACTTATATTTCTAATTAAATTAGAACTGTGTAGATTGTTATTGTTGCAAATGTAATACATTCCTGATTGCATTGCATATTTCCAGACTAATTACATCAAACAAGATTTAACTTGTTAAGTTGCCTGAGTATTTTGCAATTATTTAAATATATACATTTTTATTTTCATGGAATGAAAATCACATGTTCTTAGTTAAGGAGGCTTTGTGTGCTCTTTAATTATATTTCAAATGTTATGTGGTTGTGGGCTTGGGAGTTATTGTAGGGAAGTGTTTTCTTTTTCTTCCCATCAGATTTTCAAAGATATCTGAAGCATAATGGCCAAAGGTACTGTGAATAATTTCTCTCTCACAGTGTTTCCATTCCACACTGCTTCGGGTAACTTTAGTAGGAAAATATCATAATAAAGACTCCAGTAGTTTGGGTATGAAATATTTGTTTCTAAATGTTAAAATTTGAAAGATGACACTTTCCTACCATCAAAGCAAATTGTGAAATAAGAAATTATTTAGGGTGTGTTGGATAATGTATGACTGGTGGGAGTAAATATCATATAGAATTTTCTTTTGGCAGTACACAAAAAACAAGACCCTTTTAGGTATACTTTCTATATTAGCATTTTCAAATTTTTATCCATGACCTAGCATTTTCAAATTTTTATCCATGACCTAGCATTTTCAAATTTTTATCCATGATCTAGCACAAGAAATTTATTTTAAATCACAAGTCAGCATACTTACACACCCCTAAGCATATATGCACATATACGTAGACACACAACAGAACTGAAAGAGAAATGAACATTGCAGTGTAAAATTTGAAGTTCTTGCTAAAAACTCATAAAAGGCACAGGGTAACCTGTAATAACAAAGAACCTCCAAATACAGGGACTACGTGAGACAGATTTCTGTTTCTTACCAACAGTACAGCTTGGGCATTCCAGAGCTGGCAGGGTGACCACTATCCCATATGTGCCCTCAACCCATGGGTCCAACTTTCACCAAACATTTCACCAACTCCTGAGGCAAATAGTAAACCAAATACTTAATAAGATTAACTTGACGTTTTTAAGATGCTCACCACTTTCATGTTTCAAATTTGACAATTAGTTTAGGCTATAGAACAATACAAATTCATTTAAAACTTCACCAACTTCAATAAGCATCACTGCATTTTGCTCATCTTGTTATTCCTTAATTCCAAATTTCTAAAGATAAAAGAACAAAAAGATCAGTAACTTTCATCTTTACTCAGGAAAAATTTATCATATAGAACTTCATGTTCTATATAATTAATATTGCAAATCAGGATTTACCTTGTGTTGTGAAATGTATTTGCCTGATATTTATGTAACCCTGCCTTATGCAAATAGGTACATATGGCTCATTAATCTGTCCCCCTGCAAGGGCAGGGAGAGTTTTGAGACAATTAAAACCAACTGCAAGCTGGGCTGGATAGCTCAGCCTGTAATCCCATGCCTTTGGGAGGCTGAGGTGAGTGGATTGCCTGAGCCTGCGGGTCCGAGACCCGCTTGGGTAACTTGGCGAGACCCATCTCTACAATAAATCAAAAAATTAGCCGGGCGTGGTAACGCGCTCCTGTAGTTCCAGTTACTTGGAAGGCTGAGGCAAAAGGATCACCAGAGCCCAGCAGGTCGAGGCTGCAGTGGCCGGGAGCGGCCACTGCACTCCAGTCTGGGCGACACAGTGAGACACTGACTCAAAAAAAAAAAAAAAAAAACCAACTGCAGTACACTTCAAAGAAAGGCTAATATAACTTTTTTTAGTTGAGTAAAAGAACAAGCAATTTGTTTTTGCAAATGATTTTAAAATTTACTTTTGAAAATACGTGCTTACCATGTTTCCAACTTTACCCTTAAACTTTTATAGGCTGCAATAGGATCTGTGGCTTTAGACACAGCAAGATCACATGGAGAGAAACAGCTAGAAGATTATGGAATGGATGTGTTAACAGTGGCATTTTTGTCCATTCTCATCACAGCCCCAATTGGAAGTCTACTTATTGGTTTGCTGGGCCCCAGACTTCTCCAGAAAGTTGAACATCAAAATAAAGATGAAGAAGTTCAAGAAGACACTTCTGTACAAGTTTAGAGGTGATAAGAAAGTATGCTGAACATAACGATTAGAAACTTTTATCAAGATGGATAATGAAATATGTGATGTTTATGCATACAATGTGCTGAAATGTGGCCATTTCTTTGAACAATATTTTTCGCCCTTACTCTTTCCATGTAATTGATAATGTTCTACATCTCCAACCTAACCTCTCTACCTTTTTTAAAAACACCCCCTTCATCATATATCTTAATTTGTATAAGGACATATCTACTTTAATGTACTACCACAATTTACAATTAACATGGGAAAGACCAAATTCACTGTTCTCTTCAGCTAGGCAACAGCTTGCTCTTACTTACATTTAACTGTCACAGCTTCATGATTCATGATTGCCTAGGCTCTAATGCCTTGAATTATTTTTTTAAACACCATAATGCAGCCTCCATTCAATTTTTATCCTCACTTTCCGTGCTAACCTGCCTCTTCTCCATTTTTACCTTACTTTTTGTGAATTATTGTAACTGATTGATCCCACCAAAAATTTTAAGTACATGAAGTATTTTCATTGATTCTTCCATCTCTATGTCAGAAGACGTTATCCTACTCCTTAGCTGACTACCCAGAGTTCTCCATCTTAGGCCCATCTGAGTCTACCTTTCCCTAAGGAATGCTCTGATCCAACCCTTTCTTGTTTCTTTTGACTGTCAGGCTCTTCCCATTCTCTAGGTGAGAGATGGCTAAATTTCAAATTTATGCCAGCTTATGAATTTCATATTAGGACAATATAGTCTGCTATAATAAAGGAACAGCAAATTTAGTATGCTTAAAAGAAAATAGAATTTTATTTTTCTCTAATGAAACTGGCTGAGTTGACTGATACTAAGGGCTACTCTGCTTTGTGTTCTGCTCAGAGACCCATGTCTTTCTATCAGGAAGCTCTGCCATGCTCTAGCTTAGGATATAAGGTTAAAGGTGGATCTCAAATTAGCCGGGTATGGTGGCACACACCAGTAGTCCCAGCTACTCAAGAGACTGAAATGGAAGGATCGCCAGGAAGTTGAGGCTGTGGTGAGCCATGGTCATGCCACTGCAATCCAGCCTGAATGAAAGAGTGAGACCTCAACACCTCCTCCCCCTTACCACCCCCAAAAAAGTGGATCTCTACTATATCTCCTTTCTAATTCTCAGGAAAAGGAAAAAAGAATGCAAGTAAAGCAATTTATTTTTCCACTATGTGGAAGTTGGACACATCTCTCCTATGGATGACCATATCCAGACATCCATATTTCTAGGAGGAAAGAAAGATCAGAGTGAGATCAGAGTAAGAGGCCAGAGCTACCACTGCACTGAATGTTACTATCACTTAGTAACATATTCTTGCATGCTAACAAGGTTTTTTGAAAGACAGTGCCTTAAACCAAAAGAGTTTCTTTTATGGCAGATATTTCAGACATTATGATATGCCGGCAGAGAAAATATTAGAAGAAAACCTTGTCTGCATAGGTCACATTTTTTTCCTACTTTTTTTCCCCCGATCTCCTGATCTGCAGGAATTTTCCCACTTTGTAACAAGCCATCTCTGTTTTTGTGTTTCACTCATAAGGTCCTCTTTACTCTAGGTCAGCTCCTGCCTAGTTGCTAAATAATCATTTTCTGATACAGTTTATAGCTTTTATAATGTTATGTGTCTATCTGAATTGTTTATTATTTGTCATATCTAAACTCTTTGACCTAAAATTCAATGTTCGATTTCATCTTGAAATAGATATTAAATATGGATTAAATGAATGAATTGGGAAGATTCTAATTCCACCATTCTGATCTACATAAAGCCTGTCTGTCTTCACCCTTCTTTTCATTAGACAACTGTTCCAGCCCTATCCACAATTGCTTTCATCTCTATTCAAAACTAGCTTATGTACAGTGACTACTTACATATCTAACCCTGAATTGTACCACCCACATCTTTAAAATAAAATAAATAAATAAATAAATAACTAGCTTATTATTCACCTCTCAGAGTCTCACTGTGTTGCCCAGGCTGGAGTACAGTGGCAAGATCACAGGTTACTGCAGCCTCGACCTTCTGGCTCAGGTAATCCCACTGCCACAGCCTTGAGAGTAGCTGAGACTACAGATGCTTATACTCAGTTGATTTTTCAATTTTTTTGTAGAGATGAAGTCTTGCTATGTTTACCCAGGCTGGTCTTGAACACCTGGGTTCAAGCGATCCTCCTGCCTTGGCCTCCCAAAGTGCTGGGATTACAGATGTGAGCCACTATGCCTGGCCTGCAGCCTCCATTTTAATGTCAGTCTGACTCTGGTACTCTGTGTTCTCAGCTTGGACTGGATTAATGAGTGTTTTTAACTGAACTTCTTTCATTGGGTGAACCTTGGTAAGGACATCATAAACTTAATGCTCATCTGGTCCTCTAGTTTTGCTGGCTCTGGAAGTAGATGCATTTAAGAAAACAAAAACAAAACGTTATTGAGAAAGCCTTTGGTGATTCAGGCACACAATCAAGATTACTATTGTTCCTGTCCTTAAAGATTTGACATTCCAGTAGAGGATATAGACAGTTAAGCAAAACAGTTTAAGTGCTGTAAGGCAGGAACTACAGGGGTGCTAGGGAACTCATAGCAAGAGCACCCATTCAATCCAGGGGTGGTGTAGTTTAGGCACAGCTTCCCAGAGAAAATAGGGCCTTGGCTGAGGGATGAGTAGGACTTAGCCAGCAAAAGGGATGTGAGGCCAAAAAGTGATACATTTAGGACTATCTCCCATGTCTCCAAGTAACAGGCTTTGGATACTTATGAACATACACACTTACAATTCATATAACTAAATCAGAATGCTATTAAAATACTCAGGGCCCCAAAGAAGAATTGAAATGGAAATCCACAGAGTGTCGAAATGATTGAAGAGTACATTAAGCTAGTACCAATAATCTGTTCCACTATGTAGGGCATGCAGCAAACTGTTTCCTACCTCTCAGTGAGCAGCCACCATAGTACCAAACATTATTACTATTTAGTACTAGCCTTTTTGACTTCCCCCATCAGATCTCTGAAATTTGTGCCTGTCACTGAAAACTCTTGGAATTTATTCATTGCTAGACTAGGTTGCTGTTATAGATAGCAGAAAGGATGAGATCAGAGTGAAAAATGGTGACTACTCAACAGGGTTTATCATGTGAAGCCTTGGGTTTGTCACCACATTGAGAGACGCAACTTTTGACTTTGTTGGGGAACTTAGAATTAACCTGATAGGTTATTGACCAAAGAAACCTACAGCACTCCAACCGCAGATAGAAACTCTAACCTTTTAGGCCCCTATACATACTTCTATCAGAGTACATACAACACTTTTTTTTCAGTTTTTCTTTTATATATTTGTTTCTTTTTTTTTTTTTTTTTTTGAGTTGGAGTCTCACTCTGTCGCCCAGACTGGAGTGCAGTGGCCGCTCCCGGCCACCACAGCCTCAACCTGCTGGGCTCTGGCCATCCTTCTGCCTCAACCTTCCAAGTAGCCGGAATTACAGGCATGCACTACCATGCCCGGCTGATTTTTTTATTTATTGTAGAGATGAGGTCTCGCTGCCCAGGCAGGTTTCGAACCCTCAGGCTCAGGCAATCCACTCACCTCAGCCTCCCAAAGGCACGGGATTACAGGCTGAGCCACCGAGCCCAGCTATATCTTTGTTTCTTAATAACTCAGCTCCTTGGGGGTAGGAGCCCATGTCTTGGTCATCTTTGAATCCTCGGCGTTTTTACAGGGCATGGAACACAGTGGGTCTTTAATAAATGTTTACCAACTGAATTGGAGAGGGAGAGGATCCTCTTCCAGTATCAGAAAATGACCTGTCATATAACAGTTCAGATCTTAGTCTGCTCAGTCTATCTTAGTCTATCTTGAGCTGCTATAACAAAATTCTATTGACTGGGTTGCTTAAACAACAGAAACTTATTTCTATTGGAAGCTGGAGGTTCAAGATCAGGATGCTAACATGGTTGGGCTCTGGTGTTATTTCTCTTCTTGCCTTGCCAATGGCCAGCTCATGTTTCTTCACATGATGAGCAAGCAAATTCTCTGGTTTGTCTTCTTAGTAGGGCACTGTAGTCATATCATAAGGATATTACTCCATGACCTCATCTAAACCTAATAGTCTTCCCAAATTCCCATATTCAAACACCCCACCTTGGAGGTTAGGGTTCCAACATGTGAATTTGGGAAGAGAACAAATTAAGTCCATGTCAGAAGTGTCATATGTCTTAGGATAGTGCTAAACACCCTAAATTCTTGTTCTTCATTGCCCCGTTTCCCCCCTAGGGTCTATGTTATCCATTCCTCTTCCAGGCACATTATGTTTTAGCTCTTTAAGTTTGTCACATTCTGGTATTTTTCTCTCTGGCATTAACTCCAAAGAAGCTTAATTGAACTTGATGTCATCAAATTTTCCTCAGTTATACATTTGCAAATGATCTCATCGATTACAGTCTTTAAAAATAGTCATTGAGGCAGGAACATTCTCAGGACATCTCTCAGGAAAAGGCAGCGGAAATCAGCTGCTTCAGTATCCAGCACCTGGCCCACACACCACCTGCAGTGATAGGCCAGGCACTGGCAGAGAAGACTGTGGAGAAAGCACAGGGAGGAAATCTAGAGCTGAGCCATGCAGAAGGAGAGGACATGGGGTGATGCCATTTTCTCTGTCCCAAAACCAGGCAGAGAAATTCTTTAGCTCACCCAATTCTGAACAGCCTGCACCCTGAGACTGAGAGGTGATCTCTGCACCCCACTGGGATTGACCATCGTTTGCCCAGAGAGAATACTTCAAGTGCACGATACCAGGGAGCCATATGTCTCACCCTTCACACTGGATCAGACACAGATGCATGTAATCAGAGTGAAAGACCTAGCAGCAGAGGAGTTGGGGTGAGTCCTGATTGGATTCACCCCCTTTCCCCCAGCAGTTCGTGGGGCATCTGACCCATGTGGAGAGCAGCCTGATCAGCCCACTCTGAGAACAGAGGGAAGGGACTAGAAACTGGAGCTTGCTCCCACCATGCCATTAAAAAAACAAAATAAGCAAAATTGAAATTCCAGAAACAGCCACAAAAGGGAGTCTTTTTTTTGCCTATTCTTTCCATACATATCTTTCTGTGTCTGTCTTCTAATTTGATTTGCCCCTTTTAATCCTTCTCTTTTTTTGCATATGGGTGTATTGAGGGTGAGCGTATCTTTCATTTTTTTTGTTGTTTGTTTATTGGACTATATGTTCATTTGCTTACGTGTTTTTCTCTTCTCCTCCTTTCTCTTCATCTTCGTTTCTTCTCCCTTCTTTCTTTCTCTATCCTTTTCCTTTCTCTTATCTCACTTTTTGTTTTGGGGGTATACATATGCACCCACAGCATGGACATATTGGAAGGCATTGGGAAATGGGTTCTGGGGTCCCACAACACAGTGGATACTGTGATCTACAGGTAGTGTTCAAACTGTAGCTTCCCTCATTACACCTTGATCAAATCTCAAAACTGCAAAAACAGCACAGCCCCTCACCCCAACCCAGCTTCAAAACTGGACAAATCCAGAGACTCTACCTAAGAAAGAATAGGCAATTGGACAAATAGAAGTGAAAGCTATCCCCCTATCACTGAGCAACAGAATTAAAGGGGAGAAAATGGGGCAGAGACCCATCACAAATGAAGTAGAATCAACAGAAGAACACAGGTCCACCCCCCCCACACACACACTGAACCCTGGAAAGACAGTGCCTGAGAATACAGACTTCAGAACTCAAACAATGAAGAGCCCCCAGAATGACTGATCTCAAACCACAAATCCAGATATCAAGTCACTGAGGGAGACGATGAATTGTAATGAAGAAAAGCAAGAAGAAAGAATGAAAGAGTTGATAACTGAGATGACAGCAATAAAGAATATAGTAAACAAAATAAATAGGAAACTGACAAACATGAAAAGCATAATTAACAAAGCAGAAGAAAGAATCTCAGAGCTCCTCAGGACTGAAATGTGGAACAAACCTAAAATATTACAAACAGAAAGGAAACTTAAACATATGAAACAAAGCCTCCGAGAGATGTGCAATTATATTAAGAGGCTGAACTCACACCCGATTTGTATTCCTGAGGCAGAAAGGGAGACAGAGACCACCTTGTAATAAACGTTCCATGAGGTTATCCAAGAAAACTTCCTTCATCTCATCAGACATGACCATCCAAACACATGAGAGTCAGAGAACCTCTGCAAGGCATCAAATGAGAAGACCAACTCCTAGACACATAGTAATTTGCTAACATAAAGGAGGTATAAAAGAAAAATCCTAAAAGCAGCACAAGAGAAAGGTCACACTACTTACCAGCGAAGACCAATTAGGTAGCAGTAGACTTATCTACAGAAATACTACAGACTAGAAGAGACTGGAATCCAATCTTCTAAGTTCTCAAGGATAAACAATTCCAACCAAGAATTTTCTACCCAGCTAAGCCTCATCAATGATGGAGAATTAAAATCCTTCCCAGGCATTCCATCCCTGAGTTTATGCTGCCTCCAGACCAGCTCTACAAGAGATGCTTAAGAAGATATTAAGCACAAAAGAAAGAAAAAAAAGAATGACTACAATCTTCCCAAGAATGCAAGAAAACACAGAATCAAAACAGCATGCATTGTGACTACAAAATTGAAAATGCATACATATATCAACCCAAAAATCAAAAGAAAACTAATAAACAAATAGTAGCAGCAACAATAACAAAGAACTGTATAAGAGCCTCATGACAGGGATAAACTCTCACATCTCAATAATCAGCCTTAACATGAATGGACTAAATGCACCACTGAAAAAACATAGAATGGCAAACCAGATTTTTAAAAACACTACCTGTTGGAGACCACTGCCCTGCTTGAACTCTGCTGAAAACATGCTTGGTGTACAGCAAAGTCACAATCAGCAAAGAATGCATATAATGGCAAAGCCAGATAGGCATGTATGCTGAGGCAAGTTCTAAAAGTGCCATGTCTGTTGTGTTGGATTAGATAAAAGTTATATATTGTCTTGCAAGCAACTGCACTATATCTTGTAAACAGTCATGCTTTATCACAAAATCTTTCTAATATCAAAACAGGGAGTTTTCTTTGCACTGTCTGTTCTTTGTCCTTGAAGGCTTACTTAACTACGTCATCTTGTACTAATAAAAGTCTAGTGGGTAAGAAACTAGGGGCCTTTATTCTGTGAGACAAAGTGCTTCCTGGTCCCCCACTTCTAACCTAAAAAGTGTCTTGTGAATTGTGTTATACCACACTGTTCCTCTTTTGGGATCATTTATCACCCTGTAATGCAGGATGCAGCAATGACCCAACAATATGCTGCCTCCCGGGAATACATCTCACCACAAAGAACTCTCACAGACTCAAAGTTAGAGGATGGAAAACAAATTTTCAGCAAATGGAACACAAAAGAAGGCAGAAGTTGCAATCTAAATATCAGACAAAGCAACCTTTATGCTATCAGAAATTTAAATTAATACAGAAGGACACTGCAAGATGATAAAAGATTCAATCCATCAACAAGAAATATTCATCCTAAACTTATATGCACCCAAAACAGGAGCACCAGCTTTTATAAAACAGCTACTCAGTAAACTTAAAAATGATATCAACTCTAACACTATCATAGCTGGGGACTTGAATACCCCACTAACAACCCTAGATAGATCATCAAGGCAAAAAATCAACAAAGAGATTTGGAACATCAACTGGACATTTGGCCAAATGGACTTAATAGATGCCTACAGCACACTCCAGCCAATAACCACGGAATACACATTCTACTCATCACTGCATGGAACGTATTCCAAGATCAACCACATCCTTGGCCATAGATCAAGCATAAACAAATTTCATAAAATTGAAATACTGTCATGAACCTTTTCAGACCACAGTAAAATAAAAATAAATATTAAGCCCAACAAAATTCCCCCAAGCCCACAAACACTATATAGCATGATGCTGAACAACTGCTGGGTCAACACCAAAATGAAAACAGAATTTAAAAGATTCCTGGAAACAAATGAAAACAAAGAAACATCTTACCAAAAACCACTGGGATGCCATTAAATTAGTAATAACAGGGGAATTTATATGTCTACAAACACACATCAAGAAAATAGATCACAAGTTAACAGCCTAAAACATCAACTAGGGGAACTGGAAAGAGAAGACCACCAAAACTCTGACTTTAGAAGAAGAATCCAGATCACCAAGTACAAGCCCAAATACAGAACATAGAAGACAAAAATATCATAGAAAAAAATCAACAAAACAAAAAGCTGGTTCTTTGAAAACATATGGTTAGGTCAGGCGAAGTGGCTCACACCTATAATCCAAGCACTTATGGAGGCCAAGGTGAGAGGATTGCCTGAGCCCATGGGTTCGGGATCAGCCTGGGCAACTTGGTGAGATCTCATCTCTACAATAAATAAAAAAATTAGTTGGGTGCGGTGGCGCATGCCTGTAGTTCCAGCCACTTGGAAGGCTGATGTGGAAAGATCACCTGAGCCTAGCAGGTCGAGGCTACGGTGGCCGTGAGTGTGCCACTGCATTCCAGCCTGAACAACAGAGTGAGACTCCAACTCAAAAAAAAAGAGAGAAACACGACTGATGGACTCCCTTGCCAGATGACCAAGAAAAAGAGAGAAAAGGCCCAAGTAAACATATTCAGAAATGCAAAAGATCAAGTTCAACTGACCCCAAAGAAATACAAAAGTTTATCAAAGATTACTGTGCTCACCTGTATGGAAACAAACTGAAAAACCTAAATGAAATGGTGGACTTTCTGATAACACAAAACCTCCCAAGGTTGAAACAAGAAGAAATTGAGTCCCTGAATAGACCAATAACAACTCAGGAAATTAACTCAGTCTAAGAAGATTACCTACAAAAAAAGCCTTGGACCAGACAGCTTTCCAGCAGAATTCTACAAAACATACAAGGAGGAGCTGATACCAATTATATTGAAAGTATTCCAGGCAATCGAGAAAGACAGAACTCTCCCCAAATCATTTTATGAAGCTGACATCACATTGACACCTAAACCAGGTAAAGACACAGCAAAGAAAGAACTACAGGCCAATATCCCTGATGACCGTAGATGCAAAAATTCTCAGCAAGATTCTAGCAAATTGAATCCAACAACACATCTCAATTGTCATCTACCATGACCAAGTAGGCTTCATCCCTGGGATGCAGGACTAGTTCAACACCCACAAGACCATCAGTGTAATTAAATACATAACAGATGAAAAAACAAGAACCACATGATTATATCATTAGATGCAAAAAAAAAAACTTTCAATAAAATCTAACATCCTTTCTTGATAAAAACCCTTGGACACCTAGGCATAGAGGAAACATAACTTAAAATAGCCATTCATGATAAAATCACAGCCAACATATTGCTAAATAGAAATTTGAAGCATTTCCCTTGAAAACTGGAGCAAGACAAGGCTGCCCATTCTCAACCCTCCTTTTCAATATAGTGTTGGTAAGTCCTAGCTAGAGCATCAGACAAGAGAAGGAAATCAGGGGCATCCAAATAGGAAAAGGGGAAGTTAAGTTATCCCTCTTTGGTGATGATATAATCCTATACTTTGAAAATCCAAGAGAATCTGTCAAAAACCTCCTTCCACTAATAAATAACTTTGGCAAAGTCTTGGGGTACAAAATAAATGTGCAAAAAACAGTTGCATTCTTGTACACCAAAAACAAACAGGCAGAGAACCAAATAAACAAATTAGAAAATGAAATACCTTGGCATCTTCCTAATGAAAGAAGAGAAAGACCTTTACAATGAAAACTACAAAACACTACTCAAAGAAATAGAAACACAAACAAATGGAAAAGTACTCCATGGTCATGGGTTGGAAGAATTAACATTGCTAAGCTGTCCATCCTACGCAAAGCAATCTACAGATTCAATGCAATACTCATTAAATTACCAGCATCATTCTTCTCAGACCTGAAAACGACAATACATAAATTTATATGGAATCATAAACAACCACAATAGGCAAAACAACCCTTAGCAAAATAAACAAAGCAGGAGGTATCACACTTCCAGACTTTAAACTTTACTATAAACCTACAATAATCAAAACAGCCTGGTACTGGTACAAGAACAGGCATATGGATCAATGGAACAGGATAGAGATTCCAGAAGCAAAATCTCAATTCCTCAACCAACTCATCTTCGATAAAGCCTCCACCAACAATCACTGGGGAGAGGAGAACCTATTCAGTAAATGGTGCCGAGTAAACTGGTTGACCACATGAAGAAGATTGAAACAGGATCCCTATCTATCATCATACATAAAAATCAACTCTAAATGGATCAAAGACCTAAACATAAAACCTCAACTATAAGAATCTTAGAAAACACAGGAGATACCCTGATGGAATTGGACTATGCAACCAATTCCTGATCAAAACTCCAAGGTCCCATGCCATAAGAGATAAGCTAGACAAGTGGAACTTCGTCAAACTGAAAAGCTTCTGCAAAGCAAAATAAACCTTCAAGAGAATGGGGAGACAAACCACAGAATGGGAAACTGTATATCTGACAAAGGCCTCACATCCAGGAACCACCAGGAACTCAAATATGCTGAAAGGAAAAAAACAAAAAATTCTGTTGAAAAGAGGGCGAAGAATCAATAAAATGAAAAACAACAGATGCTGGAGAGGATGTGGAGAAAAGAGAATGCTTCCACACTGTTGGTGGGAATGCAAACTAGTTTAACCTCTATGGAATACAGTGTGGCGATAAAAGAACTAGAAATTGACTTTCCATATGACCCAGCAATCTACCTTTGGAAATATACTTAAATCACTCTACAAAAAAGATACCTGCACATACATCTTTTTTGCAGCACTATTTATAATACCAAAAACATGGAACCAACTATGCTACCCATAGAAACTGGACTGGATTAAAAATGTGGTACATGTACATGATGGAATGTTACGCAGCCATAAAGAAGAACAAAATTATGGACTTCACAGCAACTTGGATGGATTTAGAGTTTATAATACTCAGTGATTTATTGTAGAAACAAAGAACTGAGTACCACATGTTTTCACTCATAACCCCCTGAACATTTACCATAATACAATAAGAAAGTAGCCAGAAACTGTGGGGTGGGGGAAGAGCAGTAATATCAATAAGGATACCTGATTTCAAATCAGGCAGAATGGGAACCAAAGGGAGTCCCAAATTTCCCTATACGATGACCACTTGTATACCTAATCCTGAATTGTACCCACATCCTTTTTGTTTTGTTTGTTTTTTTGAGTTGGAGTCTCACTCTGTCACCCAGGCCAGAGTGCCGTGGCACACTCACGGCCACCCCAGCGTCATCAACCTGCTGGGCTCTGGCGATCCTTCTGCCTCAGCCTTCCAGGTAGCCAGAACTACAGGTATACACTACCATGCATAGCTAATTTTTTGATTTATTGTAGAGACAAGGTCTCACCAAGTTGCCCAGGTTGGTCTTGAACCCGTGGGCTCAGGCAATCCACTCACCCCATGGTCCCAAAGTGCTGAGATTACAGACTGAACCACCAGCCTGGACTTTTTTATTTTTTAAGTTGGAGTCTCACTCTGTCGCTCAGGCTGGTGTGCAGTGGCACGCTATCATCAAAGAAATGCAAATTAAAATCATACTGAGAAACCACCTAATTCCAGTCAGGACATCCATCAGCAATAACTCAAAAAACAGCAAATGCTGGAGAGGATGCAGGGAAAAGGGAATACTTCTATATGGTTGGTGGGAGTGTAAATTACCACATCCTCTGTGGAAAACAGTGTGGTGATCCTAAAAGATCTAAAAATCAACCTTCCACATAACCCAGCAATCACCCTTCTGGAAATATACCCGGAGAAACACAATTCATTCTATAAAAAGATTTCTATTAGCTGGGCTCAGTGGCTCAGCCTGTTATCCTGTGCTTTGGGAGGCTGAGGTGAGTGGATTGTCTGAGTCCGCGGGTTCGAGACCCACCTGCACAACTTGGCAAGACCTCATCTTTACAATAAATAAAAAAATTAGCCAGGTATGGTAGTGCACGCCTGTAGTTCCAGCTACTTGGAAGGCTGAGGCGGAAG
>NW_007248371.1:328933-329756 GCF_000164805.1 Carlito syrichta
GCCACTGCACTCCAGTCTGGGTGACAGAGTGAGACTCCAGCTCAAAAAAAAAAAAAAGATTCCTGCATGCGAATGTTTATTACAGCACTATTCATAATAGCAAAACAATGGAACCAACTGTGCTGCCATCGAAAGTGGATTGGATAATAAAAACACGGTACACGTGCACAGTGGACTATTACACAGACATAAAGAAGGACAAACAGCCGGGCTTGGTGACTCAGCCTGTAATCCCGCACCTTGGGAGGCTGAGGTGAGTGGATTGCCTGAGCCTGCGGGTTTGAGACCCACCTGGGCTACTTGGCGAGACCTCATCTCTGCAATAAATCAAAAATAAGCTGGGCATGGTAGCGCGCGCCTGTAGTTCCAGCTACTTGGAAGGCTGAGGCGGAAGGATCGGCGGAGCCCAGCAGGTCGAGGCTGCGGTGGCCGAGAGCGGCCACTGCAGTCCAGTCTAGGCAACAGAAGTGAGACTCTGTCTCAAAAAAAAAAAAGGACAAACACTGTTGGTGGGAGTGTAAACTAGTGCAACCTCTGTGGAAAGCAGTGTGGCAATTCCTAAAAGCTCTAAAAATTGACCTTCCATATGTCCCTGCAATCCCCCTACTGGGAATATACCCTGAAGAACACAAATCACTCTATAAAAAAGATACCTGCACACATATGTTTATCGCAGCGTTGTTCACAATAGCAAGAACCTGGAAACAACCATGCTGCCCATCAAAAGAGGACTGGATTTTAAAAATGTGGTACGTATACACAATGGAATACTACGCAGCCATAAAAAAGAACAAAATCATGAATTTCGCAGCAACCTGGATGG
>NW_007248371.1:329927-418399 GCF_000164805.1 Carlito syrichta
TTATCAACAGGGTGCAAGAATGACACGTAATTGTACACCTAACCCTTAACTGTACCCCACAAAACCATAATAAAAAATACTGATTAATGAAAAAAAAAGGACAAACATACGAACTTCACAGTATACTGGATAAATTTACAGTCTATCATATTCAATGATCTCTCAGAAACAAAGAACTGAGTACCACATGTTCTCACTCATAAGTGGACCCTGAACGTTTACCATAATACTATAAGAAAGGATATGGCACTAATGGGATACTACCTGGAATGTGGGGGGTCACATAACATCAATAAGGGTACCTGATCTCAAACCAGGTGAAGTGGGGACCAAAGGGAGACCGAAACTTTACCTGTATGATGACCACTTATCTATCTAATCCTGAATTGAACCCCATGTCTTTAAAGTTTAAAAAATCATTGCTTATTTTTTTCTGATTACAAAATAATACATTTTCATTGCAGAGAATTTAGAACACAGAAAGTACAAGGGAGAAAACTGAAATTACTTTAATATAAACATACATTTTATTTTGATTTTTGAAAATTTTACTCCTGCAGTTCTGGAGGATGTTTTATTTTCAGAAAGATATATTATCTACTGAATTATTTAGGTAAAAGACATAATAAAGACTTCATATTTGATTCTTGTGAAGATACACAGACTGAAGAATTTTTTGTTATATGTAATGAATGCTAAGTCTTCAAAAATCATTTATTCATCTGTTAATATTCTAATATTTATTTTGCAGTAAATAAAATGCAAATCCCTGCCTTCACTGAGCCTGTTTTAAAAATCCATTCATTCCCTGACTTAGAATACACTTACAACATGCCTCCTAGGTGCCAGGCATTGTGCTAGGTGCTGGGAAATACAGTGATGAACAAAGTATCCAGGACATTGTTTTCAATGGAATTTGAATTCTAGTAGAAAATTGACACTATAGGGATTACAAATATGAGTTAAGACATAAGTGGACCTTGAACAACTACCGTAATACTGTAAGAAAAGGATTGACAGTGGCGGCAGGAAACTATTGGGGGTGGCAGGGAGGGGAAGGGAGTGGGATTAACGGTACTCAATATCTATCTGTGGAAAGGGGGGCACACCTCATCAACAAGGGTACCTGCACAATGAATATTTGTATACCTAACCCTTAACTGTACCCCACAATTTTAAAATAAAAATATATATTAAAAAATAAAAAAACAAATGAGTAAGACATGATACTTGCCTTTAAGAGCTTTAGAAGCAAATAAGATAAGTACAAATAGCTGTAATCCAAATGAATAATTCAAAAGTGTTCTCAGTGGGAAACTGAGGAAAACTTCTTAGGAACTGGATCTTCAAGAGCACAGGGAATTTGGATGGATGGGATAATATCAGGGAGTAAGCTGAAGACAGGAACAACTAGGTGGAAAGTTGACATATTAGCAAAGTTTTGAAAGCAGTAAGGCCTGGAGCACAGAAAGTACTTGGCACTTGAGGTTGATAGAATTAGTGAGAGATATAGAAAAGGAAGTTGACGCTGAAATCACTACATAGATCTTTTGCCACATTTTTATTAAAGTACTTTCATAAATATGAAACCATTTACATAGAATATGCTTTCAAAACTTTTTATCAGCCTGGTGCAGTGGCTCAGCCTGTAATCCCAGCACTTTGGGAGGCCGAGGTTAGAGGATTGCCTGAGCCCGTGGGTTCGAGACCAGCCTGGGCAACTTGGTGAGACCTCGCCTCTACAATAAATAAAAAAATAATCTTGGTGTGGTTGCATATGCGTCTGTAGTTCCAGTTACTTGGAAGGCTGAGGTGAAAGGATCGCCTAAGCCCAGCAGGTGGAGGTTGAGGTTGTTGTGAATAGGCCTGTAGGCCAGCCTGGGCAACAGAATGAGACTCCAACTCAAAACAAACAAACAAACAAACAAAAACTTTTTTATCATGTCAAATTTAGAGGGGAAAAAATGCTGTCATAAGTAAGGTTCTCCTTGTTCCTCAAAAGATTCTTACTTCCTGTGGCATTGTTGCAAATATAATCAAGTTAATTATTTTAAAGTTACTATAATTTTTTTACACAAAGAGTGAGATGTTTGTTTAAATTTTTTAATGTTAAATTTTCATGTTATCGTCTTTAAATAAATTAAGGACTTCTTTTTTAAGGTGGGGGTCTCACTCTTGTCGCCCAGGCTGGAGTGCAGTGGCACGCTCACAGCCACCGCAGCCTTGCCCTGCTGGACTTAGGTGATCCTTTCGCGCAGGCGCTGCTAGCCCCACTCCTCGGCCGTCGGCCCCGACCCGTATTCATTCACCCCGCCTATTGCCGTCGGCCCGCCCTGTCGCAACTGGCTCCTCGCGGAGGTCGGGCCCCAGGGCTCCCGCCACCATCACCCCCCCTTTACCCCGAGCGGCACGTGGCCCACGCAACGGTTACTGGATGCCCGGGCCGCTCCGGGTCCGCTCAGGATTGCGACAGAAACTGTAGGTACGGCCCACTTTTCTTGACTCTCTCTTCCCCGGCCCATGGGACTTAGTCCCATAGTCCCAAGTCCTCCGCTGTCATTTCCTTTCGGCGCCCCCCAGGAACGCCTTTCTCCCCGCTCCAGTTCGAGGCAGTTACGTCGACTCCTCTCCCAGGAGCTGGGGAAACCGTCACAGACGTTTTCACTCCTCTCTGGCTCGGCTCTTTACCCTCAACTCTCTTCTTTGTATTCTCCCTTCCTCCTCTATTTCTTTCTCTTATTTTACAGGTGCTCGGAAGTAAGAAAAAGATCTGTCAGTCAGGATTGATTGCATAGTTGGTTTTATTAAGCGCGGGCCATTATACACACGGTGGATCTCTGTAGCGGGACCTTCTCAGGTTCCTGTGGTTGGAGATGAGTTCCAGCACAGGTTGCGATCCTGAGAAGGCCCCTCTCCTCCCCTCACGCCCTCCCCCCCACTTCTGTCTGTTCCTGTTGGCCTCATCACAGTGGACAAGCACAGTAGATCAGTTCTTGGGATGGATTAAGGACTGTTGTGTCACCCATGCAGTGCGCTAGGCACATCTTTCAGGGGTCTTGTAAGAACTCTGCAGGAATATACCAGGTTCCTGACTCCCCTCTATGGGTGTCCTAGAGCCTATAAACAATCTGAGCGGGGGATTGGCCCTGTTGGCACCGAGGGAGCCACCCCATTCTCTGATTTTTCCATAGAGGCAAATAGAATTATTTGTGCAACAGAATTATTTTTTAAAAAAATATTTCTCACACCTAGAGAATTAATGCCCTAAACATTTTGATCACTGGGTGCCTGTTAGAAGATAATTCATTTTTATTGCTTTCTTTGAGCACCAGAATTTATATTGCTGCTTTTCTTTTTTCTTTCTTTCTTTTTTATTTTTTGAGTTGGAGCCTCACTCCGTTGCCCAGGCTGGAGCAGTGGCACACTCATGGCCACCCCAGCGTCAACTTGCTGGGCCCCAACGGTCCTTATGCCTTAGCTTTCCAAGCAGCCAGAACTACCGGCACGCACTACCACGCCCGGCTGACTTTTTTAATGTATTGTAGAGATGATGTCTTGCCAAGTTGCCCGGGCTTCATATTGCTGTTTTTCGATTGGCTCTTGTCATAAGCTCCTGCCCATTACCAGACAAAAGGAAAGAGGCAGGTGCAGTCATACATAGTACTATAGAAAGTACCATTTTTGTAACACTTCTCATTTTGTACTCATCCTTTTTAGAGCATTAGTGAGATAGACTTGGTTAACAAAATCCCATTTACTGGGGTGGGAGCGAAACATTTGAAATTGACAGTACCTGGAACATAGTATGATATACGTTCAGTAAATATCTGTTGAGAATGAATGGATGAGCTTCTGAAACAACCATGCCTTATGCACTTTTGTATTTCCTGGACCTAGAACTAAGTCTAGGAATAGTAAGCCCACAAGCATGAATTAGAGATGTCTTGTTTAGGGAGAAGCCTTGCTTAAAGAGAAGCATTCGTCAAATATTTTTAGAGAATCTCTTACTTTGCCAGAAATTGTTTCAGGCATTGTGACTACAATGATAACAAAAATTAGCTAGATCCTTGTTCTTATGAAGCTTAAATTTTATTGAGGGAAGATAGAAAATAAACAGGTAAACAATATATGTACAAGGAATGTTGGATTTTGGTAAATGCAGTGAAGTAAAACAGTATGGGGTGAGAAAGATGGGCGCAGGGTTTACTTTAGATTGATTGATTAGGGAAGTCCTCTTTGAAAAGCTATCATTTGTGCTGAGACCTCAGTGATACAAAAAAGACAACCATGGAAATATTTGGGATACAGGGCATACAGGTAAAGGCACTCCCATTGCAAAAGCCCCAAACTAGGAAAGAGCTTGAGTCCTTCAGAGAACATCATAAAGACTGCTGCAGCTGGAATGTAAAGAAAGGGTTGCAAGATGAGCTTGGAGAGATGACTAGGGGCCAAATCATGCAGGGCTTTTAACAGGCCATGAAGATCTATATACCCATGGAATAAGTCTGGAATTTATATGAAATGTAATGGGAAACCAGTAGAGAGATTTTGGGAAGTGGATGATATGATATAATTGACTTTTTTTTTTTTTTTTTTTTGAGTTGGAATCTCACTCTGTCACCCAGGCTGGAGTGCGGTGGCACACTCCCAACCACCGTAGCCTCAACCTGCTGGGCTCTGGCAATCCTTCTGCCTCAGCCTTCCAACTAGCCAGAACTATAGGCATGCGCTACCATGCCCAGATAATTTTTGATTTATTGTAGAGATGAGGTCTTGCCTAGTTGCCTGGGTGGGTTTCAAACCCGCAGACTCAGGCAATCCACTCACCTCGGCCTCCCAAAGTGCTGGGATTATGGGCTGAGCCACCGAACCCAGCCTGATTTACATTTTTTAAAGATTTGTTTTGCTTACTATGTGGTGACTGGATCACAGGGGATGGGGAGCAAGATTAGTAGCAGAAGAAAATTGCAGAAATCCAAGAAGGAATCACAAGTTAATGATAAAGTGGCAGAGAAGTGGAAGTAAGTGAGATATATTTGAAGGCAGAGCCTACAGATCTTTTGATATTTTGATTAGAGGGGTGAAAAAAAGGAGGAGTCACCCCTAGCTCCTAGGCTTTTGTCATGAGCTTGTGTGGATGGCTGTGCTTATTAGACATTAAGGTAAGTTGATTCTTCAGCTCTGTGCAGAAGGCAATAGACCAAAGATACAAATGTGGGAGTCACCAACATGGAAAACTCCCTAGGGCAAGTGTGCTCATGGAGAAACTTACAGTGACTAGTGTAAAGTGGAGGAAAAGAAGCAAGCAAAGGAGATGGTGGAATAGCTAGAGAATAGGAATAGCTAGGAAGAAAATCTGAAATGTGGTAACATAAAAGCCATGACAACAAAACAGGGCCAATGCTACTGAATCATGCTTAGAGTGGTATATGCCTTGGCAAGTACTATGAAGAGAAAATGTGGTGTGAGGAAGCGGACATAGAATTATAGACATCCTAATGGGCTCGGTGGCTCAGCCTGTAATCCTGCACCTTTGGGAGGCTGAGGTGAGTGGATTGCCTGAGCCCACAGGTTCGAGACCTGCCTGGGCAGCGAGATCTCATCTGTACAATAAATCAAAAAACCAGCCGGGCATGGTAGCACACACCTATAACTCCAGCTACTCAGAAGGCTGAGGCGGAAGGATCGCCGGAGCCCAGCAGGTCGAGGCTGCGGTGGCCGGGAGCGGCCACTGCACTCCAGTCTGGGCGACAGAGTGAGACTCCAACTCAAAAAAAAAAAAAAAGAATTATAGACATCCCAAGATATTTTACTATGAAGGAAAGTCAAGTCATAGAGGTATCAGAGGAAGGTATTGGGTGAAATTAGGGTTTTAGAAGATGAGGATACTTAAGCATGTTTTTAGAATAATGAGAATGATCCATTGGGGGTCAGAGAATGATGGTATGAGAGAGTGGATATATTTTAGGAGTGAGGTCTTGGGGAAAGCAAGAGGGAATGGGATCCAGGGATGTGTAGAAATGTTGGTCTTGGATAGGAACGGGAACATATAATTTCTAGTAATAAGAAGAAAACCAATGAGTATGTGTAGAGATGCAGATAAATGGGTAAAGTCAGTGGTCAGAGGTGAGAAAATTTCTGCCTGATATTGATTCTCTTTTTCAATGAAGTGTAAGGTATGAGGCAAGATGAGTAAGGTAGGAGTGTTTTGGTAGGAGGCAAGATCAGTAAGAGAGTAATGTTTTGGTAGGAGGCTTAAAGGGAGAAGAGATGATATAGTAATGTTGGAGGAAGATGGAAATCAATCAGGACTAAAGAAGCTTAGTAGCACAGCTAGTATGCTGCATAGTAACAAAGTTGAGTGGCCTCATGAGGGTGTCTGAGATACAATGTAAGAAATACATGATAGGAGCCAAGGAGATCAAGGAACTGTTAAGACCAGAATGTTGGTGGATGGACTACCAGGGTTTTAGTGACTAAGTTAGTAGCTAAACTAGAATTTAAACTCAGCTATCCTACTCGACGAATTACCATTTTATTGAGAAATGGTTCACAGCATTACTCTTTTGTGCCACTTACCTTTCCAGTCAGCTTTTTTTTTTTTAATTATGGCTTGATTTTTTTTTTGTCCATACATTAAAATTCTAGACTTTTAGCCGGGCTCAGTGGCTCAGCCTGTAATCCTGTGCCTTTGGGAGGCTGAGGTGAGTGGATTGCCTGAGCCTGCAGGTTCGAGACTCGCCTGGGCAGCGAGACCTCATCTCTACAATAAATCAAAAAATCAGCCGGGCGTGGTAGCGCATGCCTGTAATTCTGGCTGCTTGGAAGGCTGAGGCGGAAGGATTGCCGGAGGCCAGCAGGTCGAGGCTGCGGTGGCTGGGAGCGGCCACTGCTCTCCAGTCTGGGCGACAGAGTGAGACTCCAACTCAAAAATAAATAAATAAATAATTCTAGACTTTTATAGACTGGTACTTCTGTCATGTCTTTCATACTTTAATGTGTACTTATTAAACTATTTGTCTTGTTTTTCTTTATTTTTTTAACCATTTCCATCAATATGTGTTTGTTTGTTTATTTATTTATTTTTTGAGTCGGAGTCTCACTCTGTAGCCCAGGCTGCAGTGTAGAGGCATGCTCACGGCCACCACAGCCTCAACCTGCTGGACCCAGGTGATTCTTCCACTTCAGGCTTCCAAGTAGCTGGAACCACAGGCATATGCTGCTACGCCCAGCTAATTTTTTAATTTATTGTAGAGATGAGGTCTTGCCATGTTGCTTAGCCTGGTCTTGAACCCCTGAGCTCAGGCAATCCTCTCACCTCCACTTCCCAAAGTGCTGGGAATATGTGTTTATTAAAGTACAAAAGTCTACCTCTTAGATGGGAAAGGGAAGATGAAGGATGAAATTTGGAAATCCTTACAGAGCTGGGATGGCCAGTATTAAGGAGACCTGATCTAACAACAATAATAATAATAATAGATTTTGGATTGCCCTTTACATCTTGTGTTATGCCTTTATTTTCTGTTATCTCATTTCATTCTTATAACTGCCTTTTTCAGATGAGGAAGTTGAGGCTCCGAGAGGTTAAGGGTCTTGACCAAGGACACGTACCTAGTAAGTGGCAGAATTATTCATCAGTTTTCTGACTCTAAGTTTCCATATTTTCACTATATTCTTTTGCCTTTTTGCTTTTTGCGCTCCATTATATCCAAAGGGATATCAAAGAAAAACTCGCTGAGTAGAAAGTAGTAACCGGTTGGTAACTTGTTACAGTGCAAAAATATTTTGTATGTGTTTAAAATCTAAAAATTAATGAAATTAACATTTAACCTACCATATACTATGTTAGGTAATTCAGAGAACCCAGAGATGATTATGAAATTGACTCTGGTCTAATTTGGTAAGGAAGTTGGTAGGAGCACGAGTTACTAAAAGCATTTTTGGGGCCTCTCTCATATCCTAAATGTGCTTCTAAAATGCTCTGTACTGACTAAACTCTATATACAGAGTAGAATACAGTATGTGTTATAAGGTGGGCTCTCGGTTTATATAAGTCAAATTTAAAAATTATAGTTAAACAAGCAATTACAATAGTGCGATAAATGCTATGATAAGGGCTGGATGCCACTATAAGGATGTATAATGAAGAGAGTATCAAGGAAAGCTTCTGGAAGAGATAACTTCTAAACTAATGAAGAGTTAGTTGTTGAAAAGCAGGGTTGTTGGTGTTAAAGCTGCAGGCAAAATGAGTAAAGATCTGGAAAGATCTGGAGTTCAGTTGTCCATATGCTGAGTTTAAGATGCTTGTAAGACAAGAAGAAATATTCAATAAATTGTTAGATATAATATGCTAAATAGAACCTCAAGAGAGCTTCTCTAAACCAAACTCAATAGCATATTAGTTGTACTTGGAGCCACAATAGTAGAATAGACCCTAAGAAATGTATATAGGGTAAGAGTATGGCATAGGGAAGAATTCTGAGGAAGCCCAATATTTAATGAATGAAGGAAAGAACCCAGAAAAGAAGGCCAATAAAGGGTACCAAAGAGGTAGAAGGACAGTAGAACAAGTAACAAAATGATGTAAAAATTCAAAAGAAGGAGACTACATCAGGTTTTGTAGTGTCTATTGCAGGAAACTTTATTTAAAATAAGTAATGAATATTTACAAAGAAGAAACATAGTGGGAAGATATTCTAACCAAATAAAAGCACGGGAGAACAATTAACAGTTTAATTTGACTGAGATGTAGGGTCATAAGAAAGAACCAGGAAGAAAGTTGACAAGAAAGTCTGAAGCCACGAATGGCAAACCTTGGATTCTGGGCAAGCTGGAAACTTTGTTCTGTAGTTGAGGAAAACCATTGTGCTAGGTGCAAAAGGAAAGTCAAGAATATAAAACATGCTCTGAACCTTGGAATGCCATTTCCTTTGATATAGTTTGATGATTTATGTCTCCTTCAAAATACCTGTTGAAACTCAATCTCCAATGCAACAGTTTTAAGAGGTGGGGCCTTTAAGAAGTGATTAGCTCATAAGGGCTCATGAATGGATTATAAATTCTCTTATAAGAGGGCTGGAGAGAACTAGCTAGGCCCTTTTTGTCTTTTCGTCTCTTCTGCCATGTGAGGACACAGCCCCTTCAAGGAACCATTTTGGAAGCAGAGACCTGACCAGACACTAGACCTGTTAGTACCTTGATATTGCACTTCCCAGCCTCCAGAACTGTGAGCAAATGCATTTCTGTACTTTATAAATTACCTAGTCTCAGTTATTTTGTTGTAGCAGCAGGAATGGACTAAGATGAATTTGGTTCTGAGAAAAAAAGGTGTTGCTATAACAAATACCTGATATTATAAAAGTGGTTTTGGAGCTGGTAATGGGTAGAATCTTGAACAGTTTGAAGTGCATGCTAGAAAAAGTCTGCATTGCCATGAACAGAGCATTAAGAGCAATTCTGATAACAGTTCAGAAGAATTCTGATTATAGTTGAGAAGAGGAGAGCTGTAGAGAGAGCCTATAGAGAAAGCCTGTAGAGATTACCTAAGTGATTGTTGATAGAAATGTGGACAATAAAGGCTTTTCTGATGAGGGCTTAGGTGGAAATGAAGAATATCTTATTGGAGACTGGAGAAAAGGCCATCCTTGTTAGAAACTAGCAAAAACTTGGCTGAATTTTGTCTGTGTTCTAATACTTTGTGGAAAGCAGAACTTGTATGTTATGACCTAGGATATTTAGCAGAAGAAATATCTAAGCAATGTGTTGCATGACTTTCTTTACTGCTTATATTTAAAAATGCAAAAAGGGAGAAATTAATTCAAAATGAAATTTATAATTAAAAGAGAAGCAGAACTTAAAGACCTGGAAAATTCGCAGCCTAGCCAGATTATAAGACTAAAAAGGTGTGTTCAGGAGAAAATATTAAGAATGTGACCAAGTGAATGTTTGATAAGGAGATTCGTATGGGTGAAAGGAAGACACAGATACTATTCATCAAAACAATGAAATAATGACACTGAAGGCATTTTAGAGATCTTTGAGGCTGCCACTCCTATCACAGTCCCAGAGTGCCAGGGAATTTAGGGCAGAAGAGTTTCAAGGGAGGGCCCCAGGATGCCCACGGGACCCAGGGCTCACCATCCAGGACTGCCTCAAGTTTCTACTCCACACTCAGCCCTCCTTAGCTGAGTCAGCTATGACTCAGGCAGGCCCAGGTGCAGCTCCAGAGGGTACAAGTGATAAATCTTGATGGCATCCGTGTGATGTTTACTCTGTAGGCATGCAGAATGCATAAGCTGTAGAGGCATTGCTGCCTCCACCTACATTTCAAAGTCACAGACAGCCTCAGGGCCCAGGCAGAGAACTGCCAGAGGTGCACCATCGCCATTTAGAATCATCAATAGGTCAGTGTCTACTGGAGCTATGGGGGTCAGGGCCACTGCAGAGAGCCCCGACAAGGACAATGCCTAGTGGAGCCATGAGGGCAGGGTCACCGCCATGACACTAGGCCAGTAGAGCTACCAGTATGCATTTGCAAGCTAGGAGAGCCGTTAAGCATATGACTTCAACATGTGAGAACTGTTGACTGGGCAGCACCTACCTAAGCCATGGGGACAAGGCTGCTGGAAGACTTGGGGGCCCAGTCCCTTCATAGAGTCAAAAAATATTATTCTCAAGCCTCAAGATTTTTAAAAAATATTATTTTATTTTATTTTAGATTTGGGGGTACAATAGCTTGTTTGTTATATGGACATATTGTATAGTGCTGGGGATTGGGCTTCAGGTGACCTGTTTCCCAGATAGAGAACATTATACTCTATAGATAATTTCTTTTCTTTTTTTTTTTTGAGTTGGAGTCTCACTCTGTCGCCCAGACTGGAGTGCAGTGGCCGCTCTCGGTCACCTCAGCCTCGACCTGCTGGGCTCCAGCAATCCTTCCGCCTCAGCCTTCCAAGTAGCTGGAACTACAGGCGCGTGCTACCACGCCTGGCTAATTTTTGACTTATTGTAGAGATGAGGTCTCGCCTGCCCAGGCAGGTCTCGAACCCACGGGCTCAGGCAATCCACTCACCTCAGCCTCCCAAGGCATGGGATTACAGGCTGAGCCACCGAGCCTGGCTGCAATAGATAATTTCTGAATCATAACCCTCCGCCATGCCTTACCCCTTTATAGTGTCCCCAGTGTCTATTATTCCCATTTTTGTGGCCATTTAGCTCCTGCATATAAATGAGAATGTACAGTGTTTGGTTTTCTGTTTCCGAGTTTGTTTTCACAAAGGATGATATTCTTCAGCTCCATAAACTTGGCTGCAAAGGACATAATTTTCTTTTTTATGGCTGCATAATATTCCAACATGTATATCAGTACCACATGTTCTTTATTTTATTAGTGTTATTATTTTTCTGAGTTGGAGTCTCACTCCATTGCCCAGGCTGGAGTGCAGTGGCATGCTCTCGGCCACCCCAATGTCAACCTGCTGGGCTTAGGTGATCCTTCTGCCTCAGCCTTACAAGTAGCTGGAACTACAGGCATGCACTACCACCATGCTACAGTCATGCACTACCACCATGCCTGACTAATTTTTTTATTTATTGTAGAGATAAGGTATTGCCAAGTTACCCAGGCTGATCTTGAACCTGTGGACTCAGGCAATCCTCTCAACTTGGACTCCCAAAGTGCTGGGATTACAGTTTTGAAATTTTTTTTTTTTTTTACATTTTCTTTATCCAGTCAATCATCGATGGATACTTAGGTTGGTTCCATGACTTTGCTATTGTGAACAGTGCAGCAATTAATATAAAAAAAGGTATCTTTTTAATATTATGATTTATTTTCATCTGGGTAGATCCCAAGTAGTGGGATTGTTGGATCAAATGCTAATTATATTTTCAGTTCTTTGTGAGATATCCATATTGTATTCCATAGAAGTTGAACTAGTTTACAATCCTACCAACAGTATATAAATATTCACTTTTCTCTACATCCACACCAACATCTGTTGTTTTTTGATTTTTTAATAACAGCCATTTGAAGATATAAGATGATATTGCATTATAGTTTCAATTTACATTTCTTGATTGATTAGTGATGTTGAGCATTTTGTCACATTTGTTGGCTGCTTGTGTGTCCTTTTTAAGAAATACTCAGGTACTTTGCCCGCTTTTGATGGGATTATTTGTTTTTCTCATGTTGAATTATTGGAGTTCCTTGTAGATTCTGGATATTAGTCCCTTGTCTGAGGCATAGTTTGCAAATATTTTCTCCCATTCCATAGGTTTTCTGGTCACTGTTGATTATTTCTTTAGCTATGCAGAAGCTGTTTAGTTTCATGCCCGTTTGTCTATTTTTATTTTTGTGCACTTGCTTTGCCTAGGCTGATGTCCAAGAGAGCTTTTCCTAGGTTTTCTTGTAGAACTTTTATAATTTCAGATCTTACTTTTAAATCTTTAATCTATCTTGAGTTCATTTTTGTATATGGTGAGAGATAGGGACTCAGTTTCATCCCTCTACATATGGCTAGCTAGTTTTCCCAGCATCATTTATTGAATAGGGTGTCCTTTCCCCATTGTTTATTTTTGTTGGCTTTGTTGATGATCAGCTGCCTGTAGGTATGTGGCTTTATTTCTGGGTTCTCTATTCTGTTCCATTGATTTGTCTATTTTTGTACCAGTACCATGCTGTTTTAGTTACTATCGACCTATACTACAGTTTGAAGTCAGGCAATCTGATGCCTCCACGTTTGTTAATTGGTTACTTAGGATTACTTTAGCGATTTGGGCTCTTTTTTTTTTGGTTCCATATACACTTTGAGAGTATTTTTTCTAGTTCTGTGAAAAATGATGTTGGTATTTTGATAGGAGTTGTGTTTAATCTGTAGGTTGCTTTGGGCAGTATGATTATTTTAACAATATTCATGCTGATCCATGAATATGAGATGTTCTTCCATTTGTTTATGCCATCTATGATTTCTTTCATCAGCATTTTGTAGTTTTCCTTGTAGAAATCTTTCGCCTACTTGGTTAAGTGTATTCCTAGGTATTTTATTTTCTTTTTTGTGACAAGCTTCAAGATTTAATGTTGCTTGCCTTGCTGGGTTCTGGACTCACTTGGGACCCTACTTTTTTCTTCTTTCCTATTTCTTCCTTTTGGAAAGGGAATATCTATCTTTTTTTAAGTCTCAACATTGTATTTTAGAAGCTTGTTTGAGTCATAAGCTCATAGTGGAGAGAAATTTTTTTTTTTTGAATTGGAGTCTCACTCTGTCGCCCAGACTGGAGTGCAGTGGCCACTCCCGGTCACCACAGCCTCGACCTGCTGGGCTCCGGCGATCCTTCTGCCTCAGCCTTCCGAGTAGCTGGAATTACAGGTGCGCGCTACCACGCCCGGCTAATTTTTTGATTTATTGTAGAGATGAGGTCTCGCCTGCCCAGGCAGGTCTCGAACCCGCGGGCTCAGGCAATCCACTCACCTCAGCCTCCCAAAGGCACGGGATTACAGGCTGAGCCACCGATCCCAACATATGGAGAGAAATTTGCCTCAGGATGAATCATACCTTGAGTCTCACTCATATCTGATTTAGATGAAACCCTGGACTGTTGAATTTTGAGTTATTGTTAGAACAAGTTAAGACTTTTGAAGCTATTGGAATGGAATGAATATATTTTAGATGGAATTTATGTATTTTGTATGGGAGAAGGGCATGAATTGAGGGGACCTGGGGCAGAATGCTATGATTTAAATGTTTGTGTCCCCTTCAAATTTCATGTTGAAACTTAATCTCCAGTGCAGTAGTATTAAGAGGTAGGACCTTTAGGAGGTAATTAGGTCATGAGGGCTCTGCCCTAAAGAATGGATTAATGTCCTTATAAAAGAGCTAGAATGAACTAGGGTCCTTACCAGACATCAAAACTGGCAGCACGTTGATCTTGGATTTCCCAGTCCCCAGAACTGTGACAAAATAAATTTCTGTTATGTTTAAATTACCCAGTCTTGGTTATTTTGTTATAGCAGCACAAATGGGCTAAGACACTGCTATGGTTTGAATGTTTGTCCAAAATTCATGTTGAAATTTCACTATCATTGTAACAATATTAAGAGGTTGAACCTTTAAAAGACTATTAGGCCATGAGGGCTCTGCCATCATGGGTGGAATTGTTGTCACTATAAAAGGACAAGTTCAGCCCTTCTCTGGCCTCTTTTACCCTTGCACCTTCTACCAAGTAAGGACACAGCTTTCCTCCTCTCCAGAGAACACAGCAGGAAGCCCCTCACTAGATGTTGGTGCCTTGATCTTGGACTTTGCAACCTCCAACTTGTGAGAAATAAATTTTTGTTCATTATGTATTACCCAGTCTGTGATAGTTTGTTAAAGTGGCACAAAATTGCCTGACAGGCATTTAACCATTTTATTGTGGAAATAAGATCTAGGCACTTGAAAATAATTTTAAAATCAAGACAATATTTGATTAATAAGAGCAAACCCTAAATAATATAGGATTTTTAACAGTGATAGTCTGTTTGAATTGTAGTAGTAGTTAGTCCAGCCTTGTATTTTACTAATTAAACAATATTGCCAGCTAGTCATTATTTTTTAAAAAAGAAACTAAACTAGCTTGAATACCTTTTATAAAGAATATTCTCCTTGTGAATATAGCTCTCAAATTCATTTGTTTGAAAAGACACTAATTTTTATCTGTTGATCTTTGATCTAACATCAAGAAGAGTTCTCTGTGCGGAAGGCAGCTGTAGTTCCAAAGATTCTTAAGCAATACTCACAATTAGGTGTTGATGCATATGTTTTACCTAACATTAACCTATAAATATATGTTAAATGCCTATTATGTGTCAGAAGTGCATAATGGATAAGAGCATGGATGATGCATTTAAACACACTGGAATTCAAATTCCTGTTATGCCACTCTCAGTAAAGGGAAAAATGTTGCAGTCTCATTTAGAACAGCTTATACTAAACTCCATATACACCATGATTTTTAAGGAAATTGAAGTTCTTATTTATTCAGTTATTAGTGCTGTCAAATTTAATTGGCAATTCTTAAATCTATACAGAAGGAAGGTGAGGAACAGTTTTAAAGTATTTAGCTAAGCCCCCAGGTGAATCATCCACATTGAGAAGACTAAGGTGGCCTTAAATTATTGCTGAATGATCTGTGGTGTAGTCACTAGATGTCACTATTTTACAATATTGCTCCAAAGGGATAAACACATAGTATTGTGGGTAAACACACCAGGAAGAGACAAGAACTTGTTTCTATTAAGTAATATACATATATGTAGACATAATATTTATTTAAGAAATAAACTTCCCAAGAAGCATGTAGTGGTATTCCTTCACTCTGGTTCTTCATAAGTTCACCAGAGAGTAGAATCATAACACTTAAAACCATTAAGTTTTTATATCATCCAAGACCCTCCCTCCTTACCCCATTTTATAGGTTTGGAGTAGTACAGAGGTGAAGAAACAAAAAATGTACTCAATATTATGTAGCAAATGAAAAGCAGAGAGCTTAGATCACCCAATTCTTTTTATAATACCACACTGTCCATTATTAGTATATGTAATCAAACAGACATTCTAATAAAACAGTGTGAAAATAGAACCTCTAAATCCATAAAAAATGTTCACTACTTTAAGTGCAAAACCTAGCAATATGATGATAGCAGTATATACTTCTAATAAAAGTTTTGAATACCATAGCTTTGCTATAAGTTGTGCAAACATCTCACTTAATTCCCATTATAGCAAGATATGTATGTATGTATTTGTACTCTACCTCATTCAAAAAAGAATTTTAGGAACCTTATTGAAGTAAATGTAGCATAAAATTTGATAAGCTGAGGTGACTATAAATATAAGATACTAGAATAAAACAAGTGTGAAGTCTTATTTTTGTTAGTATACAAAAAGCATACCATGATTTCTAATAAATGTACTTGGTTGTCTGTTCTCAAATATGATTCTGCTTTCCCTAGCTATGAACATAAGTAAAAAACAGTAGATAGGACTATACTGGTTAAAAGATGATGGGGGATTATAATTTACCTAAAATGATACAACTAATATATTTCTGATATATATATATATATATATATATGTATATATATATATATATATATATATATATTTTTTTTTTTTTTTTTTTTTTTTTTTTTTTTAACCTAAGTGGCTCACTCTGTTGCCCAGGCTGGAGTGTGGTGGCACCATCACGGCTCACCACAGCCTCGACCTCCTGGGCTCAGGCTATCCTCCCACCTCAGCCTCCTGAGTAACTGAGACTACAAGCACATGCCACCAATTCCACCTAATTTTTCTATCTTTTGTGGAGACGAGGACTTACTATATTGCCCAGGTTGGTCTTAAACTCCTAGGCTTAAGCAATCCTTCTGTCATAGCCTCTCAAAGTTCTGGGATTACAGGCATGAGCCACCACACCTGGCCCTATTTCTGATTTCAAAGCCCTCATTCTTTTCATTATGCCAGTTATAGACTTACAATGAGAGGCCTCCTAGCAGAATTCAGTCACTGTAACCCTTAGACACCTGGATACCACAATTACTTCTGAATTATACAGGTAGACTTTTGCTTATGTCAAATTTATTTCAGACAATTGCACAGAGCTGTTTGTTGGCAAGATGTCTGTCAAGAAATTGACTCCTAAAAAAGCAGCTATTGAAAGATAAGATTCATGAGTCTAATTTTTCTATGTTTTGAATTACAAAATTTGTATTATATTAAGGAAATAACTATTTTTTTAAATGGTCAGATAAGATAGAAAAAGATGTCTAGAGGAAGAGATAAGTCCAAAGAAAGATAAAGGTAAGGAGACAACTAGAGCAAAGAAGAAAGAAGACCTTTGTATTAAAAAAGAGGAAAGAGGGCAATGGGGAAAAAAAAAAAAAAAGGCCCAAACACTCTAACTAGCCTTCTTCTGATCTTTACATTCTCAGGTATCTGGTTTTTCTTCTTCAGATTCCTCCATCTAAAGTTGTGCCAAAACTCTATCCTGGTCAGAGTCTTAGTCCTTCAGAATTTTCACTCCTTAGGTTTTTTTCTTTAGAAACAGAACCTTTTTCTAAGTTGTCCTGTTGATTCCCTGTCTGCCTTTGCAGCATAGTCATTAGGGATCTTATCCATTATACTTTTTCTTCATGTATTTTAAAATCCTATTCTTGTTTTGGAATCTCTTCTTCTTCTGCCAAAGATGCCTTTCTTTTTAACCATGTAGAAATGATTTCGTCATTATTTTGAGAGTGGAATTTCAAAATTCTTAGTTCACTCAGTGTATCTCCACAAATAATTATTGAATGCCTACCGTGTCCCAGGCAGTTGTGTAGATCAAGAGTAAAATCAGATATGGTCTTCCTTTCATGGAACTCATATGCTTCCAGTTCTGTCTCTGGAATGGGCTCTGAAATGTAAACAAAAGCAAATGAGAAGGAGTATTACTACAAGGGTGAATTTTTCTTGCTCTTGTGTCTTTTACCTGAAAACAGGCCCCAGTTATACAACTGTGCAAGGGTACAATAGAAACCAATTTGTATGGCCTAAAGATTTAGGAAGTAGACCCTTATAGTCCAAAGAGAATGTGAAGCATTCTTCTTGGTGATGAGTTTTTTGTTTTTTCCTCTGAGTCTTTTCCCTGTGGGCAGGCCCTATTTATGGAATTATGACCTGCTAAAACTCAGAGGAAAATTCCATCTTTTAGCCAGTGGAACCAGGCTAAAAGTGTGTGTTGGGATAGGAGTAGAGGAGAGAGATTCAGGAGAAGAGAAAGCTGCGGTCCCTTTATTCTGAAGGAATGAACCCAACCAAGTGTCTTGGGCCATCTCAAGTTGTGCATAAATAAAACAGTCCCAAAGGAGCATAGCAAAGGCTTTCAAAACAACTGTGATTGGAACCAATGCTCATAGAAAGTAAATGCGAGGGGGCAACCCGGTCTGTGAAAACTTCTGCAAAGGAGAACTGCAGTGGGTCTCAGACTCTCGCCCTGGGGGCTACGGACCCCAACATCGCAGCCTGCTCTTCATACGGAGCTCGGCCATTGCCACCGCTGGGGCATCGCAGCGATCTGGACAACCACTGCCGCGCAGACGCCACCGCCGCAGCTGCCGCAGCCACCACCACCGCCGCCTGTAGTACATCTCACCACCTGGGCCGGAGGCGATCCACAGCTTCCTTGAAGCCCCTTCAGGGAAGATCTGCTGGGATCACTGCCACCTCTCCTGCGAATGAGACGTCCTGCCCGCCGTAAGTCTCCTGCCGTCTGCCCTGAGGCAGCCAGCCATCTTGCCATCTTCAGCCTCTGCTGTCCCTGTCTGGCCCCACCCACTCTGGGGCGAGCAGCTGGGATAGCACCACCTGCTGGCGATTCAAGGTAACAACACTGAAACGGGAGAAACAAGCTTGATAAAGACATAAACCAGAGTGGTGAACAGAGGGTGATCTGAACTGTCCTTCACAGCAGACCAGGGGCAACTGACCCTAACTGCAAACTAATTTACCGGCTTGAAAAGAAAACTAGAAATCAGACCTGAAAGGATATTGGGCTTAAACGAAATGTCTCAGAGTGTACTTCATTGATCCTGTTAGTTTAATGACTTAATTCTGTTCCTACTGTATTGTTCTTTTGTTCTTTTTTCCTCTTCCTTTTCTTCTCTTTTCTTCTCTCTGTAAACCACATCTTTGTATAGAGGAACAGCACACTAATAAGGTGGTTGGATAGCTGGTATGTTAACATCACTATATGTTTTATTTTTGTCTGTATGAGAGTTGTTCATTTGTAGCTGTGGTCTATTGTTTTTATCTGTTTCAGTATAGGTCTCTCTCTCTATTTGTTGGCACACTCGTTTGTTTCCCCCTTACTCCTCTATCTTTCCACCCCCCTCTTCAACCCACTGTCTGCTCCATTCTCTCCCCTCTGCTAACCACATTTTATTTCAGGGAGTAAACCTACAGCCCCACTGCATGAACAGATTCCAAGGCAGTGGGAAGTGGGTTCCAGATTATTCACACACCTGTCAGTGAATACCAGGACCTGCAGATAGATTTTGAATCACAGCTCCCCCCTTAAGTAAATCTCAAAACTGCAAAAAGGACCACCCCCAACCTACAGTGCAACTCCAGAATTGAACAAAGAGGGCATACATAAAGAATAGTATATTGAACAAACAGAAGTAAAACCAATCCCTTTACCCCTGAATAACAGAATTAAAGAAGACGGTGATGTGGAGGGAAGGAAAAAGTAGGTAGGGGGAAAAACTGCACAAATGAAGAAAAACCAAAAGAAGAATACAGGTCCCACACAGACCCCTGGGAGATCAGACACTGAGAAAACAGATTCTGGAACACAAACAATGAAGAGCCCCCAGAATGACTGGTTACATGCAACAAACCCAGACATCAAGACATTAATGGAGAGAATTTAAAAAATTGAGGAGAGACAAGAGGAAAATAGGAAGGAGCTGATGTCAGAAATAACAGCAGTAAAGAATACTGTGATGGAAATGAATAACAGACTAATAAGCATGGAAAGCAGAATCAGCCAAGCAGAAGAAAGAATCTCAGAGCTCGAAGACCAAAACACAGAACTAACCCAATCTGTCAAAAGCATAGAAAAGAAGCTCAAAAAGACAGAACAAAACCTGCAAGAGATGAATGATCATTTCAAGAGACCAAACCTAAGAGTAATTGGGCTTCCTGAGGCAGAGAGAGAAACAGAAGCCACAGTGGACCAAACATTTCATGAAATCATTCAAGAAAACTTCCCTCTTCTCATCAAGGATGAAAAAATTCAAACACAAGAGATTCAGAGAACCCCTGCAAGACAACAAATGAGAAGACCGATTCCCAGACACATAGTAATTCACCTAAACAAAGTAGCTACAAAAGAAAAAATCCTAAAGGCAGCAAGAGAAAAAGGCCAGACTACCTACCAGGGAAAACCAATTAGAATAGCAGCAGATTTATCCACAGAAACCCTTCAGACCAGGAGAGCCTGGAGCCCTATCTTCAAAGTTCTAAAAGAGAAACAGTTTCAACCAAGAATAACCTACCCAGCCAAACTAAGCTTCATTAGTGAGGGAGAATTGAAATCTTTTCCAGATATCCAATCCCTAAGAACCTACATTGCCACCAGACCACCTCTACAAGAAGCACTTAAGAAAGTACTGAACACAGAAGAAAAAGAAAAAGAACAACAACATTCTTCACAAGAGTACAGGCAAAAGATTAAAAACACACATGAGCCAACTCCAGAACCCAAAGAAAGACAACAAACAAACAGGAACAACTCTGTAAGAACCTTATGACAGGGATCAACTCTTGCATTTCAATTATTAGCCTAAATGTGAATGGACTAAATGCACCACTGAAAAAACATAGAATGGCAAAATGGATAAAATATCATCAAGCAACCATCTATTGCCTTCAAGAGACTCACCTCACTAGAAAGGACACCCACAGACTCAAAGTAAGAGGATGGGAAACAAACAATCAGGCGAAGGGAATACAAAAGAAAGGAGTAGCGATCTTAATTTCAGACAAAATACCCTTCAAGCTATTAAAAAATCAAAAAAGATACAGAAGGCCACTACATAATGATAAAAGACTCACTCCATCAGCAAGAAATATCTATCCTAAACATATATGCACCCAACATAGGTGTGCCAACTTTCATAAAGCAACCTCTAGGAAAACTAAAGAAAGATATTGACTCTAACATCATCATAACTGGGGACTTCAATACCCCACTCACAACCCTAGACAGATCATCAGGACAAAAAATCAGCAAGGAGATCTGGAACCTCAATGTGACTCTTGACTAAATGGACTTAATTGATACCTACAGAACACTCCATCCAAAGACCACAGAATATACATTCTACTCATCACTGCAGGGAATGTATTCTAAGATCGACCACGTAATTGGCCATAAATCATGCATAAGCAAATTTAAAAGGACCAAAATTCTACCATGCACCTTCTCGGACCATAGTGGAATAAAAATAAACATTGACACCAACAAAGTCCCCCCAAAACCCACAAAGAAATGGACACTAAACAGCATGATGCCAAACAACTCCTGGGTCATTGATGAAATTAAAACAGAGATTGAAAGATACCTGGAAACAAATGAAAATGAAGAAACATCTTACCAAAATCTCTGGGATGCCCTGAAAGCTGTAGTAAGAGGGGAATTTATATCCCTACAAACACACATGAAGAAAATGGAAGGAACAGAAATTCACAACCTAACAAGCCACCTAAAGAAGCTGGAAAAGCAAGACCACAAAAACCCTAATTTCAGCAGAAGAATCCAGATCACCAAAATAAAAGCCCAAATCCAGGACATAGAAGACAAAAAGATAATACAAAAAATCAATGAAACAAAAAGCTGGTTCTTTGAAAGGATAAGCAAGATAGATGCCCCCCTAGCTAGACTTACCAAGAAAAAAATGAGGAAAAAAAGCAAAAAAGCACAATCAGAAACACATAAGATGAAGTCACATCTGACCCTGAAGAAATACAAAAGATCATTAGAGACTACTACATACACTTGTATGGAAACAAACTTGAAAACCTTAAGGAAATGGAGGACTTTCTGACATCACACAACCTACCTAGGTTGGAACAAGAAGAAATTGAGACCCTAAATAGACCAATAACAATCAAGGAAATGACTACATAATTAGAAAACTTCCTACAAAAAAAAGCCCTGGTCCAGATGGCTTTCCAGCAGAATTCTACAAGACATTTTAGGAGGAGCTGATACCAATCCTACTGAAGGTATTCCAGGCAATTGAAAAAGATGGAACTCTCCCCAAATCATTTTACGAAGCCAACATCACATTGATACCCAAGCCAGGTAACGGTCCAACAAAGAAAGAGAACTACAGGCCATATCTTTGATGAACATAGATGCTAAAATTCTCAACAAGATCCTAGCAAACTGGATTCAGCAATACATCTCAAAAATCATCCACCATGACCAAGTAGGCTTCATTCCTGGGATGCAAGGCTGGTTCAACATTCGTTAAACCATAAATGTAATTAAATTCATCAAACAGATGTCAAAACAAAAACCACATGATCATATCATTAGATGCAGAAAAAGCTTTTGATAAAATCCAGCACCCCTTCTTGATAAAAACCCTTGAATATCTTGGCATACGGGGAACATACCTCAAAATAGTAAAAGCCATCTACGAGAAACCCACAGCCAGCATATGCCTAAATGGACAAAAATTGGAACCAATTCCCCTGAAAACTGGAACTAGACAAGGATGCCCATTCTCACCCCTCCTGTTCAACATAGTATTGGAAGTCCTGGCTAGAGCAATCAGAGAAGAAGAGGCAATCAGGGGTATCCAAATAGGAAAAGAGGAAGTCAAGTTATCTCTCTTTGCAGATTATATGACTGTGTACATTGAACACCCAAGGGAATCTGTCAAAAGCCTCCTTACATTGATAAAGGCCTTTGGCAAAGTCTCCGGATACAAAATAAATGTACAAAAGACAACTGCATATCTCTACACCAATAATAAACAAACAGAAACCCAAATAAAAAACAAAATTCCATTCACAATAGCTACAAAAAAAATGAAATACCTTGGCATCTTCCTAACCAGAGATGTGAAAGACCTTACAATGAAAATTACAAAACACTGCTCAAAGAAATCAAAGATGACACAAACAAGTGGAAAAATATCCCATGCTCATGGATTGGAAGGATCAACATTGTGAAGATGTCCATCTTACCTAAGGCAATCTACAAATTCAGTACAATACCCATCAAATTACCAGCAACATTCTTCTCAGACCTGGAAAAAACAACACAGGAATTCATATGGAAACACAAACATCCATGAATAGCCAGAACAATCCTCAGCAAAAAAAACAAAGCAGGTGGTATCACATTACTAGACTTCAAACTTTAATATAAAGCTACAATCATCAAAACAGCTTGGTATTGGTACAGGAACAGGCATATAGATCAATGGAATAGAATTGAAGTTCCAGAAGCAAAACCTCAATTTCTCAACCAACTCATCTTCGACAAAGCCCCCACCACCTACCACTGGGGAGAGGAGAACCTATTCAGTAAATGGTGCTGGGAAAACTGGTTGACCACATGCAGAAGATTGAAACAGGACCCCTATCTATCCCCATGCACAAAGGTTAACTCCAAATGGATCAGAGACCTAAATGTAAAACCTCAAACCATAAGAACCTTAGAAAAGGAAGGAAATACCCACATGGAAATCGGAACTGACATCCAATTCCTGAACAAAACCTGAAACCCACAGGTCATAAGAGAGAAGATAGACAAGTGGGACCTTATTAAACTGACAAGCTTCTGCAAGGCCAAAGAAACCATCAAGAGAGCAGGGAGACAGCCTACAGACTGGGAAAAAGTATTTGTCAACTCCAGGTCTGACAAAGGCTTAACATCCTGGATCTACAAGGAACTCAAACATGCTGAAAAGAAAAAAACAAACAACCCCATTATAAAATGAGCAAAAGATATGAACAGACACTTCACAAAAGAAGACATCCGAGCAGCCAACAAACACATGAAGAAATGCTCAACCTCACTAATCATCAGGGAGATGCAAATCAAAACCACACTGAGATACCACCTAACTCCAGTCAGAATGACAATTATCAACAACTCAAAAAATAACAGCTGCTGGAGAGGGTGTGGTGAAAAGGGAAGACTTCTACACTGTTGGTGGGAGTGTACACTAGTGCAATCTCTGTGGAAAGCAGTGTGGCGATTACTAAAAGCTCTAAAAATTGACCTTCCATATGACCCTGCAATCCCCCTACTGGGAATATACCCTGAAGAACACAAATCACTCTATAAAAAAGATACCTGCACACGTACGTTTATCGCAGCGTTGTTCACAATAGCAAGAACCTGGAAACAACCATGCTGCCCATCAAAAGAGGACTGAATTAAAAAAATGTGGTACATATACATGATGGAATACTATGCAGCCATAAAAAAGAACAAAATCATGAATTTCGCAGCAACCTGGATGGAACTAGAGTCTCTAATACTGAGTGACCTCTCACAGAAACAAAGATCCGAGTATCACATGTTCTCACTCATATAATGGACCTTGAGCATCCAATGTAATACTATAAGAAAATGACTGATGGTACTGGGAAACTATGGGAGGGTGGGATTAACAGTCACAAATATCTGTCTGGGGATGGGGAAACACCTCTTATCAACAGGGTGCCTGAATGAAACGTAATTGTACACCTAACCCTTAACTGTACCCCACAAAATCATAATAAAAAATATTGATTAATAATTAAAAAAGAAGACAGAGTTGACAGGTTGTTGGCTAAAAAAAAAAAAAAGTAAATGAGAGCTTATGATCTTCACTTAACCAGGTAGAAACTGTAGAAAAAGTATCCTTCAGAGAATTTTAACAAAACCTACACACAACAAAATGTCCAGCTAGTATTCAACATATAAAGAACCAGGAAAAGCTGGGCTCGGTGGCTCAGCCTGTAATCCCGCACCTTTGGGAGGCTGAGTGCATTGCCTGAGCCCGCGGGACCTCATCTCCACAATAAATCAAAAAAACTAGGTGGGCGTGGTAGCGCACGCCCGTAGTTCCAGCTACTTGGAAGGCTGAGGCCGAAGGATCACCAGAGCCCAGCAGGTCGAGGCTGTGGTGGCCCGGAGCAATCCCTGCACTCCAGTCTGGGCAACAGAGTGAGACTCCAACTCAAAAAAACAAAACAAAACAAAAAACAACAAAAAAAAAGAACCAGGAAATGATTGTCTTAGGAAAAAGAAAGTCAACAGAAGCTAATCCAAGATGCCCACAGATGTTGGAATTATCAAAGACCTTAAAACAGTCATTATATTAACTATATTCCATGTGATGAAGATAAGCATAGTTATAATGAATGGAAAGTCATTCACAACAGAAAAATAGAAACTGTAAAAAAGAAGCAAGTAGAAATGTTTTGAGCTAGAAAATAAAATTTCTGACATAAAATATTCCTTGAATGAGCTGAATGGCAGAATGGAAATGAATGAGGAAAGAATTAGTAAACTTGATGATAAATAAATAAAAATTGTTCACTCTAAAGAACAAAGTGAAAAAAATTGAAGAATAAAGTGAACAGAGCTTCAAGGGCACTATTTTGGAATAATCACTCTAATGAACACATAATTACAAACAGAGATAAGTATTCTGAAGAAAAAGATCAAGTTTCAAATGTACCTGACTTAGCCTAGAAACAAAATGGTGTCACAAATTTTCTGCGAAGGTCCTTGATCTAAGGGATAAAAAGGAATTAACCAAATGAAGGGGAGAGTGTTTCAGTTAAAGGGAAAAGCAAATGTGAAGGATCTGCAGATGGAACCTGGCAATTTTAAGGAACTAAAAGAATGAAAGTGGCTCATAGTGGGCAGGGGGCAGGGGTAAGGGCGGGAGGGGAAAGTTTGTGATGAATGGTATGAAATTTGGCTGGAGAGGGAGCCAAGGACCACAATGTGCAAAATCCTATGGATCGTGTTAAATATTTTTGTCTTTATCCTAAAGCTGATGGGGAATATTGGGGAATTTGTGGAGGTTTGAGGGACTTCAGGATTTCCAACTTGAAGCAGTTGATATATATCCAAAAAAAGATGTATCTCCAAAAGTAATAGGAAAAGTATAAGAATAAAGATGGAGGGAAATTAGAGGATGGTTTAACAATAGCCAAAACAATGTTTCACCATGCCATATGTTCACTTGGAAGTTACTTTTGACCTTAGCTGGAGTTATTTTGTGGACTGAAAGGAATAGAACCTCAACTAGAGAACACTGAGGAATGAGTTGTTGCTGAGGAAAAGGAAGCAGTGAGAGTTTCTTGGTGAAGGGAAAAGTTGCTTGGTGAAGGGAAGGAGACATGGGGTAATAATTAAATGGGGATGTGGGTCTTTAGGAAACTTTTATTAAGATGAGCTGATTTAAAAGTCATTGGGAAGAATCTAGTTGAAAAGTAGAAGAGAAGGGATAGTTAAGCAGACGGAAAAGTATCACTGATAGTATAAAATTCTTGAGAATACAGGAAGGCACATGATCCAAAACTTAAGTGCTCATTTGCTTTAGATAGGAGGAAGGATACTTCTACTTCCTTCAGTGTAAGAAGGAAGCAGAAGGAAAGGTGGATAGTTTTGTAAATAGAAGTTGGAGGTAAGACTATTTATTGAAAATGAAGGGGCATATGGGAAAGATGGTTTGAGAAAAGTGGAAAAGGTTTGGAATGGTCATTGGGGAAAGTGAATTGACAGAAAATGTATCCATTAGTTTTGTTTTTTGTTTTTTTTTGGAGTCAGAGTCACTCTGTTGCCCAGACTGGAGTGCAGTGGCCTCTTCCAGCCACCGCAGCCTTGGCCTGCTGGGCTCCGGCGATCCTTCCACCTCAGCCTTCCAAGTAGCTGGAATTACAGGCATGCGCTACCATAACCGGCTGATTTTTTGATTTATTGTAGAGATGAGGTCTCGCTGCTTAGGCAGGTCTCGAACCCGCGGGCTCAGGCAATCCACTCACCTCAGCCTCCCAAAGGCGCGGGATTACAGGCTGAGCCACCGAGCCCGGCTTGAAAATGTATACATTAGGATGGCACATTTTAAACGTCCACTTGAGGAGGTTATGCATTTATAGTGATGCCAGGTTGTTCCATTATAGCTTCTATAGCAGTATTTAGTTGTCAGTTAAGTGAATGGAGAAGTGGGATAAAATTGAGACTTTCCTAGAAAGGTGGAACAGTAGACATATTTCAAAAGAGTTTAGGATAGCAATAATAATATTTTGGGGATGATGGGTCACAGATGTTGAATACAAAAACAAAGAAGGGAAAGGGCTAAAGGATGAGCTAAAAGGTCATCGCACTGCACATCCTGATAGATTAAAGAATAATCAGAGAGAATGAAGTGACTGTAAGTGAACAGGAAAGCTGAAAGAAGATGAAGTAGTATTCAGAGAAATTAGTGATTATCATTAACGAAACTTGATTCAATCACTAGTGATTGAACTAGTGATTATCATTAATGGAGCATTTCAGATGATAGAAGGATACACAAGGGGTACTCCCCCCAAAAAACTGGAATAATCTTTTGGAGGGCAGGCCCCTTATAGTACATTTGGAGTTTGTCTCTCCAAACAGTCAACAAGAGTTTTTATTTGGAAGTTTTGATAAGGTTGCATTACAATTTGTGGAAGGAACAACCCGAGTTGTGACAACAGATGACTGATTCTTCCACCACGACCTGCCCATACCTTGCTGAGTGTTCAGCAGTTTTTGACCAAAAATGACATGACCCCAATGCCCCCACCCTCCCTATTCATCGAGTGACTTTTTTTTGTTTTCCTGGATGAAAAAAGTCATTAAAGGAAAATCGTTTGCCAGTGTAAAAGAGGTAAAACAGAAAATGACAGAAGCACTAAAAGTCATCAAAATTGATGCATTCAAAAGCTGTTTTGAGCAGTAGAAAAAGTGTCTCAATGGGAGTACTTTGAAGGTGATTGAAGTTTAAACATATAAGAATAAATACTTTTTATAAATAAATTCTGGGTTTTTGGGGTCCCTCCTAGTACTATTGAAAAGGAAGTAACTGAGGAACCAAGGTAATAAATGAATTATCCAAATGTATAAAACACAAAGATTACATATTTGAGAGTCAGTATTAATATCTTTGGTGACTAATGGGACGGGAACAAAATGAGATCAGTAAATGACATTGAGTCGAAGAGAAGGTAGGTGATATTGTCAAATTATACAGGCTACTTAAAGGAGCAAGAATTATAAGAAGGATTATTAGCAAATAAGTAGCTATTATTTAAGAGGACGATAGGGGGAGCAGTGTCCTCATAAAGGATGGATTTGGTTAGAGATAGGGCACAGAATTTAAGAGTATGTTTTGAAAAGAGATTGAGAATATAAAAGAGTTGACAGTTGTCTGGGAGAAGTTCCAGATTGTTCAGTGAAAGCACTTGGGTGATTAGGACCATGAAGAGAGCTGGTCAGAGGCAACTGAATGACATTATTGTCATGATATGAAGAGAGCTGGTCAGAGGCAACTGAATGACATTATTGTCATGATAGCCCAGAGTCTTAACAGCTTTGTAACTGATTTCCAATGAACTATTCCTAAATAATTTTAGCCTTCTATGACTTATTTATCTTTCATTTTCAAATTTTCATTAAGATGCTTTTATAATTTCCTACAAATCTTAATTTTTGTTGTTGTTTTTTTTTGAGTTGGAGTCTCATTCTGTCACCCAGGTTGAAGTATAGTGGCACGCTCATGGCCACCACAGCCTTGATCTGCTGGGTTCAGGTAACCCTTCGGCCTCAGCCTTCCAAGTAACTGGAACTACAGGCATGTGCCACCATACTTGGCTAATTTTTTGAATTGTATTGAAATTTTAAACTTTTAAACAAGGGAACCCACCAAAAAATGTGCATATTTTAACAATTATTAAGAGAGTAATATCTACAGTTTATAAATAACTTCTATAACTCAGCAACAACAAAATAAAATAAACCCAATTTTTAAATGGGCAAAAGACTTAAATAGACACTTAAAAAGAAATATATGCAAAATAGTTAATAAGAATGTTAGAAAAGCGCAAATCAAAACTATGGTGAGATACTATTTCATGCCCATTAAGAGGCTATTACCAAAAAAAAAAAAAAAAAAAAAAAAAAAAGAAAATAAGTGTTTGCATGCATATGGAGAAATTGGAACCCTTGGTGCAATGCTGGTGTGAATGTAAGATGATATAGCTGCTGTGAAAAACAGAATGATGGTTCCTCAGAAACTTAAAAATAGATACCATATATTGCCCAGCAATTCTAATTCTAGGTATACATTTAAAAGAACTGAAGAATTGGTACACCCATGATTATAGCAGCATTATTCACAACCAAATGGTGGAAATGACACACATGGCCATCAGCAGTTGAATGGATGAACAAAATGTGGTATATACATAAAATATGTTATTCAGCCTTAAAAAAAGAACAAAATCCTCATACGTGTACCGCATGGGTAAATTTTGAAGCCATTGTGCTAAGTGAAATAAGCCAGATACAAAAGGACAAATATTATATAATTCCACTTATATGAGGTACCTAGAATATTTAAATTTATAAAGTCAAAAAGTAGATTCATGGTTACCAGAGACTTGGGGAGAGGAGAATGGGAAATTATTGTTTAATACATACAAAGTTCCAGTTAAGATAATGAAAAACTTTTGAAGGTGGATAGTGGTGATGATTCCTGAACAATGTGAATGTGCTTAAAGCCATTGAAACTACACACTTTAAAATAGTTTAAATGGTAATTTTTATGTATATATTACTGCAATAATTTTTTTAAATGACTATGATTAGTATCAGCCAAAGTAAAAAAAGATATTATCTTCAGAGGTGTCATGGCAAGAATGACAGTTGAATTTTCAAAAAAGAAACTATGGGAACCAGAATACTTGGAATATCTAAAGTGTTATAGAAAATAAATTACAGCCTAGAATTCTTTATCCCATAAGACTCACTTTCAAAAGCGAAAATGAAATATTGACCTTTTTTAAGGCAAAGAAATAATGTAGGAATTTATCACCAACAGATCTATATTAAAATAAATGCTGAAGACAGACAATACCAAGGTTAGCAAGGACATAGAGCAACTGTAAAAACTGTTTACAGCGAAATAAAGAAAAAGAAAATGCATAAAATTTAGAAAGGAAGAAATAAAATTTACATTTGCTGACCCCATGTATGTACTTTGAAAATATAAAAGAATCTAGATTAGGCCGGGCTCAGTGGCTCAGCCTGTAATCTCAGCGCTTTGGGAGGCCAAGGTGAGTGGATTGCCTGAGCCCGCGGGTTCGAGACCCGCCTGGGCAACTTGGCGAGACCTCATCTCTACAATAAATCAAAAATTAGCCAGGCGTGGTAGCATACACCTGTAGTTCCAGCTACTTGGAAGGCTGAAGCGGAAGGATCGCCGGAGCCCAGCAGGCCGAGGCTGCGGTGGCCGGAAGCGGCCACTGCACTCCAGTCTGGGCGACAGAGTGAGACTCCAACTCAAAAAAAAAGAATCTAGATTAGATTAGAATCTAATCTATTAGAATCTATTAGATTTAAGTGAATTTATCAAGGCCAATACAAGTGAAATGAACAAAAATTACTTTTATTTCTGTATGCCAGCAACAAACAAATAATGAATTTTTTAAATACTGTTTTTATTAGCTTTCAAAAAATTTCAAATACCTAAAATAAGCCCAGTGAAAGACATGCATTTCTCTACATTGAAAAGTTTAAATTATTATTAAGATAAATCAAAGAAAATTGGAATAAATGGAGAGATATACAGTGTAGAAGGATTGGAAGACTCAGTACTGTTAAGATGTCAGTTCTCCCAAAATTAATCTATAAGTTTAATGCAATTTTAGTCCAAATTCAAGCTCTGTCTGTGTGTGTATATGTTTGTGTGTAAATTGACTGCTTGGTTCTAAAATTTATGTGAAATTACAAAAGACCAAAAAGTCAATCCAACAAAACTGGGAAATATGCAACACCACGTATCAAAACTTATATGAACATTAGTGTAATGTTAAGATAAGGATAGGCATCTATCATAATACTGTAAGAAAAGGATTGACAGTGGTGGGAAACTATGGGCAGGGAGGGGAAGGGAGGTGGGATTAACAGTAGTCTGTTAATATCTGTCTGGGGATGGGGGCCACCCCTTATCAACAAGGGTGCCTGAACGATGCATATTTATATGCCTAACCCTTAACTGTACCCCACAATTTTAAAATAAAAAATATGTTTAAAAAAAGAGAGAAATGGACCAATGATAGAATCCTAAAATAAATACACCTACATGTGGTCACCTGATTTACAACAAAGGTAATGTTGCAATTTGGTAAGTAAAGGATGGTCTTTTTTTAAAAAATTAATGGTGCCGGGTCAATTAGATATAGGAAAAAGTGAATTTTGATATCTTTCTCACAGCCCATACATGAAAATCAATTCCAGATGGATCATAGACCACAGATATGTCTTTTCTTTTCTATGCTTCTAGAAGGATATATAAAAGAATAGATTTGCGACCTCAGAGTTGGCAGAGATTTCTGAAACAATAAAAGCTATAACCAAGCCGAGCACAGTGGCTTATACCTATAATCTCAGTATTTTGGGAGGTGAAAGACAGAGAATTGCTTGAGTCCAGGAGTTCAAGACCACCCTGGGCAACCTCACCACTACAAAAAAAAAAAAAAAATCAAAAAATTAGCCAGACATGGTGGTACATGCCAGTCCCAATTACTCAGGAGCCAGAAGTGGAAGAATTGCCTGAGTCCAGGAAGTTGAGATTGCAGTGAGTTGTGATCATGCCACTGCACTCCAACCTGGGCAACCAAGTGAGACACTGACTCGAAATTAAAAGAAAAGAAAAGCTGTAACCATAAAGGAAGAAAATGATAAATTGGATTAAATTAAAATATCTTTTTAAAAAGACGTAATCAGAGTGAAGAGGCAAGCCACAAAGTGGGAGATAACATTGACATTTATATATTCAGTAAAAGATTCACATGTATAATATATAAAGAACTCCAGCAAATCAATATGAAAATGACATCCATGAGCCGGCGGGTTCAAGACCCGCCTGGGCAACTTGGCAAGACCTCATCTCTACAATAAATTAAAAAAAAAAAATTAACCGGGTGTGATAGCACACGCCTGTAGTTCCAGCTACTTGGAAGGCTGAGGCGGAAGGATCGCCGGAGCCCAACAGGTCAAGGCTGCGTGGCTGGGAGCGGCCACTGCACTCCAGTCTGGGCGACAGAGTGAGACTCCAACTCAAAAAAAAAAAAAGAAAGAAAGAAAAGAAAATGACATCCAGTACAACCAAAAATAAGCAAAAGATTTGAATAGACATTTGATGACGATATTAAAATGACTATAAATATATGAAAAAGTGTTCAATAATCATTAAGAAAATACAACTTAAATCTACAATGCAATATCAGAATAGCTAAAAGAAAAAAGACAATAACAAGGTTAACAAGAATTTGAGTAATTTTTTTTTAATGTACAGAGTCTCACTCTGTCATATAGGCTGGAGTACAGTGATGTGCTCATAACTCACTACAGTCTCTGCCTCCTGGGCACAAGGGATCCTCCAAGGCGTTAGCTTCCAAGTAGCTAGGTAACCAAGGGTGCAGGTACACACCACAACACCAGGCTAATTGTTTTTATTTTTTATTTATTTAGAGATGGGGTGTTGCATCATTGCCCAGGCTGCTGTTACTCTCCTGGCCTCGAGTCACCTCAGCCTTGCAAAGCCCTGGAATTACAGCCCTGGAATTTCATGTGGATATATATCCATGGCACCTGGCCAGATATTAGTAATATTCAAGATTATTTGGTTTTAAATTCCAGCTCTGCCACTTGCTAGTTGTATGACTTTGAGAAAATTACTTAACTTTCTTGAGCCACAGTTTCAACATCTATAAAATGAGAATAATACAGAGTTGATGAATGAATGAAATGATTTATGTTAAATGTCTAACATAGTTCATCTTGTGTCAACTGTTATTATATTATTTAATCCTTAAAATAATTAATGAATTGTTATCATTAGTTTTTAGATAAGGAATTGAGGTCTAAGAAGATAAATATTTCCCAAAGTTATTAAAAGATAAAGGAAGAGTTGAATACACTGCTATCTCAAATCAAAGTTCTTGCTTTTAGTTATTAGGCATACCACTGACCAATTCCCAATTCCACTCTTGGAAGGTATGTAAAGTAGTAAGTGATTGCCAATCATAAGTAATGCTTTGACTCAGTATCAAGTTTCTCTTATAGCAGTTAACCTGTACATTTATTATTCAGACTCCTTTCAAAGCTCTAATACATAACCTAGATTCCAAGCCCTGCTATTCTAATAATTACATAGTTGCAGATCTTAAAATATGCTGCCTAGTTTGTATGATTCTTGGAGTTACGGTCCTGCTCCTAGTCATCTGCCTACTTATGACTCATTCAGGTCACAGTTCAGATGTCATCTTGATCACTATAACATCATCCTCATTTATTTTCTTCAGTACTCAACACAACCTGACAGTGTTGTTTATTGTCTTCCCCTTTCTCCCAACAAGGCTATAAGCTCCATGAAAGCAGAAGCCTGTATTTCTGTTTTGTGTTGTTTGTTGGTTTACCTTTACAGCCCAGAAGAGTAGAGTAATTAAAAAATTATTAAGTGAGTGAATTAGCTTTTTCCTGTCCTTTCAACTCATGTGCTCAAATTTTTTGTCGGTTCTAACCCTCAGCCTGTCCCTTCAGAACATGACAAAACTTGGGTGATTCATCCATCCTCCTTGTTCTTAGAGCTTACTACCATTTGGCTCCTAATCTAACAGTTAATGACAGGGTAGTCATTCTAATGATGGGGTAGTAATTTTGACAGATACTTTAATTAAAAAGGATTTCCACTTTAAAGGGACTTACATCTAATTTTTAAATAAAAATTTTAAAAATAAATGCTATTTTCTGCTTTACTAAAGTTATAAGTTAAAGTATGAGCCCTTATAGGATTTTCCACAGTAATATTTTTCTTAATTACTACAGTGAGACAATAGATGGCATATGATTGGTGCTCATGTTAATGTTTCTTTTCATTTCCTTTTATTAAAAATTGTCATTAAAATCACTTGTCTTTTAAAAACTATAGATACTTCATCTATCACAGAAACAAAAGAACAGAGTACCATATGTTCTCACTCATAAGCGGACCTTGAACAATTATCATAATACTATAAGAAAGAGATTGGCTGTAGTGGGAATTTTCTCAAACATACTGGTTCAGTGCATGAAACAAAGAACTGAATTTTCTGATATATTCTTCTAAGATATGGGCCAGGATTATGAACGATTGAGAAATGTTAAATTTCTGTATAATAATAGTTTTTAAAGCTTACACACATGACTTTGATTATAACTTTAAAAATAAATATTTGGAACTGTTTTGACTATAAAGATATATGATGACTATGATACAATTTTATGACAGAAAATTATTAAAAATTAATCTCACTTAACATGTTTATTTTCATGTGGATATAATCTTTGATTTTTCTTTAAAATTATTTTTCTTTTAAATCTCAGCATGCACACTATAGAATCAAAAAATGAATATTTGGAGGATGAAAACTTCCAAACAGCAACTCCTCAGGTAAAAACTTAAAGCTATGTTGTAATATATCTCAAATGATATAAAATCAGTCAGATCTTTAAACAAATTTTTTTTTTTTTTTTTTTTTGAGACAAGGTCTAGCTCTTGTTGCCCAGGCTGGAGTGCAATGACCTAATCATAGTACACTGTAACCTGGAACTACTGGGCTCCCACTTCAGGCTTCAAGTAGCTAGGGCTACAAGTTTACATGCCACTACATCCATCTAATTTTTTAAAAATTTATTTTTAAGGGACAGAATCTCACTAAGTTGCCCAGGCTACTCTTGAACTCCTGGCCTCAAGTGATCCTCTCAACTTGGCCAGCCAATGAGTTGAGACTACAGGCATGAGTCATCAGCACCTGGTCTTAAAATTTACTTCTAAAGTTTACCTACTAGTTAGGCTTCTTATATATGTCTGGTTAAAAAATGAAAAGTGATCATTTTGAAATAGCTAGTTTTAACGTGTCCTAGGAAATGAGCAGGAGAATGGAACCAATGGAAAGGAGTGACTGTGGAGTATTTTAGGGCTAAAGAGGACAGATTTTAGGAATAAAGAGAAATATGGCTTATTATTTCTTGCCACATCCAGGAAAATAATTTAAACTAATATTTAAACTAAATACAAGTCTAAATTAATTAAAGTGTTGTACTTTGTATTTTGAAAAGACACAAGTTTTTTTTATTTTTATAAGTATACAGAGTAAGTCATTAGACCTTTTGCTGATCTAGTTTTACTAAGTAATAATTGTTCATAATTAGAATTATAAATTGCTTATTTTTAAAATAAAGAGTTTCATGGTTCTTAAGGGCCAAAGAGTTCTTTTAAAAAATATTTAGGCGTGGTGTGGTGGTTGTGTCTGTAATCCTAGCACTTAGGGAGGCTGAGGCAAGAAGATTGCTTGAGCCCAGGAGTTCAAGACCAGCCTGGGCAACATAGCGAGAACTTGTCTCTACAAAAAAAATTTAAAAATTAGCTGGGAGTGGTGGTGCACACCTATGATCCCAGCTACTTGATTGGGTAAGGCAGAAGGGATCATGTGAGCCCAGGAGATCAAGGCTGTGGTAAGCCGTGATCATGCCCCTGTACTCCGGCCTGGGTGACAGAGTGAGACTCCAACTCAAAAAAATTTTTTTTTAAATATTTATCATTGATTCTAATTTTTTTATCTGTGGAAGAAGTCATCTTACTCTATGTCAATTTATTATAAACTCTAAAATAATAAAACTTAAAATAATGTTCACCTACCTTTATTAAAATTCACTGTAGTATCTTTAACACTTTTATAACAGTGACAGAACTTCCAGAAAAAGCCCCTGCACCAGAGATCCAGCAGGTTAATCATGATCAGATATGAAGAACAAGTGTGCGTGCCACCACACTTAAAGAACTGCATTATTCATTTTTAGCCATTAGCTGCTTTGGTGTCCCCTGTCTTCCTAGTCATTAAATGTCAATGCTTCCCTTTTCTCAATCTGTCTATGCACTCTGTTGTTTGTTACCATTTCCTGTGACAATGTGATTTCTCTCTCCCACCCAAATGATCAATTCACTCAAAGTGCTGAGGTGTGTGTGTGTGTGTATACTCACACACCCATGACAACCATATGTTTTGTTGTTGTTGTTATTGTTTATTGTTTGTTTTTTTACATTGGAAGAAGCTTCTCAATATTTTCTCAAACCAAAGATTCTTCTTTTCCAAATTAACTGTTTCATAAGTATGCTAACTACCATGAAAATGCCTGGAATATTGAAGTATACCCTCAAACTAAGTATGTTATTTATGAATATTGGTGGAGGCATGCCTAAATTTCTGAAAGTTTGATCTATGTTTTTCTCCTTTTTCTTTCAATTATATAATTTTTCAAATGAGATGAATCCAAGTAAAATTATGTTTCGCCTCCTTTCCAATTTAGTTGTATTTTTATTTCACTAAAGTTTTGGTGAATGATCTTAGAGAAGTATATAGAGGTTGAGCACTTTAATTATTATACCTACACTATAGGCTCACTTATTTAGTAACATAAGTGGTTAATGAAAATGATAGGCACTCAAGTCTGTAAAAGGCTAAAACAAGGTACCTTGCAAAATGCACTGCTGTGACATCCTCCAAATACCTACTTAATATAGAACATGGGTCTTCTTTTGTGTGTGTGATTTCCCAGGTTGACAGTAATAATATGAATTTAATTATAAGATTTGGTGGTATAGTACATATGTAAAATTGTATGAAAAGCTTAGTTTTTAAATATTTTGTTGTTTTACTTCAGATCCTCATTGGTCCTAATAGTAGTGCACATGAAGAAACTAAGGAAACCGTCCTGTCAAAAGCAAAAGAAACAGAACCACAGGTGAAAAAGAAGATCAATATTCTTTGTCCTCCACAAGGAAAATTGAATACAGTTATTACAAATGGTATGTGAAATGAGAAATGTAAGTGGAGATAAAATAATAAAATATATTTGGTACATATTAAAATACAAGATTAGCCAGGCATGGTAGCGTGCACCTGTAGTTCCAGCTACTTGGAAGGCTGAGGTAGAAGGATCACCTGAGCCCAGCAGGTCGAGGCTGCAGTGGCCCTGAGCGTGCCACTGCACTCTGCCTGGGCGACAGAGTGAGATTCTAACTAAAAAAACAACGACAAAAAAAACCACACACACACAAGAAAACTAAACCACTGCTTAGTCTATATACTCCAGTATGCTTACAACATGTCATCATGAAATAAGTAATATACAACCACATGAAAGAAAGCAACAACCAAAGAATCCCTTAAAGTAGCATATACTCTAGATAACAAAAGGAAGTATAGAACTGCAGTTTCTCCATAAATAATAGTTAACACTTGCCAACACCACAGTGTATACAAGTTAAATTTAAATAAGAAATCTAATTCTCAACCACAAACAGAAATCAGTCTTATCACATTTAATTACACTATTTATAAACCTTATTTAGGGGATGGCTTACTAATTCCCAAAGAAATGGATATTCTAGGGTTAAGAGATTTAGGTTTTAGGATATTATTCCTTTTGTATTTCTTTTTAGCTTACTTTCAATAAAAGTATTCATGTATTTTCATGAAGTTGTTTTTCCTTCAAGTACATTAAAATTTTTCTTATTCACCCAGCAATGATTTTCAAGTAATATTGGGGACAGAATTTCTTTATTAAAATCTTTTCATCGGTTTTATGAAGTTAGCAATCTTAGAAGTTGAGGGTCCAAAAAAATATCCTAGAGACTTCCAATTTTCAATTCTACATGTAAGGTGATTAGATGTCATAACTCTGTCTTAACAAATAAAAGCCTGAGAAACTTGTAAAATCAACAAATCTTATGTCCATCAGAGAAATAAGTCACAGGGCAAACTGCTGCCCCCACAAAATGGAAAGACTGGCAGATTCAGAGAATTATAACTTACTGGAACAAAAACCTCTTTGGGAACCAGTAGCAGGGTAAGTACCTAAATTGTAATTGACAAATTGGCTGAAGTTCTGTGTGGACAAGTAGGAGAGTTAAAAATTCCAGGGGAGGCCCTCTCATGGGATTGGAGAGATCCACACTTTTATAAAATTTTCTTTCTGTAGCCAACCAGCAGAGGGAGAAGGAGAATACCAGGGAAGGCAAAAAGTAACCATTTTTAAATACACCACAGAATCCACACAATTCTGTTCATATGAGACCTGCCCTCAAAAGAAACTATTTTATGAGAGCCTAACCTATACAGGTTTTATCAGAGCCTTCCTAGGGGAAGATAAATATCCAACACCAGCCAATCCTCTCTAGCTTTTCACATAGTTGAAGGGAAACACCCAAATCCAACCTCCTATATCCATCCTGTAATTACTAAGGGAGTGAAAAGAAAAATTGAAAGGTACTTATGAAGTTTACAGCTCAGGGGCACAGGCTCACTAAAAGACTGAGACCTACTCATAAAACTATGAGTATGCTCTCTCACCCCTCACATTTTACCAACCATATTACTAAAATGTTAACTTCTCACAGGTCCATTTACCCAGAACATCATGTTCACCTTTCAACTAAAATTTACAAGGTGTATTAAATGACAAAAAACAAAACAAAACAAAACACTTTAAAGAGACATCAAGCATTAGAACAAGACCCAGATATTGCAGGTATGTTGGAATTATCAGTCTGAATTTAAAACAACTATGGCTAATATGCTTAGGTCTCTAATGGAAAAAAGAAGAAAACATGTAAGAACATATGGGTATTGTAAACAGAGATAGAAATTCTATAAGGAAGAATAAGAAATAAATGCTAGAGATCAAAAACACTGTAACACATGAAGAATGCCTTTGATGGAGGCATTAGCAGACTGGACACAGCTGAGGAAGAATCTCTGCACTTGAGAATATTTCCAAAACTGAAAAGCGAAGAGGAAAAATACTGAATAAAAATGGAACAGAATATCCAAGAACTGTGAGACAACTATAGAAGGTATAACATACATGAAATAGGACTACCAGAAGGAAAATAAAGAAGGAACAGAAAACATATTTGCAGCCCTAATAACTGAGAATTTCCCCAAATGAATGTCAGTTACCAAATCACAGATCCAGGAAATTCAGAGAACACCAAGCAGGATAAATGTTTAAGAAAAAAACTGTACCTCAGCATATAAAATTTCAGAAAAATCAAAGATTAAAAAAACTTGAAAGAAACCAGAGGAAAAATCTTACCTATAAGGGAGCAAAGATAATAATTATATCCATTCTCTCCTCAGAAACCATGCAAGCAAGACTAGAGTGAGTGAAATATTTAAAATGTTGAGGAAAAAAACCTGCCAGCCTAGAATTCTATATCTTGTAATATACTTCCTTCAGAAGTGAAGAAGAAATAAAGACTTGCACAGATAAATATTGAGGGAATATGTTGTCAGTAGACTTGCCTTGCAAGAAATGTTAAAAGAAGTTCTTCAGAAGAAAAGTGACATAGGTCAGAAACTCAGATGTAAAGAAGGAAGAATATTTGAAGAGACTATGTGAAAGTTAAAAAAAAATTTAATTTTTCTTGATTGATCTAATAGATAACAATTTGTTCAAATTAATAATGGCAACAATGTATTTTATGACTATATATAAGGGAAATGAATGATAGAATGATACAAGAAATGGGAGGGAATTTTTTTTCATTGTAAGGTACTTGTTCTGCTCAATATACTCAATATAGTATTATTTGGAAGTGGACTTGGATTAGTTTTAAATGTATGTTACAAACTCTTGAACAACCATAAAAAAACTTAAAAAGAAGTATAATGCCAAGAGAAAATGAAATAATATAAAATGCTCAATTAAAACTAGAAAAAGGAATAGAAGGCAAAAATAGGAACAAAGAAGAAGGGTAATTAATAGCAAACAGGAGTTGATAGATAGTAATTCAGCTGTATCAATAATCACTTTAAACATCAAGGGTCTAAATACACGTGGTATATACAGAGATTGTCAGAGTGGATCAAAAATAAGACCCAACTATTAAATGACAAAACAACTATATGTTGTTTAAAAGACACATTTTGTTTAAGTAAAGGGAAGGAGAATTATATACCATTCTAATACTAATAAAAAGAAAGATGAGCCGGGCTCGGTGGCTCAGCCTGTAATCCCACGCCTTTGGGAGGCTGAGGTGAGTGGATTGCCTCAGCCCGTGGGTTCGAGACCCACCTGGGCAGCGAGACCTCATCTCTACAATAAATCAAAAAATCAGCCGGGCGTGGTAGCGCATGCCTGTAATTCCGGCTACTTGGAAGGCTGAGGCGGAAGGATCGCCGGAGCCCAGCAGGTGGAGGCTGCGGTGGCCGTGAGCAGCCACTGCACTCCAGTCTGGGCGATAGAGTGAGACTCCAACTCAAAAAAACAAAAAAACAAAAAGAAAGATGAATTAGCTATATTAATTTCAGACTTCTGAGCAATGAAAATTATCAGAGATAAAGAAGAGCATTACACAATAATTTTCCAAAAAGACATAACAATCCTTAATAACATGAATGTGTGTAACAAAAGAACATCAAAATACATGAATCAAGCCAGGCCCAGTGTTGTGTGCCTATAGTCCCAGAAACTTAACAGGCTGAGGCAGAAATATAGCTTTAGCCCAGGAGTTCGAGACTGGTCAGGGCAATATAGCAAGACCCTATCTCTTAAAAAAATACACAGGCCCAGAGTGGTGGCTCAGCCTATAATCCCAGCACTTTGGGAGGCTGAGGCAAGAGGATTGCCCGAGCCTGGGGGGTCGAGAACAGCCTGGGCAACTTGGCAAGACCTCATCTCTACAATAAATCACAAAAATTAGCCAGATGTGGTGGAGTGTGTCTGTAGTTCCAGCTACCTAGAAGGCTTGAGGTGAAAGGATCGCCTAACCCAGCAAGTTGAGGCTGCGGTGGCCATGAGCGTGCTACTGCACTCCAGCCTGGGTGACAGAGTGAGACTCCAACTTAAAAAAAAATACACGAGTCGAAACTGATAAAAGCATAAGGAGAAATTGTTGAATCTACTTTTCTAGTTGGAGATTTTAACACCCTTCTATCGGAAATAGACAGATCCAGCAGGCAGAAATTAAATAAAGACATAATTGAGAAACATTTATTCTACTTTATGGAATGAAGTGCTGCTCAATTCTGGAATAGCAATAAAGCCAATTGAGATCCTTTAAAAAAAAAGTTGAACTCAACAGTACTATCAATCAACTGAATATAATTGACATCTATAGACTACCTCATCCAACAACAGCAAAATACAAATTCTGCTCAAGCACACATGGAACATTCACTAAGATAGAACATATTCTGAGCCATAAAACACATCTTAACACATTTGAAAGTATATAATCTAAGTTTTCAGGCCACAATGATTTTAAACTAAAAATCAATAACAAAAATGAAGCTGGAAAATCATAAAATACTTGAAGATTAAACACAATTCTGAATAACACTACGTTAAAGAAGAACTCTCAGGACAAATTAAAAAAATCTTTGCGCCAAATAAAAATGAAAATGTAACTTATCAAAATTTATGGGGTGAAGAAAAGCAATGCATAGAAGGAAATTTATAGCATTCAATAATCTTCTCTCCCTCCCCCCTCCCTCCTTCCTTCCTCCTTTCTTTCAAGTCAGAGTCTCCCTCTATACCACCTAGGCTGGAATGCAGTGGCATGATGACAGCTACCACAGCCTTGACCTGCTGGGCTCAGGCAATCCTTCCACCTCAGCTTCCTGAGTAGCTGGGACTGCAGGTGCACACCACCATGCCTGGCTAATTTTTTTTTAATGTATTGTAGAGACAAGGTCTTGACATGTTGCCAGGTTAGGCTTGAACTCCTGGGCTCAGGCAATCCTCTTGCCTTCGCCATCCAAAATACAGAGATTACAGGCATGAGCCACCGTGCCTAGCCACAATAATCTTTTTTTTTTTTTTTTTTTTGAGCTGGAGTCTCACTCTGTCGCTCAGACTGGAGTGCAGTGGCCGCTCCCGGCCACCGCAGCCTCGCCTGCTGGGCTCCGGCGATCCTTCCGCCCCAGCCTTCCAAGTAGCCGGAATTACAGGCATGCGCTACCACGCCCGGCTGATTTTTTGATTTATTGTAGAGATGAGGTCTTGCTGCCCAGGCGGGTCTCGAACCCGCGGGCTCAGTCAATCCACTCACCTCAGCCTCCCAAAGGCGCGGGCTGAGCCACCGAGCCCGGCTTTATTTTTTATTTTTGTGTCAGAGTCTCACTTTATCACCCAGGTTGTACGCTTACAGCCACCACAGCCTCAACCTGCTGGGCTCAGGTGATCCTTCCACCTCAGCTACAGGCTCGCGCTACCACACCTGGCTTATTTTTTTATTTATTGTAGAGACGAGATCTCACCAACTTGCCCAAGCTGATCCTGAACCCCTGAACTCAGGCAATCCTCTTGCCTCGGCCTCCCAAAGTGCTGCAATAAGAAGCTTGAGCCACCGCACTCAGCCTTACCATAATACTATAAGAAAGGAAAGGAATTGGCAGTAGCAGGATATTGCCGGGGTGGGAGGGGCACATAACATCAAAAGGATACCGGATCTAAAACCAGGCAAAGTGGGCACCAAAGGGAGGCCCAAACTTTACCTGTACAACATCCACTTGTATACCTAATCCTGAATTGTACCCGACATCTCTAAAATATATATATCAAAAAAGTCCGTTGTTTTTTTCTCTCTCTTTTAATTTTTCTATTTTAAAGATGTGGGGTATAATTCAGGGTTAGGTATACAAATTTCATTATTCAAGTACCCTTGTTGATGAGGTGTGCCCCCTCTCCTCAGGCAGATTCCCACTACTGCCAATCCCGCTACCCCCCCAACTCCCGCCCCTGGCAGTTCCCTGCTACTGCCAATCCTTTTCTATAAGTATTATGATAATTGTTCAAGGTCCACTCGTGAGTGAGAATATGTGATACTCAGTTCTTTGTTTCTGTGATGCATCACTCAATGTTATAGACTCTAAGTCCATTCAGGTTGCTATGAAGTTCATGATTTTGTTCTTCTATATGGCTGCATAATATTCCATCGTGTATATGTAACACATTTTTTAAATCCAGTCCTCTTTTGATGGACAGCACGGTTGATTCTATGTTCTTGCTACTGAGAACAATACTGCGATAAACATACATGTGCAGTTATCTTTTTTATAAAGTGATTTGAGTTCTTCCGGGTATATTTCCAGTAGTGGTGTTGTGGAGTCGTATGGAAGGTTGATTTTTAGATCTTTTAGGAGTCACCACACTGTTTTCTACAGAGGGTGTACTAGTTTACACTCCCACCAACGGTGAAGAAATGTTCCCCTTTTGCTGCATCCTCTCCAAGCATCTGTTGTTTTTTGAGTTGTTGATGATGGCCATCCTGACTGGAGTTAGGTGTTATCTCAGTGTAGTTTTAATTTGCATTTCTTTGATGACTAGTGAGGTTGAGGATTTTTTTCATGGACCTGTTGGCTGCCCATATGTTTTCTTTTAAGTAGTGTCTATTCCTATCTTTTGCCCACTTTGTAACGGGGCTGTTTTTGGTGTTTTTGTTTTGTGTTGTTTTTTTCCGGCATGTTTGAGTTCTTTGTAGATCCTAGATGTTAGGCCTTTGTCAGACATATAGTTGGCAAATATTTTTTCCCAGTCTGTGGGCTGTCTCTCTGCTCTCTTGGTGGTTTCTTTGGCTTTGCAGAAGCTTGTCAGTTTAATGAGGTCCCACTTGTCTATCTTATCCTTTATGGCATGGTCACTTGGGGTTTTGATCAGGAATTGATTGCCAGTTCCTATTTCCATAAGGGTGTCTCCTGTGTCTTCTAAGGTTCTTATAGTTTGAGGTTTTACGTTTAGGTCTTTGATCCATTTAGAGTTGATTTTTGTGTATGGTGATAGGTAGGGGTCTTTTTTTAATCTTCTGCATGTGATCAGACAGTTTTCCCAGCATTGTTTACTGAACAGGTTCTCCTCACCCCAGTGAGTGATGGTGGAGGCCTTGTCAAAGATGAGTGGTTAAGAAATTGATGTTTTGCTTCTGGAATCTCTAATCTTGTTCCATTGGTCCATATGCCTGTTCTTGTACGAATACCAGGCTGTTTTGATTATTATAGTTTTATAATAAAGTTTAAGGTCTGGGAGTATGATACCTCCTGCTTTGTGGTTTTTTGTTTGTTTGTTTTTGTTTTTGCTGAGGATTGTTTTGGCTATTCGTGGTCATTTATGTTTCCATATGAATTCCTGTATTGTCATTCCTAGGTCTGAGAAGAATGTTGCTGGTAATTTAATGGGTATTGCGTTAAATCTTTAGATTGCCTTGGGTAGGATGCACATCTTAACAATGTTGATTCTTCCAATTCGTGAACATGAACTATGTTTCCATTTGTTTGGGTCATCTTTGATTTCTTTGAGCAGTGTTTGGTAGTTTTTGTTGTAAACAACTTTCACATCTTTGGTTAGGAAGATGCAAAGGTATTTGATTTTTTTTTTTTGTAGTAATTGAGAATGGGATTGTGCTTTTTATTTGGGTTTCTGTTTGTTATTTGTTGATGTATAGAAATGCAACTGTCTTTTGCACATCTATTTTATACCCTGAGACTTTGTCAAAGTTGTTTATCAGTGCAAGGAGATTTTTGACAGATTCTCTTGGGTTATCGAGGTATAGCATCATGTCATCTGCAAAGAGGGATAACTTGACTTCCTCTTTTCCTATTTGGATACCTGATCTCCTTATCTTGTTTAATTGCTCTAGCTAGGACTTCCAAAACTATGTTGCAAAGGAGGAGTGAGAGTGGACATCCTTGTCTTGTTCCATTTTTCAGGGGAAATGGTTCCAGTTTCTGTCTGTTTAGCAGTATGCTGAATGTGGGTTTCTTGTAGATGGCTCTTACTATTTTGAGGTATGTTCCATCTATGCCTAGATGTTCGAGGGTTTTTATCAAGGAGGGGTGCTGGATTTTATCAAAAACTTTTTCTGTCTAATGATATAATCATGTGGTTTTTGTTCTTACATCTGATAATGCATTTAATTATGTTTATGATCTCACAAATGTTGAGCCAGCCCTGCATCCTGGGGCACTGTTTTCTTATGTACCACAATAAACAAATGGAATTTGAAAATAGAAACACAACACCATTTGCTTTAGCACCACAAAAATGAGTTTTTTAGATATGTCTAGCAAAATATGTACAAGATCTATATGAGAATAACTATAAAGCTCTGTTGAAATAAATAATGAAATAAATGGAGAGATGTTCCATGTTCATGAAAGGCTAGTATTGTCAGATATCAGTTCTTCCTAACTATAACTATTGATCAATAGATTCAATGCAACCACAATCAAAATTCCAGCAAGTTTCTATGTGACTATCAGCAAACTGATTATAAACTTTATATGGTCAGGCAAAAGACCCAGAAAAGCCAACTCAGTATCGAAGAACAAAGTCAGAGAACTGATATTACACAACTCAAGACTTACTATAAACCAACAAAAATTAAGACACTGTGGTATTGGTGAAAGACTAGTCAAATCAGTCAAACAGAATAGAAGACCAGAAATAGACCCACATAAATATAGTCAACTGATATTTGACAAAGGAACAAAGGCTGTACAATGGAGCAGACATAATCTTTTCAACAAATGGTGCTAAAACAAGTGCACATCCACATGCAAAAAAAAAAAAGCAGCAGCAATGACTTTTTAGATACAGCAAAGGCACACTATGAAAGAAAGAACTTCTTTAAAGTGAAAAACTTATGCTCTGAAGAATATATTTTCAAGAGAATGAAAAGATGAGCCAAAGACTGGGGAAAAAAATATTTACAAAAGACATATCTAATAAAAACTTATCCAAAATATTCTATTTACTTTTGGTTTGGTTTACTCATCTTTTCCTAACTTTTCAAGATAGAAGTTTTGATTGTCAAATTTAGATTTTTTTCTTTTTGATGTTTTTATATCTATACATTTTCTCTATACACTGTTTTAGCTGCATCCCATTTATAATGGTATGTTGTTTTCATTTTTTATTCATTTTAAGATATGTTGAAATTACCTTCTGTTTTTTCTTTAATCCATAATTTTCATTTGCATATATGTTGTTTCCATCCTTTTATTTCAGCCTGTTTATTTTATCTTAAAGTATGTTTCTTTTAAATACCACATAGTTGGATCTTGCTTTTCTTAAAATTACAATCGTTGCCTTTTGATTTTAGTCCATTCACATTTAACATAATTTCTGATATGGCTCGACCTATGTCAACCATTTTGTTATTTGTTTTCTATATGTGCCATATCTTTTTGTTTTTCTGTTCTTACCTTACTTCTGTTCTTACCTTACTATGTTCTTAACATACTTATTTTATGTTAACCAAATATTTTTAGTGTACTATTTCAATTTCTCTATTGGTTTTAGCTATATTTTTGAGGTTTTTGTTTTAGTCGTTTGTTTGTTTATTAGAGAGAGAGAGATGGGAGTCTCCCTCTGTTGCCCATGCTGAGGTGCAGTGGCAAAATTTATTGTAGCTCACTTCAGCCTCTAAATCCTGGGTTCAAGCAATCCTCCTGCCTCAGCTTCTTAACTAGGCAGGGCTACAGTTGCATGTCACCATGCCCAGTTAAGTTTTTAATTTTTTTTTTTAGAGATGGGACCTTGCTATGTTTCTCTGGTCTCAAGTGATCCTTCTGCCTCAGCCTCCCAAGTATTTCTGGGATTCTGATAATCATCCTCAATTTCTCATAATCCACTTAGTTTAATATTAACTTAATTTTGACTTGATTCCAGTATTACTACTAAGTGTCTTAGAATAGTTCCAAGTGCCCTAGGATAGTTCCATGGGGGAACACTTTTTATGCTAGGTTTAGGACTTTAGGACTCCCAACACATGCAAATAATGCAAATTTAAGCTGTGACAATAAGTTAGATGAGGCCTATATTATATATGAATTCTCAAAAGAGATTTTGCCACCCAGAAACCAACTAAGACAAAGTGACTTGTCTTCTCAATTTGTAAGTAGAAAGATATTTTCTGATCCATTCTTTGAGTAAGGGTTTAGCCCTTCAAATCTTACTCCTTTACTTTTGCAAGATGATAATAATCAGGATGGTGGGCAAGAATCTGTGGATTCCCCTATTAGTGGGACCTTTCCCTTAGTATCTAGTTGTTAGAAACAAGATCCTTACTCACTCTGTCCACCTCTACACATTTCCATACATAATCTAAGATGCTTTATATTTATTCCCACAAAGTCCAGGTTCATTTTTTCCAGCCCTTACATCCTCTAATACATTTATACATATCAACTGAGTTATCCTTTCAGTACAAAGATTTAGTCTGCTTCCATTAAAACATTTGGCACCCTGTCACTGTGCTTTTCAATAAAGTTGAGCATTTTTTATCATAGCCAATGATCTTCTTATTCCTGGTAGAAAAGTTATTTTAAAATATAAAAATGAAGTAAATCTTATCATATTTCCATAACATTTTAAAAATGTCATATTTATAAGAAATGTTTAGCACTTTAAAGAATTCTCAAATAGTTTAAAAATATTTTTATAAAATAAAAAACTTTGTTTAAACAAACCCATAAATTGACAGGATCTTTGGAATATTTGTTAAGCCGATATCTCTTCCACCATACTAATAAGCAAAGTTAGTCTATGTCATGTATCATTATATAGAACTGGTCATTAATATATTTGACAAGACAAAATTCATCTTTTGTTTGTGTCCATCTATGTCTATATAGATATATAGATGTATGCTTTTTTTTTTATATTTCAGGGGTAATTCTCTTTTTGATATGGTGTGTAATCTGGTCATTCTCAGGCCCTGAAGCTCTCCCTGGTGGAAATTTATTTGGACTATTGATTATTTTTTATAGTGCCATTTTTGGGGGGGAACTCTTGAAACTCATCAAAATACCTTCAGTGCCTCCACTTCCACCTCTTCTTGGTAAGTATATACATAGTTCTCTCATCTTTGCTATTGATTATATATAAATTTTGAACATTTTCTCATTCAACTAGATACAATTCAGAAGTATTTCAATGCAATATGATTTATATAGCTTATGTATGTATTTATTTTATATATGTTTATATATTTTTACTTCTTTATATATTTATATATAGCTCCTTTATAGATGTATTTATTCTCTCTCTCTCTCTACACACACAAATACACATTTCAAAATCAATTTTTAAAGTAATTTGAATATTCTCAATATATGATTCTTATTGCTTTATTGGATAACAGAGGTTTTTTTTTGTTTGTTTGTTTTTGTTTTTCGAGTTGGAGTCTCACTCTGTTGCCCAGACTGGAGTGCAGTGGCACGCGCCCGGCCACTGCAGCCTCACCCTGCTGGACTCCAGCGATCCTTCTGCCTCAGCCTTCCTAGTAGCTGTAACTACAGGCGTGTGCTACCACGCCCGGCTAATTTTTTATTTATTGTAGAGATGAGGTCTCACCAAGTTGCCCAGGTGGGTCTCAAAGCCGTGGACTCAGGCAATTCACTCGCCTTGGCCTCCCAAAGTGCTGGGATTACAGGCTGAACCAGATAACAGAGTATTTTTTACCTAAGTGTTTTATAGAAAAATAAAAACTTTTAGAAATTTGATTTGTTTCTGTAGATAACCTAACTTTAATACAATGACAAGATTTCAATTTTATAGTGACTGAGGCACCAAAATGTCCTGTAATTTTTTTAGTAAGCTGTTTAGGCCTCTCTACTCTGTGTATTCTGCCTCACCAGTATTATACTCTCTTTCTTCATTACCATTGTTCTCTCCAGCTTAACAGAAGAAAATCAATGGAAAAACTTCTGTCAGAGGTGTCTCATCCCCTAAGTATAGCAGGTCTTCAAATAATGTCATTTTATTCACCACTGTTTTGTTATAACATCGAGGAGGGAAAAAAATTAGATTTCTGGCCAGGGCTACTATGTGGGATTTGTACATTTGCCCATGTCGGTGAGGGTTTTCTCTAGTTAGTCCAGTTTCATCCAACATCCCAGAAATGTGCACATTAGGTGAACTGACTATCTAAATGATCCTAGTCTAAGTGAGAGTGTGTGTGTATGTGACTGTGCCTTGTGATAGGATAGTGTCCTGTCCACAGTTTGTTCCTGCCTTGTACCCTGAGCTTCTGGGAGAGTTTCTGGTCACTTTTGACTCTGAACTAAATTAAGCAGGTTGGAAGATGAATAAATGAATGAATGCAAATTATTGTAAAGTAAAAATTTGTTAATAGTAATTGTACATATGTGACAATAAGCAATATGGTAGGAGAGCTCTCAGCAAGTCCCCACTATGTTGGTTATTGTTTGTTTTTGAACTGCATGGTGAGAGGAGCGGCTCCTTACAATTTTCACTTTGCAAAGATCCCTTGATTTAAACTGCACCACTATGACCATCGTCACTCATTGATTCCCCCCAAATTAATCTTTCTTAAATGTGTGGACAGTTGTTTAATAGTAGAAGTGTTTTTTAGTCTTTATTTATAAGTTTGGTGATGTTTTTGTGACCAGAAATATGCTGTAGGAGCTTAACTCTTGTTTATATCAATTAGCTTATGGTAAAATTGGTTTTGTTATATGCCAGTTTCCCTAAAGTTGTAGTTTATTTTTTTTTTTTTTTTGAGTTGGAGTCTCACTCTGTCGCCCAGACTGGAGTGCAGTGGCCACTCACGGCCACCGCAGCCTCGACCTACTGGGCTCCGGCGATCCTTCCACCTCAGCCTTCCAAGTAGCCAGAATTACAGGCATGCGCTACCACGCCCGGCTGATTTTTTGATTTATTGTAGAGATGAGGTCTCGCTGCCCAGGCGGGTCTCGAACCCGCGGGCTCAGGCAATCCCCTCACCTCAGCCTCCCCAAGGCGCGGGATTACAGGCTGAGCCACCGAGCCCGGCCTTTTAAAAATTTTTTTTATCAATATTTTTTATTTTGATATTGTGGGGTGCAGTTAAGGGTTAGGTATACAAATATGTTTTGTTCAGGCATCCTTGTTGATAAGGGAAAGTTGTCATTTCTGAGAACCTATTGACAACGTTAAGTGTGGACTTAGTATATTCATCACATCTAAATATTCAGTACATTGTCAGTAGAGATAATCTACTGTATCTATCAGCAACATTAAATTACTTGATGTACTCCATTTGATGTGTTGTTTCTTAGCTCTTCCTGTATTCATGCTGTCTCCTATATTTGTGTATAATCTGCCCTTCACCAAAGTAATGAAAGACTGTGTTGGAAGAGAGGAAATTAAAGGTTTCTGTTTTCTCTCTTAGAAAAATGAATTGAATCATCTTTATTTTTTTTTTCCTTTAAGGTATGTTACTGGCTGGTTTTATTGTTAGGAATGTTCCATTCATCAGTAAGCATGTTCAAATTAGTAACACATGGTCTTCAATTTTAAGAAATACTGCCCTTACCATTATCCTAGTACGAGCTGGGCTTGGACTCGATCCACAGGTAGATTTTCAATTATAACTGAGTAAAATTATTTCAAATATTAGAGGTTGGTAGAAAGAAAAAGAGACACAATTTTTGTTACTGTGTTCCAAGTGGAGTATATAAGAAAAACTAAGATAAAGAAAAAAGACTTTGCAGAAATATTGGCACTTTAATTTCTCTTTCTAGTCATCTTTATTACTGATATGAGGAAAACTCACTGTGCTAGAAGGTTCTTACTAGAGATAATCTCTAATTATTTGCATAGAGATAAATGTCCCTTATGCACCTGTATCATTGGAAGGGCTCTTCTATGGAAATTGTTTCAGTTAACAAAGAAAAAAGTTACCCTATAAAAGGCCTTTCTTTTTCTTTTTTAGAGATATTAAGAATGTCAATAATATTTTTATGATATTTTCTCCACAGAAGTATGTTCTTCATTCTAGTAGTCATAAATCTACTTGAGCTTTAATGTGGCTATTCATGAATATATCAGCTACTCAAATGTGGCAAAAGTATGGGTTAAATGGAAATATTGCAAGAGCATAAGTAATAATAGCCAGTGATAATTTATTATATTCTCTAGTAGAAAATTTGAAAGAGAATGAGAAAATTGAAAAGTTAAAATTTTAAATTTATTATGCAGTTTTTAAGTGATTTTCTTTTTTTGATATGTTGGTGTTTTCTATTTACAATCATTAAGTTAATCAAACAGCTCATCTGTAAAAATTAAATGATGGGGACAAAAACCAATGGGATACTATCATATTATTTATTAGGAATATTAAGGAAGGTAGAAATAGTTACTCAATCACAGAAAAATAGATCTTTTTAATAATTAAAATACAACAATATTTTATAAAATGTGAAATTGTTTGTAATCCAATCTGTGATGAAATGTAAAATAATAAAATGTATTAGAGTTTCAAGTCCAGTGGGATATTCTGACCAAATGAGATTTAGTGTAGTAAAAGCTTCTTACTCAAAAAAGACTCTGTATTTCAGTATTTGCTTACATAATTTTCTTGTTGGCCATGTGGCTATTTTTATATTTCAGGCTTTGAAGCATTTGAAAGGAGTTTGTTTAAGATTGTCTATGGGTCCATGCTTAGTGGAGGCATGTGCAGCTGCTTTTTTTTCCCACTTCATTATGGAATTTCCTTGGCATTGGGGATTTCTATTAGGGTAATTTTTTTCCATTTTTCCCTATGAAAATATTCAGTTAAGATTGCTTGGTTTGAAATTATTAAACTATTCAGAATATTGTATAGAAAAACTCTTTATTAAAATTATTTACAAAGTGGTGAAAAGCCTTGGAAATCAGTTGATCAAAAAGCAGAGCCATGTCCCAAATCTACCATATTCTTAAGAAATATTCATAGTCCCTAAATGTATAGTGCCAAAAAAATTTACATCATCAATTTATTCCTTCTCTTCTGTATTGTAATGTATCTGTATGCTTTAATCTATCTAATGATCTATTCCTCATATACTACATGTGGATACAAGTTAATATTTTATCGGTATATATGTATAAGAGAGACATTTGCTATAGATATAGATCCATAAATATAAACTCTCCCATTTTTAAAAAACAAGCAAAAACTCTTTAGATTCAGTGCCCCATCTATCTTTATCTACCATCTATTTCCTTTATGTCTAAATTATTCAAGATAAGTCTGTAATCACTGTCTTTACATCAAAATTCCTTTTCATTTTTCAATTTATTAACCTTTGCCTCCAGTTATCCATTTCAATAAATTTTATAGCAAAATTCACCCAAATCCAGTAGGTTTTTTAATTTAATTTTTATTATAAAATATCCAAATGCAGCCAGGTACAGTGGCTCATGCCTGTAATCTTAGCACTTTTGGAGGTCCAGGAGTGAAGTCTGCTTGAGCCCAGGAGTTTGAGACCAGCCTGGGCAACATAGCATTACTTTGTCTCTACAAAATATCAAAATATTAGCCAGGTGTGGTGGTGCTTGCCTGTAGTCCCAGCTACTCAGGAGGCTAAGGCAGAAGGTACACCTGAACTCAGGAAGTCGAGGCTGCAGTGAGCCATGATCATGCCACTGCACTCCAGCCTGGGTGACAGAGTGAGAACCTGATTCAAAAAAAAAAAGATACTCAAGCTAATGAATTTACAGACATGCAAATTAAAACAACAAAGAGATATCATTTTTTTCATTCACTAGATTGGAAAAAAATCACAAAATTCAATAATATCAAGGATTTGCAAGAACATCAGATAATCTCATATCCTGTTGGTGATAGGACAAATTAGCATGGACATGTTGAAGGCACTTTGGCAATATTCATGAAAACTAAAAATGCACATAACCTGGTAACTATTCTAGACAAACTCACATTTAAGCAAAATGGTCCAAATAAAATACTACAGTAAGTTCCCTACATACAAACGAGTTCTATTTTGAGAGCATATAAATCCAATTTGTTCATAAATCCAACAAACTTAGCCTAGGTACCCAACTAACACAATCAGCTATATAGTACTGTGTTGTAATAAATTTATATAGTATTAGCTATGACACCACTGCTTTTACACTTGCTTTTGGACATTCTGGGCTTGAAATAAAGATACTGTACTACTATACTCTATATAGTACTATACAGTAAAATACACAAAAGTACATTTGTAGAGCATGCACACATGTGACAATGTAGGCCAGACACGTGAACCAAGAACTTGCATGACTGGATATGCGAATGCCTGTTTGTGTCTTTGAAAGTTTGAAACTTGAAGATTTGTATGTAGGGAACTTAACTGTAATTTGTTTATACTGTAAATAAAATCTGGTCTTGTCATACAATGTAATCTTATGCCATTGAAAGGAATGAATGAATGAACTACATGTTTCAATATCAGTAAATAAATCTCAAGAATATTGTTGAGTGAAAAGAGAAAATTGCAAAGTGAAACATTTTTTGACATAATTAAGTAAAAATGCACAAAAATAATACATTTTTCCTATGGGTTTTTATTTTTTAGACATCCAGAATGTTATTTAGAGGTTTAGAATGATAACAGAAAAAAAATTTCCCAAGAGTTGTCACTTTGGGTGGGGATACGGGCACTAGGATTTGCAGACATGATCAAAGGGCACTTCACTTTTTTCTGTAAAGTTTTAATTTTAATTTTCAGAAGAAAAAAATGCATGTGTTTTCTTTTTTTTGAGTCGAGTCTCATTTGTAGCCCAGGCTGGAGTGCAGTGGCATGCTCATGGCTACCACTACTGCAGTCTCTACTGTGTTATCCTTTTGGTTTTCCTCATCTGTGACTGGCCTTTCATACCATTTGTCCCCTTTATTATTATTTTCCTCTTTCTTATTAACAGTATCTGTTACATGTATCTGTTATATATTGCAAATATCTTATCCCAGTAGATATTTAACTTTGTGAATTTTTTTCTTATTTGTTTTTTGAGTCGGAGTCTCACTCTGTCACCCGGGCTGGAATGAAGAGGCACAATCATGGCCACTGCATCCTCTACCTGCTGGTCTCAGGCGATCCTTCTGCCTCAGCCTTCCAAGTTCTGGGACTACAGGCATGCACCACCAAGTTTGGCTAATTTATTTACTTACTGTAGAGACGAGCTAACACAAAGTTGCCCAAACCGGTCACGAACTCTTGAGCTCAGGCAATCCTCTTGCCTTGACCTCCCAAAGTACTGGGATTGCAGGCATGAGACACCACACCCAGCCTATGGCTAATTTGTTTTTCAATCTGAAAAGGGTATTTTTATCATTTCCAACAGATAGAAGGGCCAATACATGAAACCATTCATTTGACCTTGAAAATAAAAATGAAAAAAAGAAAGCAGAATATAGCTGCTTTTGAAGACTACTAAAGTATTTTTAGATTTTAATATGATTTGAATTTATCAAAATTTATTAAAATTCAATTAATGCCTTTTATGCTCATTCAAAAGATCCTATTTTCCCCATGGTCACAAATATATTCTTCAGTGTTTTATTCTTATTACTTCTACTTTTAAGTTCAGCTTTTTAAGTTTAGGTCTTAAGGCCTGGTATAGTGACTCATGCCTTCCCAGCAATTAGTGAAGCCAAGGAAGGAGGATCGCTTGAGCCCAGGAGTTCAAGACCAGCCTGTAAAACAGAGTAAACCCTCGTTTCTACAAAAAAATCAAAAATTTAACCGGTCTTGGTGGCACATGCCTGTATTCCTAGCTACTTGGGAGGCTGAGGCAGAAGGATATCTGAGCCCAGGAGGACGAGGCTGCAGTTAGCTGTGATAATGCCATTGCACTCCAGCTGGGTGACAGAGTGAGATTCTGACTCAAAAATAAAATAAAATAAAATAAAATTTAGGTCTCATAAATAGCCAGAAATTATGTAAGGATCTAGCTATGTTCTTTTCCACTAGGTTGTTCTCATTTATAAAACATTTCTTTCTTTCCCCAATAATTTGAATTGTCAGCTTTATCATTTAATAAATCCCATAGATTTTGTCTATTTATATGTCACTGTAATGCAGTTTTAACTATTTTACCTTTATGAAAACAATGTCTTCTTTATATAAGTAGACTTGGTCTTTCCTTCTAAGCTCTTATCCTTCCAAATTAATTTTACAATCAGTCAAGTTCAGTGAAAAATCCTGAGAGCATTTAACTGGTATAGCACTGACTAATTCAGAGGAGAGGTGACATCTTTATAATAGTTATTGTTTGTTTGTTTGTTTGTTTGTTTATTGAATTGGAGTCTTACTCTGTCGCTATGGCTAGAGTGCAGTAGCACACTCAGGGCCACCATGACCTGCTGGGCTCTGGTGATCCATCTGCCTCAGCCTTCCAAATAGCTGGAACTACAGGTGCATGCCACCACACCTGGCTAATTTTTTGATTCGTTGTAGAGGACTCGCCAAGTTGCCCAGACTGGTCTTGAACCCCTGGACTCAGGCAATCCTCTCACCTTGGCCTCCCAAAGTGCTGGGATTACAGGCTTGAGCCACCACATCAGTCATTCAGGTGTGTGTGTGTGTGTGTGTGTGTGTGTGTGTGTGTGTGTGTGTAGAGGCCTTGCAAATATTTAATTACACTCATGCTTAGATATTTGATCATTTTAATGCTATTATAAATAGTACCTTTAGCCATGCATGGTGGCACACACTTGTTATTCCAGCCCTTTGGGAGGTGGAGGCAAGAGGATTGCCTGAGCCCAGGGGTTTGAGACTAGTCTGGGCAACTTGACGAGACCTCGTCTCTACAATAAATAAAAATGAATAGGCAGGTGTCACACCGGCTTGTATTTCCAGCTATTTGAAAGGCTGAGGTGAAGAACTGCCTGAGCCCAGAAGGTCGAGGCAGCAGTAGCCATGATTGTGCAATGGCACTCCAGCCTGGTGATAGAGTGAGACTCCGACTCAAACAAATAAATACATAAATAAAGCCTTTAATTTCTTATTTTCTTATTATTTGTTGCTGGTATTTAAAATATGATTTATTAATTTTTAATCTTGCTTTTGTTTTCAGTTCTATATTCATTTACTAATTCAAAAAATTTATCTTTAAATTGCTTTGGACTTTCCCCATGTACAACCATATGACGTATGGATAATAACACCTTTACTGCTTCCTTTCCAATATGCATACAATTTATTTTTCTTTCCTTCTGGCACCAAACTTTCTATACAATGTTGATTGGAAGTGGTGATAGCAGGCATCTTTGATAGTCTTGGCAATAGCAGTTTTTGTGTTTTGATCCTATATTTGTCATAAGTTTTTTGTAACTACCTTTATTGGATTAATGAAATTAATCTAATAAAGATTAATAAACTTAAGAGAGGTTCTGTATTAAAGCAGGTCCATCAAATCCATTCACTATAGATCATGTTGGTTTAATCTTTTTTATTTTTTAAATAGTATATATTCATGTGAATTTTATTCTTTTTTTTACTTTTCCTAACTTTTATTAGATGAACAGAATTTTCTTCATTCCACTTTTCTTTATTTTAATATTTAGATGCTCATTCTCCTAGTGATTACCCAAAATTTTAGGAAATGCATGCCTAAATTTAAAGCATGTTTCACTTTCCTTCACTCATCTGTTCCCCTCAGATTAATATAATCTGAAATTTTAATCAAGAATATTTTAAAGATTTTTTTTACCATTAACACTTCTCTAAATTTAGCAATAAGTTTTGCTACTCATTATTGCTTCTTATAATGATAATCAAACTAATTATAATAGCAAATATTTATACCATTTGCCAAGGTATTTGATAAAGTACTTGCTAATCACTTCCTTTTTTTTTTTGAGTTGGAGTCTCACTCTGTTGCCCAGGCTGGAGTGCAGTGGCATGCTCATGGCCACCGCAGCCATAACCTGCTGGGCTCAGGCAATCCTTCTGCCTCAGCCTTCCATGTAGCTGGAACTACATGCACATGCCACCTTTTCCAGCTAATTGAAAATAACTTTTGTATTCCTCACAAGAGCCCTCTAAAATAGATAGTATTATTATTCCCGTTTTGCATATAAATAGAGACAAAGAGATATTACATGGTTTTCTTAAGGTCAGACAACTAACAAGTGGTAAAATTAAGATATGAATTCAGAACTCTGGGCATGGTCTAGAGCCTGTATTTTTTGTTAAGTTATTTTATTTTAGATTCGAGAGGTACATGTGCAGGTTTGTTACATAGGCGTATTGCATGATGGTGAGGTTTGGGCTTCTATTCAGCCCATCACCTAGATGATGAGCCAATGGGTAGTTTTTCAACCCTTACACCTTCTTCCCTCCTTACTAGCTTTATGAGTCCCCAGTGTCATTGTTCTTATCCTTATGCCCATGCGTATTCCCAATTATTAGAACATGTGGTATTCAGTTTTCTGTTTCTGTGATAATTTACTTAAAATGATGGTGTCCAGCTACATCTATGTTGCTGCAAAGGATATGATACTGTTCTTCTTTATGGTTGTGTAGTATTCCATGGTGTAGCACATTTTCTTTCTTTTTTCTATTTTTCTTTTTTTTTTTTAATTGAAGTCTCACTCCATCACCCAGGCTGGAGTACAGTGGCACGCTCATGGCCACCTCATCGTCGACCTGCTGGGCTCAGGCAATCCTTCTGCCTCAACCTTCTAAGTAGCCGGAACTTCAGGCACATGCTATCATACCCAGCTAATTTTTTTTATTTTTTATTGTAGAGACGAAGTCTCACCAAGTTGCCCAGAGTGTTCTGAGCTCTGGCAATCTGCTTACCTCAGCCTCCCAAAGTGCTGGGATTACAGGCTTGAGCCACCACACCTGGCCCATTTTCTTTATCCAGTCCATCATTGATGGGCACCTAGGTTGGTTCCATGTTTTTGCTATTGTGGATAGTGCTGTCATAAACTTGTGAATACAGGTGTCTTTTTGGTAGAGTGATTTATACTCCTTTTGGAATACACCCAGCAGTGGGATTGCTGGGTAAAATGGTAAATCTATTTTCGGTTATTTGAGAAATCTCCAAATTGCTTTCCACAGAGACTGAACTAGCTTACATTCTCACTAACAGTGAATGAGTGATCTCTTTTCTCTGCAACCTTGCCAATGTGTGTTGTTTTTGACTTGTTAATAATAGCCATTCTGACTAGTGTGAGATGGTATCTCATTGTAGTTTTGATTTGCATTTCTCTGATGATTCATGATATTGAGCACTTTTTCATATGTTTGTTGGACCCTTTATATCTTCCTTTGAGAGGTGTCTGTGTCCTTTGCCCACTTTTTAGTGGGATTGTTTTTCTCCTGTCAATTTGTTTGAGTTTGTTATAGGTTCTGGACATTAGTCATTTGTCAGATGCATTGTTTACAAATATTTTCTCCCATTCTGTAGGTTGTCTGTTTACTCTAATGAAAATTTCTTTTGCTATGCAGAAACTCTTTAGTTTAATTAATTAAAGTTTGAAAAGAAGTCTCAGACAGGCCTTGTCAATTTTAGTTTTTGCTGCATTTGTTTTTGGAGTCTTGGTCATGAATTTATTGCCTATGGTGAGAGGGAGGAGTCTAACCTAATTCTGCATGTGGTTAACCAGTCTTCCTAAGCACCATTTGTTAAGTAGGGTGTCCTTTCCCCAGTGTTTGTTTTTGTCAACTTTGTCAAGGAGCAGATAGTGGTAAGGCAGCAGTTTTGCTTTTGGGGTCTCTGTTCCATTGTTCTGTGTCTCTATTTTTGTACCAGTTCTGTGATGTTTTGATTACTATACCCTTATAGTAAAGTCCAGCAGTGTGATGCCTCCACCTTGCTCTTTTCTTTTCTTTTCTTTTCTTTTTTTCTTTGAGTTGGAGTCTCACTCTGTCCCCAGGTTGGAGTGCAGTGGCACTCTCATGGCCACTGCAGCCTCGACCTGCTGGACTCAGGTGACCCTTCCGCCTCAGCTTTTCAAATAGCTACCACATCCAACTAATTTTTGATTTATTGTAGATGAGCTCTCGCCAAGTTGCCCGGGCTGTTCTTGAACTCATGGACTCAGGTAATCCCCTCAATTTAGCCTCCCAAAGTGCTGGGATTACAGGCTTTTTGCTTTGGCTATTTGGTAAAGGCTTTATCCTTCAAGGCTATACTGCACTGCCTGTATTTTCTTTTGGCTCTCCTTTCTTTTATTCTCAATTTTCCTCCTAATGAATTGATCTTCTAGTTATTTTAATACTGATTAATGGATGGTAAATTTTGTTCCTGAATGGATGAAAACGGCTTTTGTAAGGCTCAGTATTGAATTGCAGGTTCAAAATTATTATTATTATTATTATCATTATTATTGTTATTATTATTATTTTGAGTTGGAGTCTCACTCTCTCGCCCAAGCTGGAGTGCAGTAGCACACTCCCAGCCACCACGGTCTCAACCTACTGGGCTCCAGCGATCCTTCCGCCTCAGCCTTCCAAGTAGCCGGAACGACAGGCACACACTACCACGCCCAGCTAGTTTTTTTTGTTTGTTTTTTTTTTTAATTGTAGAGACGAAGTCTCACCAAGTTGCCCGGCGAGTCTCAAACCCGCAGGCTCAGGCAATTCACTCACCTCGGCCTCCCAAAGTGCTGGGATTATAGGCTGAGCCACTGATCCCGGCCTAAAATTATTTTACTTCAATACTTTGAAACTATTGCTGTTATCTCTTTGCATTAATTTTGCCCTTGATAAATCTGTTATCAATGTAATTTTTAATTCATGTTTTAGGTCATCTATTTCTTTCTCTTTGGAAGTTTGACTTTCTGAATTTTTTTGATCAAGTGTTTCTTGGTAAACGATATGTGTTCTTTGAACAGCAACATTACTATCACCTAAAGCACATTGAAAACGCAGAATCTTGGGCCTCACTCCAGACCTTTTGAATCAAAATCTGCAGTTTAACAAGATCCTTATGTGATTTGTTTGCACATTAAAGTTTGAAAAGAAGTCTCAGACAGGCCTTCTTTCTTAGTGAAAATTTTTAATTAGAATAGTAGACAGAATGATATAATGAATACCCAAATTCTCTTAGCTCAGACTTAATGCTCCTAAAGAATCTTATAGTATATCACAGACATCGTGATATTTCTCCCTGTATTCTTCAATATGCATCTTTAAAAGGTAGGACATTTTTCTAGCTAAATTAACAAAAATTCCTTAATAAAGTTAGGTGGGTCTTTTTATAACTTGTTCTGATCAATATTTGGAGGGATCTTTCAGTCAGAAGATTGTTATTGCTATTTTTTTCCTGCTATTGAATATATTTTTTAGTATATTTTCTCCTTCTCAATTCTCTTTTATTATGTCCTCTTTTCCTTTTCCCATGCCTATTAAATTTTTCTTTACACTTTTCTTTTTTATTTAATTTCTTTGAATTGGGATCTCACTGTGTTGCCCAGGCTGAAGTGCAGTAGCACTATCACAGCTCACCACATCCTTGACCTCCTGGGCTTAGGCAGTCCTCCTGCCTCAGCCTCCTGAGTAGCTGGGACTACAGGCATGTGCCACCATGCCTGGTTAACTTTTTGTAGTGACAAGGCCTTGCGATGTTGCCTCAGCTGGTCTCAAACTCCTGGGCTCAAGCAGTCCTTCTGCCTCAGGCTTCCAAAGTACTGGGATTACAGATATGAGCCCCCCATTCTCAGCTTAGATTTTCTTTATGCTTTTTATTTGCTTTTCTTTTGTAGTACATACTGGGAATTGTTTCTGCTCAATTCTCCAGCTTACTAACTCATTCTTCAACAATGCCCATATCACCAATTAATTGCTAAATTTCTAAGAACTAATGGCTAAAATTTTATGGATAGATGCAGTATTTTCATGATTCTGAGGATTATCTATAGTTATTCTAAGGTCATGTTTGTTTGCTCTCTTTTTGGTATTTCTCTTTCCTCAGATGTAAATTTTTCCATTTAATGAACATCGTCCTTCAGTTCAAAGTGTTAACTTTCCCCAAATATTTGGTAATACTTTAACAGATGTTTGTGTTTTTGTAGTTGAGACTTCCTAATAACTTGTGATTGCTATCTGCAATTGCCTTCTTGCAGAGAATAGGCCTGTCTTGCTACTAAAGGAGGAAACTTAGGTTCCCTAGAAGCAAAAGTTGACATTAGGAATTCTTAATGTCAGTTATTTGTTGAGGCTCTCACTAGAAACTTCTGAGTAAAGGAAGCCAAATAGACCTGAGGAAAAAGCCAATGGTTCCCAAACTTTGCTACACATTAAAATCCTATGGTGAGCTTCTGAAAGTCCCAGCATTCAGAGGTGTGACATCAGCAGGATGGCAGAAAAAGAAAGCCCGAGGCTCTTCTTAACTCTTGGAGATACCAACTTAACAATGATATAAAGACAGTGTTGCCCTTGTGAGAACTCCAGAAACTGCTTGAGAGAATACAGCACCTCAGACAAGCACAGAGCCAAGAAGAATTTCATTGGAGCAAGTAGAAAAATCCAAATTCACTTAACTGCCATAGCTCATTTGCTTCCCGGCACAGCTCAGAGAAATTGGGAGAATACTGTCAACTTCCAGTTTATCCTTAGGAGGGAAAGAAAAAGGTGAAACATAAAAACCTATGTTCTGGCTTTTTTGAAGGACATCCAGCAGACTTGTTCCTATCTCACTGACTAGGAGCACTAATGGAAAAGGAAATAACACATTTTGGATGTCTGGGGACTGAGAACAATAGTTACTATAGCAGGTTACTATAGCATCAGAAAGATTGCAGTACCACAGAGAGACACCAGGAGAACTCCTGAGTAGAAAAAGATGAACCTTTTCAGCTAAAGGAAACACACAAGACCAGAGAAGATGCATTCCCAGAAAAGTTTGAGAGGCTGCCAGAATTTCTAACTAGGCTGATTGGCAAAAATCTTCTCCACAAAGACAGTCATAAAGACTGGGAGAGGTAGCTGTTTTTCAAAATGCTCAGAAATCAAAAAAGATAAGGCATACAGAGTAAAAGGGATTTATGGCTCGATCGAAGAAACAAATCTTCAGAGACTAAACCCAAAACAAATGGAAATGTATTAATTATTAAACAAGGAATTAGAAATAATCATCATAATGGTACTCAGTGAGCTAAAAGAGAACACACAAGACAAACAACATCAGGAGAAGGATGCATGAAAAAAGTGAATATCAAAAAAGAGGTAGAAACTATTAAAAAATAAATTATACAGAGACTCAAGTTGAAGAAAACAATAACTGAATTAAAAAATTCACTAGATGAGAACAACAGCAGGTTGTATCTAACAGAAGAAAGAATCAGTGAACTTCAAGACTGGTCATTTGAAATTATCAAACCAGAAAGGAAAAAATAAGGAAGAAAAGTGAAGAGAGCTTAAGGGACGTCATAAAAACATACTACAAAGGTGCAATAATCAAAATTATGATACTGGCATAGAGACAAATATATAGACCCAAGTGAATGGAATAGAGATCTCAGAAATAAATCCTCACATGTATGGAGAAATTATCTTTGACAAAAGTGCCATGACCATACAACAAAAAACAATAATCTCGTCTACAAACAGTAGTGAGAATACATGCAAAAGAATGAAGATGGGGGAAAACTTCATGACTTCGACTTTGGCAATATGACACCAAAGGCAAAGACACAAATATAGACAAATTAGACTACATCAATTTTTAAAATGTCTGCACAGCAAAAGAAACAAACAGAGTGAAAAGGCAACCCTTGGAATGGGAGAAAAAATTTGCAAAATATCTGATGAGAAGTTAATATCTAGAATATATAAAGAACCACAACTCAATAACAAACAAACAAACAAACAAAAAACCTACAAACACTTCAAACAAAAATCAGGCAAAAGACTTGAATAGACATTTCTGCAAAGAAAATATACAAATGACCAAGATGCACATCTATAATCATTACGGAAATGCAGATCTAAGCCACAATGAGATAACAACACAGGCCCATTAGAATGACCACTATCTAAAAACTAAAATAACAAGTGTTGGTGAGGATGTGGAGAAATTGGAACTTTTGGACACTGCTGGTGGGAATGCAAAATAGAGCAGACACTATGGAAAACACTTTGGAGGTTTCTCAAAAATTAAAGTTGAATTACTATGTAATCCAGCAATTCTATTTCTGGGTATATATCCAAAAGAATTGAGAGCTGGATCTTGAAGAGATATTTATACACGTATGTTTGTTGCAGTATTATTCACATAGCCCAGGGGTAGAAGAGGTCCAGATGTCCATCAGCAATGGAATGGATAAAGATAATGTAGTATAGATATACAAGAGAACATTATTTAGCTGCAAAAAAAGAAGAAACCCTGTTGCATGCTACAGTATGAATGAAGCTTAAGGACATTACGCTGATTGAAATAAGCCAGTCACAGCAGCACAAATACTATATAATTTGACTTCTATAAAGTATCTAAAGTAGTCAAATTCATAGAAACAAAGTAGAAAAATGGTTGCCAGGGACTAGGGGGAGGCAGACAAAGGGAATAGTTGTTCTATGGATATAGTACTTCAGTTTTACAAAATGAAAACATTCTAGAGATCTGTTACACAACAATGAGTATAGTTAACACTACTAAGCTGTACACTTAAAATGCTTAGAAGGCTAAATTTTATATTACATATTTTTACCAGTTTTTTTTTTAAGACTTAAAAAAAAAATCCTACACTCAAGTCACACTTCACACCAATTAGATCAGAATGTCTCAGAATGGGAATCAGGCACTAGTATTTTTTAAAGATTCCCAAGCACATGGTGGTACGCAACCTCTGAGATCACTTCCAGTGATCCCCACTTTCTGATATTTACATCTTTGTGTAATAATCTCTTGTCAAGTGTAAGCGAGACTTAATTGACTTGCTTCTGATGAATAGAATACAGCAGAGGTGATGGGATCTCACTTCCAAGATTAGGTTATAAGAAGAATGGCTTTCCTTCTTGCATGTTCTCTCTCATTCTGTTTGATCACTTGTCCCTGGGAAAGCCAGCTGTGGAGAAGCCCCCATAGGAAAAAAAAAAAAACAAAAAACCTGAAGCCTGACAACAGCTGTGTGAATAAACTTGGAAGCATATTTTTCTCTCACCCATTTCATGAGAGATTTTATGTCAGATGCATAAAGCTAAGCTATACTCAGATTCCTGGTCCATAGAAGTTATGAGATAACAAATATTTGTTGTTTTAAATGCTACATTTGGAAATGATTTGTTAAGCAAAATGGGGGAAATCATACACCAGATTATACCAATTGCAGCAAAGTTCAGGAACAATGAACCTAGGCAAATATGTACTTTTGGAGAACTTTAAAATCTGTTCTTGAGTGTGCAGGAGAATCTGGAGCATAAACTGCATCATAAAGGTTGTACAACCAGAGGCAAATGGACTAAACGATTAGACACATCAGTCAGTGGCGGCAGAAGCTGTCCAGAGGGAGGGTGGAGGAAGGCAAAACCTTTCTAGCATCCCCAGGTAGGTGCTTGTCAACAGGATAAGGCTCTTTAATACCTGTGGATGTTGGTAGTTAGCTAAAAAGCAGCAGCTGGGAGATATGTGCACCAGCCTGGTAATAGGTTCTGATGGGGACAACAAGAGCATCTTTTCACAAGATATACTTTAGCCTTTATAAAGGTAATGTAAAAGAGATGAGGCAAAGTTCTGGATGAGATATGCTAACAGAAGGAATTCTGAGCAGGAGTTTCCCCATTCTTCATGGGTGTCATCAACTACCCCAGAAATTTTCTCATATGCCTTTGTAACTCAGGTGCCCACATTTATTGTTCCTTCATTTGGGAAGACATCTCTGTTCCTTACTGACTTAGTCAAGAGCTAGGATTTGTCTGACCATTCTTACAGTGGTACTCCAAATAGTCAATCCAGAAGTCTCTCCTGCTCCCAGCACTGCCATTCCTGGACTTGGAGCACCTTTAGAAGTACTCCATATCTTTTTGTAGCAATCTTTACTTACACATGTTGGCTTATGCTTTCCTTTTTCAACTCTGAACTGTTTGTGTCTTACCTTCCTGAGATACACATAATTTCTTGTCCGTTGAGGATTCCACTTTTGTTTTCTAGTTAAGTTACGGATTTTCCTGTTACTTTTTTTTTTTTTTTTTAGAGTTAGAGTTTCACTCTGTTGCCCAGACTGGAGTGCAGTGGCCGCTCCGGCCACTGCAGCCTCAACCTGCTGGGCTCCGGTGATCCTTCTGCCTCAGCCTTCCAAGTGGCCAGAATTACAGTCATGCGCTACCACACCTGACTGATTTTTTGATTTATTGTAGAGATGAGGTCTCGCTGCCCAGGCGGGTCTCGAACCCGCCGGCTCAGGCAATCCACTCACCTCAGCCTCCCAAAGGTGCGGGATTACAGGCTGAGCCACCAAGCCCAGCCTCCTGTTACTTTTGCGTCTTCATTTCAAAGGTTTAGGGATAGAAAGAGAAGCTGCAATCTCTGCTTAGTTCAACATTTTGAACCACAGTCTGTACAATTTTGACCAGAACTAAAGAATGCATGAGAAGTTTATCACCGTTAAATGGTATTCACTCAAATTTGAAAGTTATAAACATTTACATATCTGTTGTCAAAGATATAATAAATGCTATTTTATTAAAAGGCTATTTTGAAATTGGTTTTCAAAGTCTTTTTTTCAGTTTTGTATTAGGTGCTGTTTCTCCTGCTGTTGTTGTCCCTTCCATGCTGCTTCTGCAAGAAGCTGGATATGGTGTTGAGAAAGGCATTCCAACCTTACTAGTAGCTGCTAGCAGCTTGGATGATATCCTGGCTATCACTGGATTCAATACATGCTTGAATATAGTCTTCTCCTCAGGTAAAAAAGAAAATACAACCACCACCAGATTATTCATGACATTTTTGTTAGTTCTTCAATCAGGGTTTCTGGCTTTACTTTTTCATTTATTAATTAAGACTTTTCAATTTAATATATTTTTATTCTTTATAGAAAGCTCATTCTAGACCAGGGAATAAATTTCAATACCTTGAGAAACCACCACTTAACACAAATGATTTCATTTTAATAACCCCATGCTTTAATTATTTGTTAAACCATATTGTTACTATATACCTGCTTACATGACTTGGGAATTTTATCAGTTTTCATTAGAATATTTAAAGCAGTGGTATTATTAGTGCTACTAATATTTTAATAGGTATTTTTGAAATGTACCTTTTTTACCTTCCTAATAACTCTATTAAAAGATAATTGAAATACTTAGAGCTGGGACAGAAATGTACCTTTTTGGTAGTGTTGGGACAAATTACTATACCAGGTAATTCCTGGTTTTAAATGTCACTGCAGAAATGTTTCTAATACTTTAATTATCTGCAGTGTTTGCAATTTAGTCTTTTGTATCATTGAAGCACCTAAGTATTTTTTTAGTTGAAAAGTAATATAGTTTCTCTTAAAATCAGAAAATATAAATAAATAGGAAAAAAAGGGAAATGATAAATATAAAATCTGCAATAGTCACACCCAGAAGAAAAGAATCGTTTCTTTCTGAACTCTGATGTAAATCACCCACTCTTCTCCCTTCTCCTTTAATTTTTTTCCGCAATGTTCCCTTGTTTTCAATGTGCACTTCTTTCACCTTGGTTACATTTATTTCTCCTTTATTCTTTTTGTTGCTATTGAAAGTGGGATTGTTTCCTTAATTTTCTTTTCTGATTTTTCACTGTTAGTGTATGAAAAACAACAGATTTTTCCATGTTGATTTGGTATCCTGCAACTCTGTTTATTCTAACAGTTTCTAGTGGCAATATTAGGGTTTTCTACATATAAGATCATGCCATCTGTGAAGAGAGATCATTTAACTTTCTTCTTCCAATTTAGATATCTTTTACTTCTTTTTCTTATCTAGTTTCTCTGGCTAGGAATTCCAATACCATGAGAATAGAAGTAGAGAGAGTGGGCAACCTTGCCTTTTTTTTTTGAGTTGGAGTCTCACTGTCACCCAGACTGGTGTGCAGTGGCACACTCCCAGCCACCGCAGCCTCGACCTGCTGGGCTCTGGTGATTCTTACACCTCAGCCTTCCGAGTAGCCAGAACTACAGGCACACACTACCACGCCTGGCTAGTTTTTTGATTTATTGTAGAGATGAGGGCTCGCCACGTTGCCCAGGCGGGTCTCAAACTGGTGGACCCAGCCAATCCACTCACCTTGGCCTCCCGAAGTGCTGGGATTACAGGCTGAGCCACTGAGCCCCGCCACCTTATTCCTGATCTTAGAAAAAAACTTTTAGTTTTTCACCACTAAGTATGATGTTGGCTGTGGGAATTTTCATATATAGCCTTTATCGTGTGGAGGTAATTTGCTTCTGTTCCTGGTTTGCTGAGTGTTTTTATCATGAAAGGGTACTAGATTTGTCAAATGCTGTTTCTGTCCATTTTATTAATGTGATGCATTTCATTGAGTGATTTCTGCATGTTGAACCCATATAAAAATCAATTTGTATTCCCTTTGCATCTCAGGAATAAATTTTACTTTGGTTGTGGTATATAATACTATTCGTGTGCATGAATATAATACTATTCATGTGTTGAATTATTTGCTAGTATTGCATTAAGGATTTTGCTTATTTATCAGTGATACTGGTATGTTGTTTTCTTATAGTGTCTTTGTCTGGCTTTGATACAGGGTAATGCTTGCATCATAAAATGAGTTTGAAAATGTGACTTTCTCTTTCATTTTTTAGAAGAGTTGGAGAATAATTGATGTTAATTCTTTAAATATTTGGTAGAATTCTATAGTGAAGCCATCTGGTCCTGGGCTCTTCTTTTTTAGGAGGCTTTTGATTCCTGATTCAGTTAATAGTTATAGGTCTATACAGATTTTTTGTTTCATGATTCAGTCTTAGTGGGTTTCTGTTATTAGAAATTTGTTAATTTATCCTAGGTTATTCAATTTGTCAGTGTAATTATTCATACTAAACTCCTAAAATCCTTTTTTATTTTCTGTAGCATCAGTTGTAATATCTCCTCTTTCATATCTGAAAGAAGTTGAATATTTATTTTTTCCTTAGGTAGTCTGGCTAAGGGTTTGTCAATTTTGTTGAACTTTCAAACAACTACTGCTTTTACTGGCTTTTTTCTAATCTCTCTTTTAGTTCTGCTTCAGCCTTTATGATGTCCTTGTTTCTGCTAACATTGGGTTAAGTTTATTCTTCTTCTCTAGTTCCTTGAGATGTAAACGTAGGTTGTTGATTTGACATCTTTCTTCTTTTTTAATGTAGATATTTACTGTTATAAACTTCCCTCTTTATATTGCTTTCACTGTATCTCATAAGTTTTAGTCTGTTATGTTTCCATTTTTATTTGTCTCAAGATATTTTCTAATTTCCCTTGTGATCTCTTCTTTGACACAGTATTGGTCAAGATTCTCCAGAGGGACAGAACCAATCAGAGATATATATATACAAATTTATTAGAAGGAATTGGCTCACATAATTGCAAAGGTGATGTCCTGGCTATCTACAAGCTGGAGAATGAGAGACGCATGTAGTAGAGCTGCCAGGGAAGCTAGTGACATAGCTGAGTCCAGCTGAAAGTCTCAAAATCAGGGAAGCTGATGGTGTAAGCTCCAGTCTGAGGCTGAAGGCCTAGGAGGCCCTGAGAGGCAGCTGCTGTAAGTCCCAGTGTCCAAAGGTCAAAGAACCTGGAGTCTGTTGTTCAAAGAAAGAAGAAAAAAAGGCCTACCCCTCCAGAAGGGAGAGAAAGCTCACCAAATAGAAATCCAAGCAAGCTGAGTGTCCCTCTTCTTCAGCCTTCTTTTTTCTAGCCATGCCCACAACCAACTGGATGGTGCCTGCTTACATTAAGGGCAAGTCTTCCTCTTTCAATCCACTGACCCTCGTGTCAATCTCCTCTGGCACACCACCTTTATAAATATAGCCAGAAACACGCTTCACCAACCCTCTAGGTATCCCTCATTCCAGTCAAATTGACACCTAATATTAACCATTACAGACCCATTGGTTGTTTAAGAGTGTATTATTTTAATTTCCATATATTTATTGTTTTTCCTGTTTCCTTCTGTAGATTTCTAGTTTCATTTCATTCTGGTCAGAAAAGATACTTGGTATGAGTTCAGTCTTATTAATTTGTTAAGACTTGCTTTGTGGCCTAGCATGTCATCTTTCCTGGAGAAAGTTTTTATGCACTTAAAATGAATGTGTGTTTTGCTATTATTGGGTGAAGTGTTCTATATATGTCAGTTAGGTCTAATTGTTCTATAAAATCAAGTCATTGGTTTTCTAAGTGATCTTCTGTTAGGTTGTTCTATTATTGAATGTGGGGGGGGTTGAAGTTTTCAAGTATTATGGTGTTACAGTCTGTGTCTCCCTTCACTTCTATCAATGTTTGCTTTGAATGTTTAGGTGCTCTTCTGTTAGGTGCATGTATTTTTTTTTTTTTTGAATTGGCTTCTCACTCTGTCACCCAGACTGGAGTGCAGTGGCCGCTCCCGGCCACCGCAGCCTCGCCTACTGGGCTCCAGGGATATTACCGCTTCAGCCTTCCAAGTAGCTGGAATTACAGGCATGCACCACCATGCCCGGCTGATTTTTTGATTAATTGTAGAGATGAGGTCTCGCAGCCCAGGCGGGTCTCGAACCCGCGGGCTCAGGCAATTCACTCACCTCAGCCTCCCAAAGGCACGGGATTACAGGCTGAGCCACCGAGAGGTGCATGTATTTTTATAATTGTTATATCTGCCTTGTCAATGGCTCTTTTGTCACAATGTCCTTGTCTCTTGTGACAGTATTTGACTTACAGGCTATTTTGTCTAAGTATGGTCATCCTTGCTCTCTTTTAGTTTTACCCTTCGCATGAAATACCTTTTTCCATTCTTTCACTTTCAGCCCTTGTGTTTTCAGACCTAAAGTGAGTCACAAACAGCATATATTTGGATTTTACTTTTTATCGATTTAGTGAATCTATGTCTTTTGATTCAGGAATTAATTTATTTACATTTAAAGTAATTACTAATAGGGAAGGACTTGCTATTGTCATTTTGTTAATTGTTTTCTGGATGTCTTGTCCCTCTTTTCCTCTATTGCTGCTTTCTTTTGTGTTTCATTGCTTTTTGTAGAGACATGCTTTGATTCCTTTCTCATTTTTATTCATGCATCTTCTATAGTTTTTTTCTTTGTGGTTACTATGGAATTGCATTAAGAACGCAACATTCTATTTTAAACCAATAACAACTTAACTTCAATCACATACAAAACTCTACTTCTTTATATCATCTCACTTTGATATGTGTCACAAGTTAAATCATTTTATATTGTTTATTCATTCACATAATTTAATGAAGTAATCTTATGCCTTTATCTTTTAAATTTTATACTTGTTTTAAAAATTATTTACTCACCACCACTACAGTAATAGAGGGTTCTGTGTTCACCTATATATTTACCTTTACCAGAGAATTTTATATCTTGAATGCTTTTGTGTTGCTATTTAATGTGCTTTCATTTCCTCTTGAAGGATTCCATTTAAAATTTTCTGTAAGGTAGATCTAGTGGTGATAAAATCCCTGAGTTTTTATTTATCTGTGAAAGTCTTTGTCCTTCATTTTTGAGGGAGCGCTTTACTGGATATACTGTTCTTGGATGGCAGTTTTTTTCTTCCAGCACTTTGAATATGTCATACTATGTCCTTCTGGCCTGTAAGGGTTTTGCTGAGAATTCCACTGATAATCTTATGGCAGCTCCTTTATATGTAACAAGTTGCTTTTCTCTTGTTGCTTTCAAGATTTTGTCTTTGACTTTTGATAGTTTGGTTAAAATATATCTCATTGTAGGACTTTGGTGGATTATCCTACTTGGAGTTCTTTTAGATTTTTGAATTTGTATATCATTTCCTTCCTCAAATTTGAGAAGTTTTGGGTCATTATTTTTTTCAACTGACTGTTTTCCCCTCTATCTTTCTCTTCCCTTCCTAGCGCTTCCATAATGTGTACCTTGGTCTGGCTCTCATTTACTTTCCGTTTTGCTCTTCTGACTACTATTTTCAAATGACCTATCTTAAATGTCACAGATTCCTTCTTCTGCAGTTAAACCCTTTAGTGAATTTTTAAATTTAATTGTTGTATTCTTTAACTCCAGAGTTTCTGTATGGTTCTCATACATATATTTTTTTCTGTCCCTTTGTTGATGTTTTCATTTTGTTCATGCTTAGTTCCTGATTTCATTTAGTTGTCCATTTCTTCTTTAAAACAGTTATTTTGAATTATTTGTCAGGTACTTTATAGAGCTCTACTTCCTTAGGGTTGGTTTCTGGAGATTATTTTGCTCCTTTAATTTTATCTTTAGGTTTCACTGTTTCTTCTTATGCCTTGTATTTGTGTGTGTGTGTGTGTGTGTGTGTGTGTGTGTGTGTGTGTGTGTGTGTGTGTGTCGGAGGGAGTTTGGGCTGTTGAAAGAATTGCCATCTCTCCCAGTTTTTATCAGCCAACTTCATACAGAAAACCTTCATCATTCACCCTGGCAAAAAGATTCTGGGGACTTCTCAAACCTTTTCTGGGGATGCATCTTTGGGTTTATACATTCGATATCCCAATAAGAGGTTTGCCAGTTTCTTTTTTCTAGAGCTCTTGCTCCATCTTGTGTCTATCTGTAGTACTACAGAGTATCTGGTGTTACACCATGACCCTGACCTCTCCTTTGTTCTCAGTGCTGACCCGCAGGCATCTCAACCCCAGGTTGGAAGTCAGGTGAAACTGAGACCAGTGCCTCAGGCAACCTTCCCAAAATGTTCCAGTTTTCTCTTTCCATCCCAATGGAGAAGCCACAAGTTGGGTGTTTTCTCCCAGTCCACAGACAGTATCAGTTTTTGGGAAGGGTCATCGTGAGTATAATGCAATAGCTTTTCTTATTTGTTCAGTTTCGCTGTTCTTGGCTTGGCACTTGCCTATAGTACTGCAACTTATTATGGTGTATGGAGTTCCGTAAGGGCTTTTGGGCCATATATTGTTGTTCAGTTGGTTTTCCTATGGGGACTAAATGTTTGAGGCTTCGCATTCCACCATCTGGCTGGCATCACTCTGTTTCTATTATTTTTAATGGAAAAATATTTCTAAAAATATACTTACGTATTTTAGTGAATCTAATTATTTTTGTGACTTGAGTTGTTTTTTTGGTTTACTTTTGTTTTTTGCTTATTGCACTGAGCTACAAGAATGGATATATAAAATATATTGGAATTTCAATTGACCCTTGGATATTTCTAGGATTGACTCTGAAATAAAATGTTTTATGTTGTTGTTATTACCTTATTATTTTTGTGCTAAAATCACTTATTTTTATAATAGTACATCAGAGAAGAATCATTAATACCGTCCTCACCAGCCATGTGCTCAGTGCCACAGGAGCTCCCTTGTAGGTTTTTTTTCATTCTTCTCACTTACTTGTTCTTTTAGGCTGGGTGCGCAAGGTGGGGTACATTGTGGCTTGTTAACTCTTTGTTTTCTATACTATTTGTACAGTGGCTATTTCTGAATTGTGTGTGTATATATTAAATTATTTTAGAGTACATATTTAATTTATAAAATAGTTCTACTTATGTTTTCATATGTCTCTATTAAAAGTCCATTTTGCATATTTGTTCTATAACATGCTTACCTTTTTTTCTGAACCATCTAGATTTTACTTTCTGATGTGTAGTGTGTGTGAAAATATTTCCCTGTGAAATTTTTTTATTTTGTGCCTTTACAGGTGGTATACTTAATAATGTCCTATCCTCTTTACGGGATGTATGTGTTGGTTTGCTGGCAGGAACAGTTTTGGGATTTTTTGTTCAATATTTTCCATGTGGAGATCAGGTAACTTAAAAATTAATCTATTTTGTGGAAGTGTAGTATTAGACATTTCTTTCAAAAATTTGAGCTTTGGGAAGATCCATGGAATATAAAATTTAATACTTAACTCTCTTTCCCTAAAAGTAGCCTCTGATGCCTGCGCTGTGCTTAAAACTGAGCACAGTAGTGATACACTACTTTGACTGAAGTCTCTGCTTTTTGATTTGGCAAATATGGAATATCAGAAAAATGTACTTAATTTAGGATATCCCTCTGCATTAAATCATCCCTTTCTCCACTAATGTCTGACAATTCTTCCTGATCTTTGTTCTCTTAAACACTTTTGGGAGAGATAGTTTTCCACTTATCTCTGCATATTTTGACTTAAGTTCACTTCCATTCTCTTTTGACAGAGGCAACCTTATTAACTTAAACTTTTCCTGCCTTAAGGGCTGTGCACTTTTGCACTTCTGTAAATTTCATCCTAATTTACCTTTAACAATTATATTGACTAAGAGATATTCAAAATGTTATTTTTTAAGAATTCATTAGATATGTTGTATGGAACTTAAAGTTACCTGGGTCTCTCTTCTTCTTCACCTAAAGTAATAATGCGTTAACCATTTTACAGATATTAGTATCAGATGTGGCAGAAGATGAAACTTTAATTGAAAATGTTATTACTTGGTAGAAAGTCTGCTAAAATATTTACTGAGAAAGAAAATAAAAATTTTAGACATTATTTAATAAAACATTTAGAGACATGGTATCAAAGGGCCAAAAATAAATTATAATGTCGAATCATGTATTATATATTTAATATAAATTAATTTTTAAATACCTGTCTAATTCTAGAAAAAACTTCCATTGAAGAGAGCATTCCTTGTTTTGAGTTTGTGTGTTTCTGCTGTCTTAGGCAGCCAGCGTATTGGTTTACATGGATCTGGAGGATTATGCACATTAGTGTTGACTTTCATTGCAGGGACAAAATGGTCCAAAGAAAAGGTGAATATTTTTAATATATTATTTTTTTCAAAAAAAGATAAAATAACTGAATTTGTGTGCGTCTAGAGCGGACATTTAGAAAATTCCCTCATTCCAATTAGAAGGTGTTCCAAAAGTTTTTGTATCCTGAAGGAAACATCCAAATCAAGGAAATAAAATGTTAAGGAAAGGCACCTGGAAGTATGATAAAAGTTGAGTTATCACATCAGGCTTCTCTTTTTCCCAAGTTCTATGGAATATAATTCAATGATTTTTATCAATTTACTTATTTTATTAATTAAAACTGTACTTATACAATTAGTCCATGAAAACATGCTCATAAAATATTAAAACATATAGAATAAAGTGTAAAAGATTTCTTTATCCTTCACCACTTCCAAATATCAAACCCTTTTTCCAGAATTAATCATTTCTTTGAACCAGTCCTCTATTTATAGACATTTAGATCTTTGCCATTTTTTTGTTATTATAAGCAGTGCTATAATTCATGAACAGTCTTATTCATGTCTTTTTGCATATGTACATCTATAGAGATAGACTCCTAGAGATAAAATTGCTGGGTTAAGAAATGGTCGGTTTTTTATTTTGATGGGTACTGCCAAATTTATTTAACTCCTGCCAACAGTATAGGAGAATGCCTTATACTTTATTATCCCATCAATAACACTGGATATCATTGCTAGTTCTTTTTTTTTTTTTTCTTTTTTAACTACTGAATGGTCTCACCCATCTGATTCTTACATGTATATGTAAGAATATATTTCTTACAACAATATGGCATTATTTTTCTTTATTTACATTTCTCCGGTTAGTAGAAGAGTAAGTTTCTCTTCATACATTCTTTTTTAGTTAACTGTTGATCTTATTTGCCTACTTAATTCTAATTTATAGAGTTTCTCTCTATACTAGGACTATTGATCCTTTATATATATTTATAGCATATAAGTTTTGTTTATCCACAACAGTTTATAATGTCTTATGTATGGAAGTAAAATTCCTATGGTCAAACATGTCAGTTTTTCCTTTTTGGCTATGGATTCTGTTTCTTGTTTAAGAAGCTGTTTATGGATTCTGTATCTTGTTTAAGAAATTGTTTAAGGAGATTATAATACTATAAACATTATACAGATATACTATTTTCTATGTTATCATCTAATACTTTGGTAGTTTTTGTTAATTTATTTAGCATTTGTATTTGTTGCTTTAATCCATCTGGAATTTATCTTTGTAACACTGTGAGGTAAGGATGTGTGTGTGTGTGTGTGTGTGTGTATGTCTACATAAGTGTATGTATTCATAGATACATATATACTTGCATATAATAGATATGCACATACATATAGATGCATATAAACTGGATAATCAGTTTTTACCAAATTATTTCTTGACTAACCTATTAATTATTCCATTATTTTAAATGCTTCTTTTAACATAAACTGAACTCTTACATATATATCTATGTCCTGAAATCTGTTTAATCCTGCTTATCTATTTCAATACCACTCTGTTATAAATCACTGCAATTTTATGTTTCAAAATCAAACAAAGAAGACAGAATCTCATGTACTTCTTTCTAAAGTATTTCTTGGCTGTTCCTACCCATATTCTTTCTCAGATAAATTTAAGAATCACCTTGAGAAGTTCCCTGCCCAAAAGTCATAGTGGCATTTTGTTTAGTATTCCTAAACCAAATTATGATTAATAATCATTTTTAAAAGTACTTGAATGAAATCCAATTAGATAAATAAAATGAAAACTACTAGAATTTTTTTTAAATGATAAAGGAGATAAAACAAATTAGAATAAATAGGTTTTAAATATTAAAAGTAACAAATAGGATAGTATGCTATAGCACTGTTTTTCTTTGGTTTTCCTTTTTCAACTTTACATTTATAAATGGCAATCAGAAAATACAGTCATAAGGAAAAGTTATAAAGGTAGTTTATGCCACAAGTAAGGGACATCAAAGTTCTTATGTATTTTCTGGGGGGGGGAGGAGCGGAGATAAGCCCTCACAGACTTAAACCTCTTCATCCAAATTCCTGTACAGACTACAGAAGTGCCAGAGTACTGTTATGCCAAGAGTGGCCTTTTCTATAACCTTTTAACAGGGGAAATGGCACAAGGAGGGATTCATTTCCGGAAAGGGAAGGTAGGCAGGCAACCAAGTAAGAATCTAATATATGCTTTTGGTTTAATTTTAAGGAAAACGTACCTTTGAAATATTCAACATAGGTCCTTTGAAAGTAAGCCTAACAAAAAATTTTTCTAGTAGCTTATGACATATCAGGATTTACTTTCATGGGTTTGGGTTCCAGGATAATTGTTAGTAGACGTCTTCCCAACTCCCTTCTGATGAACCCAGATGTTTGCATGGGTTCATGGGTATTTTCTCATCAGACTTGATGTAGTTCTATCTGTATTCAGTTAACTTACAAACAAAATCTAGAACTCTTACTAAACATGTTGAACCCCAAGGACCTCACTTATTCTATGACAAAATGACCAAACAGTATTGCTTATTTCCTCTTTTATAGGTTTTTTTCCTCCTTACCTCCCCCTCCCTTCCTCCCTTCCTTCCTTCCTTTCTTTCTTTGAGTCAGGGTCTTACTATGTTGTCTAGGCTGGAGTGCAGTGTTACAATCACAGCTCACTGCAGCCTCGAACTCCTGGGGTCAAGTGATCTTCCCGCCTTAGCCTCCTGAGTACTGGGACGACAGACATGCACCACCATGCTCAGCTATTTTTTCTATTTTTTTGTAGAGATAAGGTCTCACTCTGTTGCCTACGCTGGTCTCGAACTCCTGGGCTCAAGCAACTCTCTAGCCTCACCTTCCCAAAGTGCTAGGATTATAGGTGTGAGCCCCTACACTGGTCCTATAGGTTTCTTTTAATCAAATTATACCTAACTGAGTAAAAAAATTAATCTGTTTAATTTTTAGTAATTAGGTTTTATCATTTCTCCTAAAAATAAAATATATCAAGTTTATTAAATTTTAAAAGTGACTTCAGCTGGGCACAGTGGCTCACACCTGTAATCCCAGTACATTGGGGGGCAGAGGTGAGAGGATTGCCTGAGTCCAGGTGTTCAAGACCTGGGCAACTTGGAGAGACCTCGTCTCCACAACGAAAATAAAAAAATTAGCAGAGTGTGGTGGTGCACGCCTGTGGTTCCAGCTACTTGGAAGGCTGAGGTGGAAGAATTACTTGAGCCCTGCAGGTTGGGGTAGCAGTGGCCATGAGCATACCACTGCACTCCAGCTGAGTGATAGAGTAAGACTCCTACTCAAAAAAACCCAAAAAGCAAAAAAAAAAAGTGACTTTAAATTTCTTAAATGTAATTCTTTTATGTACCACAATAACTATAAATGTATTTCTCTTTACTATAGATTAGCGTCCAAAAAATTATTACAAATGCATGGAATGTTTTTCAACCACTACTTTTTGGTTTAGTTGGATCAGAAGTATCTGTTACATCTCTTGAGTCAAATGCTATTGGTAAGAATAATTAGAGCACAAAAAATATAAAATTCAAAAATGCTTAGGAAAATCATGAATATTTTTATTTACAATATATCTTTGAATGGCTACAAGGAGCTTCTTCAGAAATGCATGTTGATATAGTAACATATTTTTGCTCTTCTTTTACACTGTGTCTCTTTTTTGGTAAAGCAGAGACAGCCCTTAATATCTTCCCTGAATTATCTGAGGAAATAGAGATAAGATTTCTTTTCTGAGGGAAATATACATGCCATCAACACCTTTGAATACTTATGCAAAAAAGTATTTTAGTTCAGAATTGAATAAGTGTCATCTGGCATTTTTCATAGTAACTCCAGCATCAGCTAATCTCTTGTATTTTACATAGAAGCCTCAATTATATTTGTATTTTTTATTTTTTTATTTTAAAAATAAAGACATAAAGAGAAAATAACCTTAATTAAATGTTTTCAAAGCCCTTAGAAATCATATCTCAAATATTTTGTTATTTATGTTTGTTTTTATCTATCGTAGGCCTTTGTGTTGCTACCCTGAGTTTGGCATTATGTGTTCGAGTTTTAACCACATATGTATTGGTGTGTTTTGCTGGTTTTAGTTTTAAGGAGAAAATATTTATTGCTTTATCATGGATACCCAAAGCTACAGTCCAGGTAAAAATATCTTGTCTTTCTAAGATTTTAGTTTTGATGATTTTTAAAAAATTCTAAACAAAACATGTTACTCTACTCACAAAATGTGGAATATTAGCTTTGCCTTTAAAATATTCGATTGGTCGCCGGGCTCGGTGGCTCAGCCTGTAATCCCGCGCTTTGGGAGGCTGAGGTGAGTGGATAGCCTGAGCCCACGGGTTCGAGACACGCCTGGGCAACTTGGTGAGACCTCATCTCTATAATAAATCAAAAATTAGCTGGGCGTGGTAGCGCACTCCTGTAGTTCCAGCTACTTGGAAGACTGAGGCAGAAGGATCGCCGGAGCCCAGCTGGTCGAGGCTGCAGTGGCCCGGAGCATGCCACTGCACTCCAGTCTGGGCAACAGAGTGAGACTCCAACTCAAAAAAAAAAAAAAAAATTGGTAAATACATCAGTGTCAAAAATCATTTGCTTTTGTGAAACCATGTTTGAAAGGTAGTTAATTCACTAAGGACTTTCTACTTAATACATTTCTTTGATTTTTATTGACTGAATTTTGAGAGTGGAATATTTTATACATTCAGTGATACAATTTTATAGTCAATTTTTGGTTGTAAAACTACACTTGTTAATTGTAGAAAATTTAGAAAATCATACTCAAGTATTCAAGTACTAAGAGGAAAATAAAACTCATAACCCCACTACTCAGAATACATCACTGATAAATTTGGGGATGATAGTTATTTATTTTGTTTTTATGCCATTCTGTACTTTTCATTTTGATATCCCCAATTAAGTTTTTAAATTAAAACAAGCCAAAGACACTGTAAAAATAAAATAAAATATTGGTCATAACTATTTGTTAAAATTAATATAACCTTTTAAAATTTTAGTTTTAAAAGAAATTCTTCTGAAATTTAAAAGTAGTCCCAGCTACTGGAAGGCTGAAGCAGAAGAATCACTGGAGCCCAGCAGGTCGAGGCTGCGGTGGCCGGGAGTGGCCACTGCACTCCAATCTGGGTGACAGAGTGAGACTCCAACTCAAAAAAAAAAAAAGTATACTTTTAAAGACTTCTTCAATTTATGAAAATTTTTGTACTTTCCTAAAATATAAAATAAGAGTATGTCTGAAAATTGTATTTTTTATATTATAACTATTATAAAGTTAAATGTTATGATTTAAGTGGAGATACAATTTTTTTTCTTTGTTTTGTTTTTGTTTTTGAGTTGGAATCTCACTTGGTCACCCAGACTGGAGTGCAGTGGCCGCTCCCGGCCACCGCATGCTCGACCTGCTGGGCTCCGGCGATCCTTCCGCCTCAGCCTTCCAAGTAGCCGGAATCACAGGCATGCACTACCACGCCTGACTGATTTTTTGATTTATTGTAGAGATGAGGTCTCGCTGCCCAGGCAGGTCTCGAACCCGCGGGCTCAGGCAATCCACTCACCTCAGCCTCCCAAAGGCGCGGGATTACAGGCTGAGCCACCGAGCCCAGCTGGAGATACAATTTTTTTAAAAAACTTCTTCCCTACCCCTGCTACTCACTTCACCACACAAATGCACCTATGTTATTTGTAATTATACATTTATTTGTATGATTAATTAATGACTTAATCTCCCAATAAACTATATAGGAAGGACAAGGACAGTATCTGGTTGTTGTTGTTTTTTTCATCATTTTTATCTAACACTTAACACAGTGCCTGGCAGGAGGTGTAAATATATTTTGCATGCCTATAAGAATGAATGAATAATTGAAAAGGGAACCCTTGTAATTTTACTCTTATTCAAGGATATTCTCCTGCTACTAAAAGCTGTTGCTACTTATTGTTAGACTGTTTAACTTAGCAATATAATACATTAATTTTCTGGAATTCTTTTCTCCATTGTAATTCAAAAAAAAGAAGCTCCTAAATTTCCATGTAACAAAATTCTTTATTATGACGGTTGGAAAAGCAGGTCCATAGGTCCAGACTGCCTGTCTAAAATATCATGTTACTTGCCTATAACCTTATTTCCTATTCTCACAGTGCCTCATTTTACAATGAGGTCTATATCTATTTCACAGCATGTTGTAAGAATTAAATGAGATAATCTATGTAAAGTGTGTAGCACAGTCTCTGGTGTGTGGTGGTGCTTACTTAGCAATGTTGTTATTTTTCTTAAAGTAATTTTTAAAATTTTTTATTTTATTTATTTATTATTTAAGATGAGTTCCTACTATGTTGCCCAGGCTTGTCTCAAACTCCTGGGCTCAAGCAATCCTCCTGCCTTGGCCTCTCAAAGAGCTGGGATTACAGGCATGAGCCAAAACATTTGGCCAAAGTAATATAAATAATAAAACAATAACTTTTTTGCTTTTAATGTCTGCTGTAGGGAATAATAAATCTACAAATGGAGTATCTATCCATTCTTCTGTTCCCACTCCTTCCAATAATATGTTTGCAATATTTTAAATTATTTCATAATTTTCATAAAGCAAGGGAAATAGAAAAGCAGATATGAGGAAAGAGACCACCTGCTCAAGTCCTGCAGTATTTTTCTGCCTCTGCCTGCACCTGTCTGTTGAGTCCAGGCTGTCTTCACAAAGAATATCAAGCTGGTTCCAGGGACTGGAAGACATAGAAAATTAATTATCTGTGCAAGTAGAGGTCACTACACCAGTAATAGATGATGATAATGTCACAAATGAGCAAGACCAACAAATGTTTTTTAAATTTAAACTCTTTTTTACCTTTATCCTCTTTCTCTGTTACTGAAATACAATTGGTTAAGCTTCAGTTATTTCTCTCATTCCTCAGTTTAGAGATACTGATGAAAATTAGCCTAGAAACAATGGCAGATTTTTTTTTTTTTTTTTAGTTGGAGTCCCACTCCGTTGCCAGGCTGGAGTGCAGTGGCATGTTCAAGGCCACCCCAGCGTCGACCTGCTGGGCTCAACTTTCCAAGTAGCCAGAACTACAGGTGTGTGCCACCATGCCTGGCTAATTTCTTGATTTGTAGAAATGAGGTCTCGCCAATTGTTCAGGCTGTTCTCAAATCTATGGGCTCAAGCAATCCCCTCACCTCAGCCTCCCAAAGTGCTGGAATTACAAGGTTAAGCCAGTGCGCCCAGCCACAATGGCAGATATTAAGAGGGTAAATAAAGAATTTAATTCACAAATGTTAGATCAGTTTGCCAATTGAATTTGTTTGAAGAAACATATTAAATCTCAACCACTAGGTAGAAGTAATTGATTACCTAATAGTAGTTCTCACATAATAGGGTTGTTATGAGGATTAAATGAAGTAATCACTGGAAAGGTTTAAGAATGGTACCTGCCATATGACAAATGCTGTATAACTGTGTAAATATTATTAATAGCTTCATTAGTATTATCATCATCTCCTAAAAGGCAGTGACTTTTTGTCAGTTCTTTTATGTTCAAATCCTCTTCTAAACTGTAAGACTCTTTAAAGTTGGTTTTCTGCCTACTTTTTATCTTTTTTTTCCTAGCACCTCCCACACTGACTTGTGTTCAGTAAATAAAAAGTTATTATATAAAACTTTAATTGTTGATTTAGGAGCTTGAATTGAGGGGTTTTTCACCATAATGTTTCATGTCAGAGGTAATGTTTTCACCAATATGTTGTTACTGTGCAACTGCATAGACGATATATATTTGTATTTAATCCCTAAAATTTTTAAGACAATTTCAGGCCTAGATTAATAAATACAAAGAAAGAGGGTTAGCAAGAAATTTACTTTAGGTTATTAAAAACAAATATGATAGAAGATAACTGGGGGAAAATATCTGTGACCCAGTAGGGTCATCTAAAGCAAGAAATTTAAAGGAATTCATCCTCAGACTGGCAGGGAAGGAGTGAGTTAAGGGAGAAACTTACTATTACCTAAATACCTACTATGTGCCAGGTGTTCTTTACATTCTCATATTTAATTCTCACAACTATCCAGTGAGGTACATATTTTGTTGTTCATTTTACAAGTATGTAATTAGAAGTTTAAAGATCTGGAAGCACTTGTACAAAATCACTTGCATGGTTGCAGCAAAAACAGAATTCAAACCCAGTTTGTTAGATACGAAGCCTCTTGTCAGTTCTGCTGTAACACACAACTACCAAAGTAGGAAGAACAATAAGAAAAGCAACAAATCCTAAGAAACATGAGAAACTTTAGTATTTTATGTTGTCTTATTACAGCCAGGGACCTAGGAATGCGTGGTAAAGGCAACTAAGCAAAACTGGTTCAATTAGAACTCCTGCTGTTCTGAGGATACATGAGCACTCAAAAGAGGTGTTTAAGGAGGGAAAAATTCAGAGAACAAGAGTATAAAAACAGCCAAAATGTCTGCATGCTGATTTGTCACTATTGCACTCTTCCTCCATATATGTTTGCTGGGAAAAACATGGAATTGATGAGTAATTTGCAAAATTACTCAGCACTTTTAGTCTTGTCCTTCTTAGTAGTTAGTAGATTTTATTTTAGCAGAGTCATTTACTTTCATGCTACATTAACTCGTTTTAACATTTTTATTTATTTCCCATTTCCCCCCCTAAATGCAGGCTGTATTAGGTCCGTTGGTTCTAGAAAGAGCAAGACTCTCCACGCCCCAACTGGAATCATATTCGAAGGATGTGATGACAGTAGCATTTTTAGCCATCTTGATCACAGCTCCAAATGGAGCGCTACTTATTGGCATACTGGGGCCAAAAATACTTGCATGCCATGATGACCCAAGCAAATTAAAATTGCAATTGTCAGGATTCAAACATCATTAAAAAGTTTATTTGCCATCATTTGCCTGCTTCTTTTAATGAATTATCTCACATGACAAAAGTTTAAAGTACAATTATGTGGAGACTGTACATAGAACCCAGGCTTTAGTAAATATGTGATTTCACTACAGGGCTTTCCTCTGATTTTTTTAATTCCAACGTTAATTTAATAAAAACAGTATTAAATGGAATGCTTTCTTAGTGTTTATATATTTTAGGAACAGTAAATCTATAAATACCTTAGGAAAGTTTGAAGTAATCCCTCAGGCTAAATTTGATATCATAACACAAACAAAGGTTAATATAAAATTAAGCCAACCTGAATGACAGAAAGAAAAAACCTTAAGTATTAAATTTAGTAAGATAGCCTAAATTTCCACATAGGAATAGAACTCCCCATCACTTTAGTAACTCAGTTAAAAAATCACCAGAAAAATTAAAAAAAAAAAGATGGGAATAAAACACAGCATCTTTAACTGAGTCAACTAAATAGATTTTAAATTCTGGGTTTTGTTTTTGTGAGTCAGAGTCTCACTCTGTTGCCCAGGCTGGAGTGTAGTGGCAAGATCACAATGATCATGGCTCACAGCAGCCTCGACCTCCTGGGCTCAGGTGATCTTTCCACCTCAGCATCCCGAGTAGCTGGGACTACAGACCTATGCCACCATGCCCAGCAATTTTTTTTTATTTTTGTAAGGACGAGGTTTTGCTATGTTGCCCAGGCTGGTCTCAAACTCCTGGGCTCGAGCAATCCGCCCACCTCAGCCTCCCAAAGTTCTGGGATTACAAGTATGAGCCACAGTGGCCAGCCAAATTCTGCTTTTAATTAAGTAAAAGAACCAAAGTTAATCTTCCTTTATTTCTGCAATACCCTTAAAATAAATGACTGGTTTAGCAGGTTTTAGATGAAACACTATCTATAGTTTTTATTTACAGAAATAAAATTAAATCACAAAGAAATACACTATTTTTTTCAATAATATAAAAAGCCTAGTCATTATAGATAGCCTGCAGAAATAAAAGATGACTAGACTACTGTCTATATAAGATTTTCTTTTCCTTATTCACATATAATTACTTTTCAATTCTGGCTGATGAAATCTGCTACATTAACCTATAACCCAGGTCAGGTGCAGTGGCTAACGCCTGTAATTCCCAGCACTTTGAGAGGTCAAGGCAAGAGGATCGCTCAGACTCAAAGTATAGAGACCAGCCTGGGCAACTTGGCAGGATCTTGTCTCTACAATAAATTTTTTTAAAAATTAGTCGGGTGTGGTGACGTCCACCTGTGGTTCCAGCTACTTGGAAGGCTGAAGTGGAAGGATCACCTGAGCCCAGCAGCCTGAGGCTGTGGTGGCCATAAGTGTACCACTGCACTCCAGCCTGGGTGACAGAGTGAGACTCAAAACAACAACAACAAATAGAACCCATCATTCTTATTGAATGGCCTTCTAGAAATTGTTTAGACTTCTGTGGCAAAAGCCCAATGCAAGGACTGAACATTACTTTGGTTCCTCTTTTCTCTCTTCTACACAAGATATTAAAATAGCACAGAATATTAAATTTACACATAAATTTGCTAATTGAAGCAACTAAAATTTAAGGCAACTCAAACTATTATTTCTGTTAAAATGAGACCTTTCACTGAATATATCACCAAAACTGCCAAAAGTTCTAATACACTCAGATATCTCTGGGAAAAGATAAAATATCAACTGTTTAGTGACATTTTCTTCTATACTTTTACAGCACATCAAAGACTCCATTTTCAACTGTTGTCATTCTAGTATTCAAATTCTAAAAATTTAAACTGTGCTGCTGTTTAATATTTAAAGCATGAGGGGATATCATTTTCACTTATAAAAAAATAAAAATAGATTTACATTCACAAGATAGTATTTTACATTCACAAGAGAATTAGATTTTTATTTTTTATCTTTTTTTTTTGAGTCGGAGTCTCAGTCTGTTGCCCAGACTAGAGTGCAGCGGCCGCTCCCGGTCACCACAGCCTCGACCTGCTGAGCTCCGGCGATCCTTCTGCCTCAGCCTTCCAAGTAGCCGGAATTACAGGCGCGCGCTACCACGCCTGGCTGATTTTTTGATTTATTGTAGAGATGAGGTAGGTCTCGCCTGCCCAGGCGGGTCTCGAACCCGTGGGCTCAGGCAATCCACTCACCTCAGCCTCCCAAAGGCGCGGGATTACAGGCTGAGCCATCAAGCCCGGTTGAGAATTAGATTTTTAAAATAGAAAGTTGATTTTAATAAAATATAGATACTATAAATCATTTTCAAGAAGAGGAGCTTTTTTTTGATTAGGAGAAAATTGTACTATTCTTTTTATGCTTTAGAGAATTTTCTCTAGGTATTAAAATTAATGTTTTATCAATTATCATAACACTATAAGAAAAGAAATGGATTGACAGTAGCGGGAAACTGCCAGGATTGGCAGTAGTGGGAAGGGGGGAGGCACGCATCATCAACAAGGATACCTGCATAATGAACATTTGTATACCTAACCCTGAGTTGTACCCCACATCTTTAAAATAAAAAAATTAGAAGTTATAAAAATTAATGTTTTATATATTTAGTATACACTTAAATATTCTCCTTTTTGAAGCAGTGTTGCAGGTATTTAGTTTTCTGCTTATAAAAACTTTATATTTTATTTTTGTACTTTGCTGATATTTTTTTCTCAGAGTCTGTAAAACATTAAGGTGCTTTTATATTTTAATATTTTGGGGAGATTTTTTGTTTTCAAACCAATAATCTTAGACTAGCATGATGTTTGCCAGATCAGACATCTGCTTTGCACATAAGGCTCTAAGTTTCCTTTCCTTTTAAAATTTATTACTTAATTATTTATTTATTTTGAGTCGGAGTCTCACTGTGTTACCCAGGCTGGAGTGCAGTGGCATGATCACAGCTCACTGTAGTCGCAACCTCCTGGGCTCAAGCAATCCTCCTGCCTCAACCTCCCAAGTAGCAGGGACTACAGGTGTGTGCCATCACACCCGGCATATTTTTTTATTTTTTATAGAGATGAGGTTTACTATATTGCCCAGGCTTGTCTTGAACTCCTTGGCTCAAGCGATCCTCCAGCCTCAGCCTCCCAAAGTGCTGGGATTACAGACATAAGCCACAGTCTTAATATTTCTTTTATACTTTGCAATATTTTGCACCGTATTTAAGGTTTTCAATATTTAGATCTTTTTCATCAGTGAAGCACAAGTTTATTTGTGTGGTCCCTGGTCAATTTAAAACAGTTGAAACATCAGTAGTGCCATTAACTGCTCTCTGGGAAGCCTCTTTAAAGAGCTTGGTGGGTTGGTCATACAGCTACAGCTCTATCAATCATTTTTTTTTGAGTTGGAGTCTCACTCTGGGGCTCAGGCTGGAGTACAATGGTAAGCTCACAGCCACCACAGCTTCGGCCTGCTGGGTTCAGGTGATCCTTCTACCTCAGCCTTCCAAGTAGCGGAATTATAAGCACGTACCACCACACCCAGCTAATTTTTTGATTTATTGTAGAGATGAAGTCTCACCAATTTGCCCAGGCTTGTCTCAAATCCCTGGGCTCAGGCAATCCTCTCACCTTGGCTTCCCAAAGTGCTGAGATTACAGGGGTGAGCCACCACACCCAGCCAGCTTCATCAATCTTAGAGTTAAGAGACTCTGGAGACTCTTATGGACAAATATAACATATGAAGAAGTCCTGAATTACCAATTTCTGACAGTGTGCCATTGATTTTACCAGCAACAACAGGGTGCGTGGTTGAATAAGAGGAAACAGCCTCTCACCCAACATTTGCTTCTGCTTTTGAAAGGAACCAATGCCAACATGGTAGCAGTTAAAGTTCCTGACCTTGTACATGAATAGCAGGCTGCTATATGGGAACTTGTGGCTGTGCATTCAAATGTTGTTGAGGATTGTGGGTTCCTATAGCAGGTTTATACTGTGGAATGGTACAAACAGCGGTATGTGGTCCCACCGTGTTGTGTTACAATAAGGTGTGTTGACATGACTTGTGGAACCTGTGAAGAAGCTGGCCTCAGTACTAATTTGGTGGGAGTAGCTGGGCAGATTTTGGAATGGATGAAGTCTGGTACTCTAAGCAGTCTACTGATGACTTAATCTTAGCTGAGCAATTTGACTAGGAGAATACTTAGTAGCATGGTTCTCAATCTGTGGGATAGTGGCCATGAAGTTACCTGAAGGAGGTGCCAGCTGGTAGGGACTATTTCCAGGTTGGGCACAGCTCTTACACGTGCCATTCTTGGCAGATACTATCCTGGTTAAAGAACTGAGCCTGGGGCTCTTCGTTGCTCTTCTTCCCACTGGCCACAATTCTACCATTCATTTCTGAATGGTGACTGCTGTAGTTGCTTCTTCTGGAAAGGAGAGAAACACAAAATCAAACTTTGTTGTGGCCACTCTCCATCATAACCTTTGCAGTAGTGATTGTACCAAATGGAGAAAATTCTTTCCAGAGATATGATCATCAGTATTATCAGAATTTTTCATATGAATGTTAATACCCCATTATCTGGTGATCCTACACTACTTGATCTGTTCACATTTGCATTCCAGTTCCGTCTGCTGTTTTGGGAGCTTGACCAACCTTGTTTTCCATTGGGCTGCTTTCTGTTCATCTCATCTACAGCTTGCTGTGCATCTTCACGCCTTTCAAAGCACACAGCTCCAAAATGTTTGAGTTTTCCACTTTCATCATTCATTGCTTTCACACTGAAGGCAGATCCCAACTTATCATACTTATCATTCGAGGCACTCACCATCCGTGCCTTCTTCAAAAATCTTGATGTAAACATTGGTGAATTCTTTTGCCCTAGCTCCTGGTTGTTTAGGAGACTTAAATCATCCAGCGAATATGTTGCTATCATTTAGATTTAGAAGCATCCATTTCATTTTTTCCAACGGAACTTTCAGCTGCTTCTGTCACAAAATGTACAATTCCCTAACCTTTGAAACCATTTTCACCACACATCACCATTCGTATAAGGAGGTAACCCAAAGCTGAAAAGTAACATGCAATGTTACTTTGCATGTTCACTGTCAATGAATTCGTCTGCGTTTTTGATGACTGTATCTACCACTCACGTCGGCAGTGACGGATCACGCCAGACCACGTTGAACTGCCCTTATGACAACACAATGCCAGGGGCTCTGAGGCCCCTTCAGCATCCGCCTTGCGTGGTCCGAGGGCAGCAGGTGAACAGTTCCTGGCTCGGGAGGTTAGGCAGCCTGGGTCACGTGGAGTACGGGTCACCCAGCGAGCGAGGCCGGACATGGCGGGGTGCTGGGCTCTCCCATCCGGCTGCCAGCTGCCAGCAGCCGCCGCCCACGGTGTCACAGACCGCGGCGTGGAGGGACAAGAATCACCTGGAATCGAAAACGACTCCACGGCCGCAGGGCCGGGTCGTTGCGCTGCGCGCAGGTCGCGAGGTCAGGCGAGGTAGGCCAGAGGCCTTCTCGGCTACTTTGGGCCGCTGGAGGCCCAGCATTAACCGCAGGGGAGAAGGGACCTATGAATGTTAACGTGTCCTTGCTCTATCATTTTTCACTTTTCTGTTGTTGTTGTTGTTGTTGTTGTTATTGTTGTTGTTGAGTCAGTGTCTCACTCTGTCTCCCAGGCTGGAGTGCAGTGGCACGCTCCCAGCCACCACAGCCTCGACCTGCTGGGCTCAGGTGATCCTTCCACCTCAGCCTTACAAGCTGCTGGAACTACAGGCGCTTTACGCTTTACGACGCCTGGCCAATTTTTTTTTTTTTTTTGGTAGTAGAGATGAGGTCTCACCAAGTTGCCCAGGCTGGTCTTGAACTCCTGGGCTCAGGCAGTCCTCTGGCTTCTGCCTTCCAAGGTGCTGAGACTACAGGTGTGAGCCACCGTGCCCAACTTTTTTCCCCTTTTAATTTTGAAAAAAATGTCAAACCTACAGAAAGGTAGAAAAGATGAACACCCACATAGCCACCACTTAGATTTAATACTTGTTAATATTTTGCCAGATTTGCTTCTTTTTTTTTTTTTTTTTTTGAGTTGGAGTCT
>NW_007248371.1:418537-427540 GCF_000164805.1 Carlito syrichta
GCTACCACGCCCGGAAGATTTTTGATTTATTGTAGAGATGAGGTCTCGCTGCCCAGGCGGGTCTCGAACCCGCGGGCTCAGGCAATCCACTCACCTCAGCCTCCCAAAGGCGCGGGATTACAGGCTGAGCCACCGAGCCCGGCTGTCCTGATTTGCTTCTTATGTATAGTTTGCTAGAGCAACTGTAGGCATCATGCTCTTGTCCCCTCTACACCTAAGTCTATGTAACCAAAAACAAGGAACATTTTATCACATAGCCATAATTATATTATCCCTGTCACATCAGATTATCAGTAATTTCTTCAAATTAGTTAACTCCTAATTACTTCCAAATATAAACAGTTATGTCCCACGTAACATGTTTCAGTCAATTGTGGGCCATATATACTGCAGTGGTCCTATAAGATTGATTATAATGGAGTATATAGAAACCTGATCAATGGAAAATGGCACTTGATATTGGCATTGCAGCTCAAGTAGGGGAAATGATTGATATTCAGTAATGGTGCAGGGACGTTTGGTTTTCCACATAAAAATGTGTAGATACAAGTATGCATACCATCTTGGTTTGTGTAAGTACACAGTATGATTTTCCTACAACAAAATTGCCTAATGGTGTCTTTCTAGAATGTATCCTTGTCAGTAAGCAAAGTATGACTGTATTTATGTATATTCACATTTCCTTAATTGTTCCCCAATTATAGCAATGTTTTAAAGCCAGCGTCCGATCAAAAACCAGACACTACATTTTTCTAGAGGCTGTTCCATCATTCTGTCAACTTGACAGCTTCTGGTTGTGATTTTGTGATTTGTGATAGGATCGCTGAATTGCACTGTCATGTGTCCACTGCTGCGATGGAGCAACTACAGTTCTATAAAGTGCATTCCCTGCTAATGGCAACGAGGTGCAGGATTCCATGTCAGTGGATCAAACGTTCTTGGGTAGAGGTGCTGGCTGAAGCCATATAAGCAGGAAAGAGAAACCCATAGTCAGAATAAGCATCAGTTCCAGTCCGGTTCAATTGCTGTCCTTCCTAAATGGAAAGGACCCAATGTATTCAGCCTGTCATCATGTGGCTACTTAGTGTTCTTGAATGATGGTGCCATATGTGTTGCTTACTCTCTGTTGCTGGTGGGTTTGACATTCGGCATCAGCAGTAGCTAGATAAGACTTAGTCAGTGGAAACTTCTGCCATAAGGCTTAGTCAGTGTCTTCCATCTTTGCCACTACATTTATGCATCAATTGTGCCAGTACTGTAGTGACTGATGGAAGAGGTTGGCTAATTGACTGAATCATTTTGTCTTCTTGTTTACTGGTAGATACCTACTCTACAGATCTTCATACTTTGTATCTATTCCATAAGTCAGTCCATCCTAATGCCTCTTTCTCAGAAGTCTTTTTCTCCAATCTGACAAATTTGTTTCCAGAGTCTTGACCTGCAAGCCAAGCTGATTGATCATGAGTTAATACATCCTTACTTCAAATAACTTCTCTTTCCATGCAAATTGATGTCAAAATGCACAGTCCAAAGTTTTGTCCTCTGAAATCATTAATTTTTGAGTTAAATTTAATTTTTTAAATTTTTAACAGACAAAAATTATACATATTTTGTAGTGTATAACATGATGTTTCAAAATATGTATACATCGTGAAATGGCTAAATCAAGCTAACATGCATTACGTCACATACTTATCTTTTTTCTAGGATGAGAATAACTTAAAATCGACTCCTAGCAATTTTTATGTATCCAGTATTTTGTTGTTAACTGTAGTCACCATGTTGTCCAATAAATCTCTTGAACAGATTCTTCACATCTAACTGAATTTTTGATCCTTTGACCAACATCTCCATTTGTATGTAGCTCCATATGAATTCAAGGATATTTTTTTCTGTTTATGTGAAAAATGCCATTGGAATTTTGATAGAGATTACATTGAATCTATAGATTGCTTTGGGTAGTATGAACTTTTTTTTGTTTTAGTTGGAGTTTCACTCTGTTGTCCAGGCTGGAGTGCAGTGGCACGCTCATGGCTACCGCAGCTTTGACCTGCTGGGCTCAGGTGATCCTTCCGCCACAGCCTTCCAAGTAGCTGGAACTCCAGGCATGCACCACCATGCTCAGCTAATTTTTCTCGATCTATTTTAGAGATGAGGTCTCACCAAGTTGCTTAGACTGGTTTCAAACCCCGGACTCAGGCAATCCTCTTGGCCTCCCAAAGCGCTGGGATTACAGACTTGAGCCACTGTGCCCAGTCCTGGACATTTTAACAATATTAATTCCTCCAATCTGTCAACATGAGATATCATTCCATTTGCTTGTGTTGAATTTCTTTCATCAACGTGTGGTTTTTGTTTTTGTTTTTTTAAGAAACAATCTGTCATGCAGGCTGGAGTGCAGTGGTGCACTGCAGCCTTGAACGCCTGGTCTCAAGCAGTCCTCCCTCTTCAGCCTCCTAAGTAGCTGGAAATACAGGCATGCACTACTATGCCTGGCTAATTTGGTGTTTGTGTATGTGTGTGGAGATGGGGGTGGTCTCGCTATGTTGGCTAGGATGACCTTGAATTCCTGGCCTCAAGCAATCCTCCTGCCTTAACTTCCCAAGTAGCTGGGACTATGAGCACACCCCATCACACCTGGCTAATTTGGTTTTTTGTACAGACTGGGTCTTGGTATGTTGCCCAGGCTAGCCTCAAACTCTAGACCTCAAACAATCCTTCCACCTCAGTCTCTCAAAGTACTGGAATTATAGGTGTGAACCACCATGCTCAGTCTCATCAATATTTAATGGTTTTCAGTGTACAGGTCTTTCACCTCTTTGGTTACATTTATTCCTCAAGTTTGTTTGGTTTGGGGATTATTTTCTTTTATTTGTTTGTTTCTTTTCTTTTCTTTCTTTTTTTTTTTTTTTTTTTTAGAGACTAGGTCTCACTATGTTACCTAGGCATCTTGAACCTAGGCTCAAGCAATTCTCCCATCTCTGCCTCCCAAAGTGCTGGCTTACATGTATGAGCCACTGTGCTAGGCCTGGATTGTTTTCTTGATTTCTTTTTAAGATAGTTCCTCGTAAGTGTATGCAAATGCTATTGCTTTTGTATATTGATGTTGTATCCTTCATGTTTACTGAATTTGTTTCAGCAGGAATTTTTGCTGGAAATCTTAGAGTTTTCTTGTTTGTTTTTTGAGTCGAGGTTTCACTCTGTCACCCAGGCTGGAGAGCAGTGGCATGACCACAACTCACTACATCCTCAACCTCCTGAGGCTCAGGCAATCCTTATGCCTTAGCCTCCTGAGTAGCTGGGACTAAAGGTGCACACCATCACACCTGGCTTTTTTTTAATTTTTTTGTGTAGACAAGGTCTTGCTATGTTGTCTAGGCTAATCTTGAACTTCTGGATTCAAGTGATCCTTCTGCCTTGGCCTCCCAAAGTGCTGGGATTACAGGTATGAGACACCACGCAGGGCCTAGAATTTGCTAAGTATAAGATCATGTTGTCTGCAGAGACAATTTCCCTTCTTCCTTTCTTATTTGAATGCCTTTTATTTCTTTCTCTTGCCTAATTGCTCTGGCTAGAATTTCCAGTACTATGTTAAAGAGAATTGGAAAGACTAAGTATCCTTGTCTTGTTTCTGATCTTAGAGGAACTTTCAACTTATTACTGTTGAGTATGATGTTAGCTGTGGGCCTATCATACATATATGACAGTTAAATGTCATACATATGCCCTTATTGTGTTCTATGGCCCTCTATCCCTAATTTGGTGAGAGTTTTTATGATGGAAGGATGTAGACTTTGTAAAATGCTTTTCTAGGCCTGGCTCAGTGACTCTACCTGTAATCTCAGCACTTTGGGAGGCCGAGGTGAGTGAATTGCTTGAGCCCACAGGTTCAAGACCACCCTGGGCAACTTGGCGAGACCTCATCTCTATAATAAATTTTTTTTTAAAAATTAGCTGGGCATGATAGTGTGCACCTGTAGTTCTGGCTACTTGAAGGCTGAGGCAGAAGGATCGCCAGAGCCAGCAGATCGAGGCTGCAGTGGCTATGAGCATGCCACTGCACCCCAGACTGGGTGACAGCATGAGATTCCAACTAAAAAAAAATTAATAATAATTTCTGCATCTATGGAGATGTTCATATGGTTTTTGTCCTTCATTCTGTTAATGATTTCACTTATGTTAAACCCTCCTTGGGAGGACTGATTTCACTTATGTTAAACCCTCCTTGGGAGGACTGATTTCACTTCTTGGGAGGACTGATTTCACTTATGCTAAGCCCTCCTTGGGAGGACTGAGTCTATTGCCATCTTTCCAAAGCTGGCATAGGCAGCCATAGTTTTTGGCTTACATCTGCATCCTGAGCTGATCTTTCAATAAAAAAAGTTTAGCGGGGCCTGGTCCGGACTCGCCACCGCTGCCATATTCCTGCGGCAGCTTTCTTACTTTGTGCATCTTCCAGGCTTGCGATCTTGCTTCCGGAGCCATGTCAGAAGGAGTTGACTTGATTGACATCTACGCCGACGAGAAGTTCAAACAGGACCCAGAGTTCAACAATACAGATCAGATTGACCTGTATGGTGATGTGCTGATGGCCACCTCACAGTCCTCAGATGACGGAAGCAGCAGCACTGAGCCACCTCCTCCTGGTCGTCAGGAGCCATCTCCCAAGCCCAACAACAAGACCCCTGCAATTCTGTATACCTACAGTGGCCTGCGTAACAGACGAGCTGCCGTCTATGTGGGCAGTTTTTCCTGGGTATGCTGAGGTGGTGGTAGCCTCTGAAAACTCTGTACACAAATTGTTGGAACTCTTACCAGGAACAGTTCTTAATGGAGAAAAAGTGGATGTGAGGCCAGCCACCCAGCAAAACCTGTCACGGTTTGAGGCACAGGCTTGGAAACGTGAGTACGTCCGAGTCCCAAGAGGAGGAATACCTCCACAGGCCCACTCCCAAGATTCTAGTGATTCTGCTGATGGATGAGCCACACCCTCTGAGAACTTTGTACCCTCATCAGCTCATGTGCATAAGCCCCCCAGTATGCTGCCCTACTTCAATCGCCCTCCTTCAGCCCTTCCCCTGATGGATCTGCCTCCACCACCAAGTCCACCCCCACCACCTCTCTCCTCAAGCTTTGGGGTCCCTTCTCCTCCTCCTGGTATCCACTACCAGCATCTCATGCTCCCCTCTCCTCGATTACCTCCTCATCTTGCTGTACCTCCCCCTGGGGCCATCCCACCTGCCCTTCACCTCAATCTAGCTTTCTTCCCCCCACCAAATGCTACAATGGGGCCTCCACCAGATACTTACATGAAGGCCTCTGCACCCTGTAACCACCATGGCAACCGAAATTCGGGCCCTCCACCCTCTACGGTGAGTGAGGCTGAATTTGAAGAAATCATGAAGCAAAACAGAGCAATTTCCAGCAGTGCCATTTTCAAAGCGTATTTGGAGCCAGTGCAGGGGATTACCGTGATGCAGTTGAGACGCCGCTCACAGCCATTGCAGTTATCAAACAGTCCCCGGTGGCCAATGAAGAGCGTTGCCGTGTCCTCATCTCCTCTCTTAAGGGCTGTCTTCATGGCATCGAAGCCAAGTCCTACAGCCTGAGTGCCAGTGGGAGCTCTTCCAGGAAATGACATCGGCCCCAGGAAAGGTCACCTAGCAGGTCCCGGGAGAGCAGCAGGAGGCATCGGGATCTGCTTCATAATGAAGATCGGCATGATGATTATTTCCAAGAAAGGAACCAAGAGCATGAGCGACACCGGGATAGAGAACGGGACCGGCACCACTGAGAAAGGAGTCTGGTGGGAAGTAAATGTTTTTTTAATGGACTTACCTCTCCTCGCCTTGATCAGGAGTAAAGGATGGAGGCCGCTCTATCACTCCCCCTTCCTCCAAACCCCTAACTCCCTCCAGACACTCAGGGAATACCCTCTGCCCCACAGGACTGAAGATTGCTTGGCAGCCCTCCCAACCCCACACCTCCTATTTGCCAGGGGAAAAAACCTAAAGACTTCGTGTGGTTGGGAGGGGTGGCAGACAGGAAGAAAACATGTCCAGGTGCCTGGTCTCCATAGAGAATGGTGCTTTGTCTGAGGAAATGTATGGTTTCTGATTCTCCAGGAGCAGTTCAATGTGAGGCTGATGGGAAGACTTCCCTCCCCCCCAAAAAATGGATCCTCCATGCGGGATCTAGGAGAGTGGCTGGGTGTGCCAAAATATGGCCAGGGTCCTGCCCTCAGCACTAGATTCCATGGGCCCAAGAGGGTCCAGACCCCTTGATAGCATACCACTTCTTTGTTTAAACTCCTCTATCTTCTCAGTCCTTTTGAGGAGGGACCTTGAGAACAGAAATTACCTTATGAAAAGTTCCTTCTGTTCCTGCTTTGCCCTCTCACATACTGACGGTTCTTTCCCTCACAGAGGGCTGAATCCTTTCCCCTCTGCTGTTTGGCCTTCTCAGTGGACTTGCCCCTCCCAAGCAGAGAAGGCCTGTGAGGTTACTTTCTGCTGGGAAGACTGGCAGAGCCAGTTACCATCCTCGGCTGCTTAGTGCTTGGTTGCATCTTGCAATAACCATCTTTTAGTTCCCTTTCCCTGGGGCTTTTCCATTGAACACATGGAGCTCTTCCCCAAGAAGCCTGCTTCCTTGTTTTAGAGGAAGTTACTGCCATTGGGAGATGGGACATTGGGACTTCAGCAATGAAGAGCCCTTATGAAGTACCAGGCGGAGTAGGAAGGAGGCAGTTGGGCAGGTGGGGCCTACTTGCACTGGTGTTTCTTTTTTCAGGTTTGATGTAAGCATGGGCTTGCATCCCCCAGGTACATACTTTTACTTGTTGTGGGATAACCTGGCACTGACAGGCAGGTAAAGTCACAAATGTGGTGTCTTGTCATCTTTTGACTATTGACTTAGTGGCTCCTCTCTCTCTGCCTGGAGGTACTTCCTACCTCTGATAAGGAGCAGGAAGAAAAACAGCCTGACTTGAATGAACTCAGTTCAGAGTTCTATGGATTAGCCCTCTAGGGGCCATTTTCTACACAGGCCAGTGGAATTGCTTGTCCCACAACAAATTGCCATGAGGTTGCTGCTGAAGGAGGAAGTGCCCGCAGGGTCCTGCAGTGCCCGTGGGGTGATGCTACTTCTGCATACATCTACAGGGCACGTGACATCTAACTTGAGACATGACGTATGAGATGAGATGTGGCATGTGAAACACAGGGTCACTGGAGACCTTTCTGGCTCAGAAGGGAGAGACTGAATTGTACTGAGCCCTTCCTCTGTTCCCAGCACGTTTCTGAGGTAGCCCTTATCAGTGAGGGAGTCCCCCCAGGGTTGGAGAGGCACATTCCTTTGGGACAGAGGCTACAGGTGGTAGCTTTTCCCCCATCCCCCAACCCTAGCCCGACCTCCACTTCAGAACATGGCACCCCACCCAACCAGCCAAGTGTTAAGTGATGTGCTTATCCTTGAGAGCAGCTCTGGGTGTCTTTTTAAAAGGTAAAGAAAACCAATTAAGGTGACAGTCTAAGGAGGAAATATATATAGAATACCAGAAATGCCGTTTCCCCAGAGAATTTTTTTCTCCCCATTTTTGTTTTGTTTTAGTTTTATTTCCTGATAGCAAAAGGAAAAAAAAATCCCAGCCCTCAAAAAGGCCAAGGTCCCGTCCCCCTATTGTTGGTGATTTGTTTGTCCTTCTGATAGGTTGAAAATTGTGTAATAAATGATGACGCTGTCAATCTTATACTGCATTGTATTCTTTTCATTTTGTAACAAGATATTTTAAATAATAAATGGGGTGTGAGCTGTTTAAAAAAAAAAAGTTTGGCTTTTTCCTGCTTTGGCAATATAGGAGTTCCCATACAACCATAGCTGCTAGCTAAGGGAGAGAATCTGGCATCATGGTTTTTGATGTTATGGAGACCTGGACCACTTGCTCACCTGAGTCCTCTAGTTCTTCTCACCCCAATCCTTGGTGTGCTACTTCTTATGACTTGTTACCGAACCATCCTGTCCTTATGACGTGCTCTACAAAAATCAAGCTCATGACGGGAACTTCTAGCCACATGGTCACTTAATACCATTGTCAGGTAGGTCAGGTAGCATGTCAGGGGCTGTTAAGGTGTGTAACTATCTATATAATTATATGGTATATAATTATCTATGGATAGCATGACCTTGCTAGGGAATCCCCCAGGGCTATGTTGTTACTTTCCTATTGGGGATTTGCCATAAACTCTAAATGGTGTTTTCTCCAACTGCATATGTCTCTGATACTATAGCGTCTACTAGAATGTATGGTGCAAACAGTAAGGCTGCTTGCACTGTAGCCCAGACCTGCTGCAGAACCTTTTCCTGCCCTAAGCTTTTGTCAAAGGTGGTAGCCATCTGTGTCACTCAGCAAATATGTTAGAGCAGTAGTCCTAAGTATGGAGTACGCTACCTCCAAAACTCAAAGAGGCCTTCCTTCTTCATGGTGGGAATGTGAGATACAATAATTTGTCCTTTATTTTAGACATACCCCAGACCACTGGACCCCCTAAAACCTTCACTCAGATCTCTGGCCTATACTGTGACAGAGGATAGACAAACTAATATAGATCTTGGACAAGTTCCTAAATGTATGTGAATTGCTTATGGTGAGTTTCCCTCTAAGTACTGCTTCAGCAATTTTACATACATATTGATCTGAAATCTTTTTATTTTCATTCAACTTAAAGTATGCTCTAATTTTTTTAAATAATTTCTTCTTGGTTCCATGAGTCATTTGGAAAGCATTTTTAATTTCTAAAATTTATGGATTTCTTTTGGGTAACTTTTGTTATTGATTTCTTTATTTTTTTATTTTATTTTATTTTATTTTTTTGAGTCAGAGTCTCACTCTGTTGCCCAAGCTGGAGTACAGTGGCATGCTCACAGCCACCACAGCCTCGACCTGCTGGGCTCAGGCGATCCTTCCCACCTCAGCCTTCCAAGTAGCTGGAACTACAGGCACGT
>NW_007248372.1:0-70194 GCF_000164805.1 Carlito syrichta
CTAGCAAGAGCCTGATTTTCCCTGGCGATACGTATTCCTAAATTCTGTATGCAAATACACAGATACCTAGCTGTTTCCCAGGGACGTGGATACCGTGATTCCTGGTCACCTTTAAAAATATGTACTACATGTATAGCAACCCAACCCCCGAGCCATATCAAATAGATTCACAATGAAAGTTTAAGGATTACAGGGTACATCTTAAGACAAGAGTTACACACTAATGTGGCGAGATGATGGGTTAGTCCTGTAATCTGCCTTTAGTTGTGCCGAGAAACCTAATTGAATTGCATACACTTGTTCTTGATTAAAACAATCAAGAGGACCAGAAGGTTTCTGGGAATCTATAGTGACACTGGTCCTTTCCAAGTGGCAACATGCTTTGAAGTATTTGGAGGAATAGAAGCCCAGATTCCAGGTAAGCCCTTAAAACGGAGCCTGTAGATATGGATTGAGGTCTTCCCTAACCCACATTCTTTTTTTTTAGTATCAGGAAGATGCCCGGACGTTTTCTGGTGATGTTGAAGTACAAATTCTGACATACCAATACACATACACCAAGAAGTTTCCCCGGGACCTGGAATCGAAGATTGGTGGTTCCCCCTTAAGAATACATGGTAAATATGTGAAAACTCTTAATCTCATATTCTCAATGCGAAAACGAATGTGCAACAGTAGTTTCAGGACTATGAGGTAAACTTGAGGCCAGTGATCAAATTAACAAATGGCAGATGATTGCGTGGATTGTGGAATCCGGCCTTACAGTACCCTGTGAAACAAATGTACCAGTAGGCCAGATTCTCAGTTACAACGATCAAGAGGTGCAACATGTTCCTGGGGAACGGCAATGCCTGAATTGTGGTATGCATATAGGATGCTGCTTTGAATAATATGAGAACCAGGACTCCCAGATTCCAGATTAGCATTTGCTAAAGTCCCTGTCAATTCCTACCTATGAGCACTGACTTAAGCCACGGATAACTTAGCAAATTCCCAGATATTTGCAAATTACAAGGAAACCGAGTTTCCTGGTTTCTCTTCGGTAAAGTTTGTAGAAACTTTCAAGGGACACAGTGACCCAGATTCCTATATTGGTCTAAGCAAAACGACAAGATGTTTCCTGTTGGCCTGGAAGTCTAGACTCTTGTTTACCCTTAGAAAGATGACAAGAATATGCCTGGGGACGTGCAATCTAAGATTCCTGGTTCCCTCCCAATAATACCTCCTAAAGCAATTGAAGACCTAAACCCAAAGTCCTAATCAGGAACAGCGGGGCCTCACTAGTTTCTGGAGTACGAGGTCACACTGAAGTCTTGTCTTACATACAAAAAATTCGAGAGAATATCTAGTGTCCTGTATCTGGAATCAGAGGTTCCGAGTATCTAAATGGACTTGTAGTGCCAGATTCTCGTTCACAACTATCAAGAGTACCAGAGTGTTGCTGGAGTCCAAGAATGATTGATTCGTAATATCCACATAGCAAATACCTCTAAAGCATGAGGGGTGCTCAAAGCCCTGATCTTGTTTAGCCCTTAGAAAGACGCGCTGTAAACTTTTGTTATTGAGGACCCATGTAGACCAGATTCTTTATTCATCCTTCGCAAGGGTCATGAAATTTCCCATATATGAGGACTCCCATACCCAGATTCCTGCTTAATTCTCCGGAAGATACCGGGATATTTCATGGTGACGTAGAATTCAAGTTGTTTGGATGTCAACTGAAAGACCTCCAGAAGTTTCCTGGGCAATTGGAAGCCAGATTCCTGGTTCCCTTGGACAAGACACCCTTACAATATGGGGACCTAAAAGCTCAGAATTCGGATTAAACCTCATGAAGAGGCCCTTTAGACTTCGGAGAATGACAACTCAAGTACCCAGATTCCCTTTTCGTTCTCACCAAGATGCCTTGATTTTCCCTGTCCATGTGTATTCCAAAACACTGTTTACAAAAAGGCAGCTGCCACAAGTTTCGTAGGTTCAGGGAATCCGTGATTCCTGGTTACCTTTCAAAATAGTTACTAAACATTTGGCAACTACAGAACACTTGGCCCCTCTCAAAATAATAGGACAAATGGAAGTTTGCGAATTACAAATTCATCTTGAGACCAAGAGTTACATGAGAATATGGTGAGATGATCTCTTTTGTGCTGGAATCTGGCCTTAGTTTTCCTGTGGAACCCAGCGAATTTGAAGTGCGAGATACACGTTTACTACTACCAAGAGGACCAGAATGTTGCTGGAGTCCTGAATTGACTGATTAATAAAATCTACATGCTCAATATCCCCCAACATGAGGGGTGCTAGACGGTCTGATTCTTGTTTGTCCAGTAGCAAGACGTCCTGAGAATTTTTTCGGATTGAGGACTCTTATAACACAGATTCCTTATTATTCCTTCGCTGGAGGCCGTGTAGTGTCCTGTATATGAGGACTCCCTTTCCCCAGATTCCTGTTTTGAAACCATGATTTTTGTTTAGCCCTTAGCAAGACGCCATGTAGATTTTGGGACTGAGGAACCGCGTAATACATATTCCTTATTTTTCCTTAGGAAGAGGCCTCGAAGTTTCCTGTTATGAAGAGTATTACCCACATTTCTACGTCTAATCCCTTATTCTTGTTTACCACATAGTAAGTGGCACTGGGTTTCCTTTGGGATAAAGATCACGTGCAACTCAGATTCTTTATTCTTTCATAGCAAAAGACCGTGTATTTGCCTGTATATGAGGACCCCATTTCTCAGATTCATGCTTCAAAAATCCTGATTCGTGTTTAGCCCTTAGCAAGACGCCCTGAAATTTCAAGGGACTGAGGACACGTGTAACACAGATTCCTTATTCTTTCTTAGCAATAGGCAGTTCAGTTTCCTATATTTGAGGACTCCCAATATCCAGATTTCTACATTAAAAAACTGATTCATGGTTACCTCTTAGTAAGACACCATGTGGATTTTTGGACTGGGGACTAGTGCAACCAAAATTCTGTATTCTTCCTTAGCAAGAGGCCATGTATTTTCCTGTATATGAGGGCACCCATTACCTAGATTCCTGCTACATTCTCAGCAAGGTGCTGAGATATTTCCTGTTGACCTAGAATTCCAGTTGTTTAGATATCAAGAGAAAGACTCCCGTAAGATTATTAGGAACTGAAATCCAAGATTCCTGTTTCCCCTTATCAAGACCTCCCCAAAATATGGACTCTCCTAAACTCATATCCCTATTCCCACCAGCCAGACAAAAGAAATTTCTGTAGTTTGACATAACCTGAATCAAAGGATTTTGAACCATTATGCCGTTTGATTCCTGGGGTACCTGATTATGGTCCTAGTTGTTCATAAGATATAAAGGGATATTTGGGGCAGACACACGATTACAACTATCAAAAGAATAGAATGTTCCTGGGGATCGGTAATGAATGATTAAGGGTATTTACGGAGCTAGTAGCTCTGAAAAATTTAGGGAACCTGAAGCCCAGATTGCTGATTAAACCTTATCAAGAGGTCCTGTACATCCCTGTGAAAGAGCACTATTAGAATCCGATTTCATTTTCGTTCTCAAGAAGAATCCCTGATTTTCCCTCGTGATTTAGATCCAAAAACTCTGTATACAAATAGGCAGATGCCCAGAAATTACCCAGGGTCGTGGAATACATGAATCCTGGTTACACTTAGCAGTACTTTATAAATATTTGGCAACCTCAAAACACCAGGACCCTATCGGAATAGAAGAATAAACAGAAGTTTTAGGATTACAAGGTACCTCTTAAGGCGATAGTTACATACAAACATGGCAATAAGTTTCTTTGGGTCCTTGAATCTGCCCTTTGTTGTCCTGAGGAACACAACAGACTTCAGGGTCCACATTCTCGGTTACAACTATCAAGAAGACCAGAAGATTGCTGAGAATCTATAATAACAAAATTGTCATATCCAAGAGGCCTGTAGCCCTAAAGAATGTGTGTGGAAATGGGATACCAGCTTCCAGATTAGCCATTATAAGGTGTCCGTGTAGAATTCTTGGATTGGCATCCCCCATAACCCAGATTCTTTTGTTCTCAGTAAGACTCCCGGAAGGTACCTGGCGACCTGGAAGTACAACCTCTTATATACCAATAATCATAAGCCCAAAAGGTCAGAAGTTCCCTGGAATACAAGATTGCTGGATACCCTTTAAGAATACGTCCTAAATACTGGGAAAAACCTAATCCCAAGTTACGAATATCAATCCAAAATTCCAGTAGTAGTTTTTCTGGATTACAAGGTAAACCTGAAGTCAGAAATTACATGAAAAATGGCGACATGATTCCTTGGATTGTGGAATCTGGCCTTACAGCCTCCTGCCAAAATATCCGAGCAGATGGCCAGATTCTCTGTTACAACTAAGAAAAAAGGCAGCAGGTTCCTTGGAATCGGTAATGACAGATCTGTGGTATGTATACAGGAATTACTTCTGAAAATTGTGGGGACTGGGACAACAAATTCCTGATGAACATGTAGAAAATTCCTGTAGGCTTCTAGGTATGAGAACTACCTTAAGCCTGGGAAAACTTAACAACTGCCCAGAAGTTTGCTGGTCACATGGAAACTGATTTTCCTTGTTCCACATTGGTAACATGAGTAGAAACGTTCTGTGGACATAGTGTCCGAGATTCTTGTATTGTTCTCGGAAGAACGACCAGATGTTTCCCCGTTCCCTAGATGTCAAGACACGTGGCTCCCAATAGAAACACTCCAGAATGCTCCTATGTACTTGTAAACCAAGACCCTGGTACCCGCCCCAAAATACCTTCTAAACATGGTCCAACATCTAAACCCAAGGCCTTAATTCCGAATAGTTGAACTACCAGAAGTTTATGGAGTACGAGGTAACCCTGAACTCAAGGCTTACATTCAAAACACCCGATATGATTACTTGTGTCCTTGATTTTGGCGTTAGAGGATCCAGAATCTAAATGGATTTGTAGTGCCATATTTTCGTTTAAACTATCAAGAGGACCAGAATGTTGCGGGACTTCTGGAATGAGTGATTCCTAATATGCACATAGGATACAGCTCTGAAAAATATGGGGACTTCGAAGTCCAAGTCTTGTAGACCTTACCAAGTCGCCCGGAACATTTTTGGAATTGACACTCCTGTAAACCTCATTCTTTATTCTTCCTTAGCAATAGACCATGTTGTTTCCTGTATATGAGGACTCCCAATCCCAGATACCTGCTTCAAAATCCTCATTCTTGTTTAGCCCTTAGCAAGACACCCAGTAGATTTTTGGCATGGAGGACTCGTTATAACCAGATTCCTTATCCTTTCTTAGGTAGAGGCTGTGTCGTTTCCTGTGTATGAAGACTCACATTACCGAGATTCCTGCTTTGAAAGTCTGATTCTTCTTTAGTTCTTAGAAAGACGCCCTGTAGATTTTTCGAATCGAGAACATGTGTCACCCAGATTTCTTGTTCGTACTTAGCAAGAGGTTGTGAAGTTTCTTGTATATGAGGATTCCCATTCCCAGATTCGTGCTTCACATCCCTGATACTTTTTCTCCCTTAGTAAGACTCCCTGTAGATTTTTGGGATTTGAGGACTCGTGTAACAGAGATTCATTATTCTTCTGTAGTAAGAGGCCACGTAGTTTCCCATATATGGGACTCCTATTTCGCAAATTCCTGCTTAATTCACAGCAATTCCCGTGATATTTCCTGATGAACATATAAATTCATTTGTTTGGATATTAACAGAAAGCCTCCTATATACTCTCTGGTAACTCTAACTCAAGCTTCCCCTTAAAAAGACATCATAAAAATGTGGAATATGATAAACCCAATATCCCAATTTCCACCATCCTGACCACAGGGAACTTCGTTATTTTCAGGAAACTTGAAACGCGGGAGTTTGTCACAAAATGCCAGTTGATACCTGGGGAACTGTGTTATGGCTGAAGATGTTGATAAGAAACAAACGAAATTGTAGGTTCAGATACTCGATTACAGCTACTGAAAGCACTGGAATCTTCATGGATCTGTAATAAGAGATTTTAGGTATATTTGTAGCAAGTAGCTCTGAAAAATGGAAGGAACTACAAGCCCAGATTCCTCATTAAACGTTATCAAGAGGCCATATACCTTTTGACGTTTGAGGAACCATGAACCCGCATTCTCATATCGTTCTCAACAAGATGCCCTGATTTTCCCTGGTGATCGAGATTCCAAAATTCTGTATGCAAATAGACAGATGCCCAACTGTTTCTCATGGTCGTGTAATCCATGATTCCTGATTAACTTTAAAAATGTCTACTACATGTTAAGCATCCTAAAATACCCCGAGTCCATAACAAATAGGTACACAAACAAAAATTTTAGGATTACAAGGTACATCTTAAGACAAGAGATACACACAAATATGGAGAGATGATTCCATAAACTGTAATCTGCCTTTAGTTTTTCAGAGATACCCAACCGAATTGCACGGACTGATTCTTGCTTACAACAATCAAGAGGACCAAAGTTTGCTGGGAATCTATAATGGCACTTGTCCTTTCCAAGCGGCAACGTGCTCTGAAGAATTTGGAGAAGTAGAAACCCAGATTTCAGATAAGCCCTTATAACGGAGTCCTGTAGAAATGGATTGAGACCTCCCATAACCCACATTCCTTTTTTTATTATCAGGAAGACGCCAGGACGTTTTCTGGTGACATGGAAGTACAAACTCTTACATACCAATATATACGCCAAGAAGTTTCCCAGATACCTGCAATTGAAAATTGGTGGTTCCCACTTAAGAATACCTTCTAAATATGTGGGAACTCCTAATCCCACATTCTCAATGTGAAAACGAATGACCAGCAGTAGTTTCTGGACTACAAGTTAAACCTGAAGACAGTGATCACATTAACAAATGGCAGATGATTGCGTGGATTGTGGAATCTGGCCTTACAGGACCCTGCCAAAAAAAATGGACCAGTAGGCCAGAATCTTCGTTACAACTATCAAGAGGTGCAACACGTTCCTGAAGATTGGCAATGCCCGATTTTTGATATTCAGATAGGATGGTGCTCTGAATAATATGAGAACAAGGATTCCCAGATTCCAGGTTAGCATTTGCTAAAGTCCCTGTTAATTCCTAGGTGTGAGCACTGCCTTAAGCCACGGATAATTTAGCAAATGCCCAGAAGTTTGCAAGTTACATTGAAACCGAGTTTGCTGGCACCTCTTTAGTAAAGCGTGTAGAAATTTTCAAGGGCACAGTGATCCAGATTCCTATTTCGTTCTAAGCAAAACGACGAGATGTTTCCTGTTGTCCTGGAAGTCCAGACTCTTGTATACCCCTAGAAAGATGACAAGAATATGCCTGGGGACGTGGAATTTAAGATTTCTGGTTCCCTCCCAACAATACCTCCTAAAAAAATTGAACACTTAAACCCAAAATCCTAATAACGAACAGCGGAGCAACAGTACTTTCTGGTGTACGAGGTAACACTGAAGTGAAGGTTTACATAGAAAAAATCCGAGAGAATTACTTGTGTCATGGATCTGGAATCAGAGGTTCCGAGTATCTAAATGGGCTTGTAAAGCGAGAGTCTTAGTCACAACTATCAAGAGTACCATAGTGTTGCTGAAGTCCAGGAATGATTGATTCGTAATATCCACATAACAAATAGCTCTAAAACATGAGGGGTGATCGAAGTTAAGATCTCCTTTAGCCCTTAGCAAGACACACTGTAGATTATCGGTGTTGAGGACCCATGCAGCCCAGATTCCTTATTTATCCTTCGCAAGAGTCATGAAGTTTCCTTTATATGAGTATTCGCATTACACGGATTCCTGCTTCATTCTGAGCAAGACAGTGAAATATTTTGTGTTGATGTAGAATTCAAGTTCTATGGATATCAATTGAAAGACCCCCAGATGTTTCCTAGGCAATTGGAATCCAAGATTCCTGGTTCCCTTTTACAAGACACCCTAATAATATGGGGACCTAGAAGCCCAGATTCCAGATTAAACCTCATTGACAGACCCTGTCGTCTTCGGCAAATGAGAACTCCAAGAAACTCAATTCTCTTTTTGTTCTCAGCAAGATGCCTTGATTTCCCTGTCTATGTGTATTCCAAAACCCTGTATACAAAAAGACAGATGCCAACAAGTTTCCTAGGGATGGGGATTCCGTGATTTCTGGTTACATTTAACAATGCTTACAAAACATTTGGCAACTGCAAAATCCTTGACCCCTCTCAAAATAAAAGGACAAATGGAAGTTTGAGAAGTGCAAGGTTCATCTTGAGACCAGGAGTTACATCCAAATATGGCAAGATGATCCTTTGTGGGATGGAATCTGGTCTTAGTTGTCCCGAGGAACCTAACGGTCTTGTAGTACCAGATACCCGTTTAGAACTATCATGAGGACCAGAATCATGCTGGAGTCCTGAATTGACTGATTCCTAATATTCACATGCTAAATAGGTCCAAAACATGAGGGGAGCTCGAATCTCTGATTCTTGTTTGTCCAATAGAAAGCGTCCTGAGAATTTTTTCGCATTGAGGATTCGTGTAACACAGATTCATAATTCTTCCTTGCTGGAGGCCGTGTAGTGTCCTGTATATGAGGACTCCCTTTCCCCAGATTCCTGTTTTGGAACCCTGGTTGTTGTTCAGCCCTTAGCAAGACGCCATGTAGATTTTTTGATTGAGGAACCATGTAAAACAGATTCCTTATTTTTCTTTAGCAAGAGACCTCTAAGTTTCCTGTTATGAATCGTTTTACCCACATTACTGCTTTGAATCCCTTATTCTTGTTTAGCCCTTAGGAAGAGGCCCTGTAGTTCTTTTGGGATAGAGAACACGTGCAACCCAGATTTCTTACACTTTCTTAGCAAAAGGCCATGTATTTACCTGCATATGAGGACCCTATTTTCGCAGATTCATGCTTCAAAAAGATTGATTCGTGTTTAGCCCTTAACAAGACGCCCTGAAGTTTTTTAGGGATTGGGGACAGGTGTAACCAAGATTCCTTATTCTTTCTTAGCAATAGGCAGTCCAGTTTACTGTATTTGAGGACTCCACTACCCAGATTCCTACTTTAAAAACCTGATTCATGGTTACCTCTTAGTAATATGCCCTGAGGATTTTTGGGCTGAGGACTCGTGCAATAAAAATTCCTTATTCTTCCTTAGCAAGAGGCCATGTAGTTTCCTGTATATGAGGACTCCCATTACCCAGATTCCTGCTACATTCTCAGCAAGGTGCTGAGATATTTCTCGGTGACCAAGAATTCCAGTTGTTTGGATATCAAGAGAAAGACTCCCATAAGGTTATTGGGAACTGGTATCCAAGATTCCTGGTTCCCCTTTCAAAGACCTCCCCAAAATGTGGATTCTCCTAAACCCATGTCCCAATTCCCACCAGCCCGACCACAAGAAATTTCTGTAGTTTGAGGTAACCTGAATCGAGGGATTTTGTACCAATATGCCATTTGATTCCTAGGGTACATGATTATGGTCCTGGATGTTCATAAGGCACAAAAGAATATTGGGCCAGATCCTCGATTACAACTCTCAGGAGAATAGAATGTCCCTGGAGATCTGTAATGACCAAATAAAACACAATAGAATATTTGGGCCAGATTCACGATTACAACTATGAAGCAAATGGAAAGTTCCTGGGGATCTGTAATGAATGATTAAGGGTATGTATGGAGCTTCTAGCTCTGAAAAATGTAGGTACCCTGAAGACCAGATTGCTGATTAATTCTTATCAAGAGGCCCTGCAGATTTTGGCGAATGAGAACTCGTAGAACCTGATTTCATTTTCGTTGTCATCAAGATGCCCTGATTTTCCATCCTGATGTGGATCCAAAAACTCTGTATACAAATAGGCAGATGCCCAGAAATTAACTACGGTCGTGGAATCCATGAATCCTTGTTACACTTAAGATTATGTAATAAATATTTGGGAACCTCAAAACACCAGGCAAATATCGGAAAAGAAGGACAAACAGCAGTTTGAGGATTACAAGGTACATCTTAAGGGGATAGTTACATACAAATATAGCGATAAGATACTTTGGGTCCTGGAATCTTCCCTTTGTTGTCCTGAGGAACCCAACGGACTTGAGGGTCCTCATTCTCGGTTACAACTATCAAGAAGACCAGAAGCTTGATGAGAATCTATAATGACAAAATTGTCATACCCAAGAGGCCTATAGCCCTAAAGAATGTGTGGAAATAGAATCTCAGATTCCAGATTAGCCATTATAACGTGTGCATGTTGAATTATTAGATTGGCTTCCACCGTAACCCAGATTCTTTTTGTTCTCAACAAGACTCACGGAAGTTACCTGGCGACGTGGAAGTTGAAACTCTTATATACCAATAATAATGAGTCCAAAAGGTCAGAAGGGCCCTGGAATCCAAGATTGTGGATCCCCTTTAAGAATACGTCCTAAATATTTGGGAACACCTAATCCCAAGTTACGAATGTCAATCCAAAATTCCAGTAGTAGTTTATGGATTAGGAGGTAAACCTGAAGTCAGAAATTACACGAAAAATGGTGACAGGATTCCTTGGGTTGTGGAATCTGGCCTTACAGCCTCCTGCAAAAAAAAACCTAGCAGATGGCCAGATTCTCTGTTACAACTAAGAAGAGGAGCAGCAGGTTCCTGGAATCAGTAATGACAGATTTGTGGTACGTATACAGGATTTAGTTCTGAAAAGGGTGGGGACTGAGACTCCAAATTCCTGATTAGCATTTAGAAAATTACTGTAGGCTTCTAGACATGAGAACTACCTTAAGCCAGGGAAAAATTAACAACTGCCCAGAATTATGCTGACCACATGAACACTGATTTTCCTTGTTCCACATTGGTAACATGAGTAGAAGTTTTTTGGGGACATAGTGTCCGAGATTTCTTTATCGTTCTCTGAAAAATGGCCAGATGTTTCCTTGTTCCTTAGATTTCCAGACTCGTGGCTCCCAATAGAAAGACTCCAGAACGCTCCTATGGACTTGTGAACCAAGACCCTGGTGCCCTCCCGAAAATACCCTCTAAACATGGTCCAACATCTAAATCCAAGGTCCTACTTCCGAATAGCTGAACTACCAGAAGTTTCTGGAATACGAGGTAACCCTGAAATCAGGGCTTACATTCAAAACACCAGAGATGATTACTTGTGTCCTGGAATTTGGCGTTAGAGGATCCAGAATCTAAATGGACTTATAGTGCCATATTTTCCTTTAAACTATCAAGAGGACCACAATGTTGTGGGACTTCTGGAATGAGTGATTCCTAATATGTACATAGGATACAGCTCTGAAAAATATTGGGACGTCGATTCCAAGTCTTGCAGGCCTTACCAAGACGCCCTGAACATATTTGGAATTGAGGACTCGTGTAAATCAAATTCGTTATTCTTGCATAGCAAGAGCCCGTGTAGTTTCCTGTATATGTGGACTTACATTCCCCAGATACTTGTTTCAAAATTCTGATTCTTGTTTAGCCCTTAACAAGACGCCCAGTAGATTTTTGGCATTGAAGACCTGTGAAAGCCAGATTCCTTGTCCTTTCTTAGGTAGATGCTGTGTAGTTTCCTGTATTTGAAGACTCCCAATACCGAGATTCTTGCTTTGAAACACTGATTCTTGTTTAGCCCTTAGAAAGATGCCCTATAGATTTTTCGGATTGAGGACATGTGTCACCCAGATTCCTTGATTGTCCTTAGCAAGAGGTTGTGAATTTTCCTGTATATGAGGACTCCCATTCCCCAGATTCGTGCTTCAATTCCCTCATATGTTTTTCTCCTTTAGGAAGACTCCCTGTAGGTTTTTGGGATTTGAGGACTCGTGTAACCCAGATTCCTTATTCTTCCTTAGTATGAGGCCATGTAGTTTCCCATATATGTGGACTCCCATTTTGCAAATTCCTGCTTAATTCTCAGCAATTCCCGAGATATTTCCTGATGAACACATAATTCCAGTTGTTTGAATATTAATAGAAAGACTCCCACGTATTACCTGGGAACTGTAATCCAACCTTCCAGGTTCCCCTTAAGAAGACAATGTAAAAATGTGGAATATTCTAAACCCAATATCCCAATTTCCACCAATCTAACCAAAGGAAATTTCGGTATTTTTAGGTAACCTGAAGTGAGGGGTTTTCTCACAAAATGCCTGTTGATACCTGGGGAACTGGGTTCTGGCTGAAGATGTTGATAAGAAACAAACAAACTTGTAGGTTCAGATACTCGATTACAACTATCGAAAGGACTGGAATCTGCTTGGATCTGTAATAAGACATTTTAGGTATCCACGTAGCAAGTAGCTCTGAAAAATGGAACGACCTACAAGCCCCGATTCCTCATTAAACCTTATTTAGAGGCCATATAGATTTTCACAATTTAGGACCCCTGATACAGGGTACATCTTAAGAGAAGAGTTACACACAAATGTGGCGATATGATGCCTTAGTCCTGTAATCTGCCTCAATTTATGCTGAGAAACCCAACTGAATTGCATGCACTGGTCCTTGGTTACAACAATCAAGAGGACCAGAAAGTTGCTGGGAATCTATAATGACTCTTGTCCTTTCCAAGTGACAACATGCTCTGAAGACTTTGGAGGACTAGAAGCCCAGAATCCATATAAGCCCTTATAACAGAGTCCTGTAGAACTGTATTGAGGTCTCCCATAACCCACATTCCTTTTTTTTATTATCAGGAAGATGCCAGGTCGTTTTCTGGTGACGTAGAAGTACAAACTCTTACATAACAACACACATACTCCAAGAAGTTTCCCAGGGACCTGGAATCGAAGATTGCTGGTTACCCCTTAAGAATACATCCTAAATATGTGGTAACACCTAATCCCACGTTCTCAATGTGAAAACGAATGTCCAGCAATAGTTTCTGGACTACGCGGTAAACCTGAAGCCAGTGATCACATTAACAAATGGCAGATGATTGCGTGGATTTCGGAATCAGGCCATAAATGACCCTGAGAAAATAACGCACCAGTAGGCCAGATTCTCAGTTAAAACTATCAACAGGTGCGACACGTTCCTGGAGAACGGCATTGCCCGATTTGTGGTATGCATATAGGATGCTGCTCTGAATAATATGAGAAACAGGACTCCCAGATTCCAGATTACCATTGGCTAAAGTCCCTGTCGATTCCTAGGTATGAGCACTGCCTTAAGTGACGGATAATTTAGCAAATGCCCAGATGTTTGCAAGTTACATGGAAACTAAATTTCCTGGTTCCTCTTAGGTAAAGCCTGTAGAAACTTTCAAGGGACAAAGTGACCCATATTCCTATTTCGTTCTAAGCAAAAAGGACGAGATGTTTCCTGTTGTACTGGAAGTCCAGACTCTTGTATACCCACAGAAAGATGACAAAAATATGCCTGGGGACTTGCAATCTAAGATTCCTGGTTCCCTCCCAATGATACCTTCTAAAAAATTTGAACACCTAAACACAAAGTCCTAATAACAAACAGCGGAGCCAATCTAGTTTCTGGAGTACAAGGTAACACTGAAGTCAGGTCTTACATACAAAAAAATCCGAGAGAATGTTTAGTGTCCTGTGTCTGGAATCAGAGGTTTCGAGTTTCTAAATGGACTTGTAGTGCCATATTCTCATTCACAACTATCAAAAGTACCAGTGTGTTGCTGGAGTCCAGGAATGATTTATTCGTAATATCCACATAACAAATGTCTCTAAAACATGAGAGGTGCTTGAAGCCCTGGTCTTGTTTAGCCATTAGCGAGAAGCGCTGTCGATTTTCAGTATTGTGGACCCAGGTAGCCCATATTCTTTATTCATCCTTCGCAATAGTCATGAAATTACCTGTATATGAGGACTCCCATTATCCAGATTACAGCTTCATTCTCCGGAAGACACCGAGATATTTCGTGGTGATGAAGAATTAAAGTTGTTTGGATATCAATTGAAAGACCCCCAGAAGTTTACTGGGCAATTGGAATCCAGGATTCCTGGTTCCCTTGTACAAGACACCCCAATAATATGGGGACCTACAAGCCCAGATTCCTGATTAAACCTCATCAAGAGGCCCTGTAGACTTCGGTGAATGAGAACTCAAGAACCCGAATTCCTTTTCATTCTCAGCAAGATGCCTTGATTTTCTCTGTTCATGTGTATTCCAAAACTCTGTATACAAAAAGACAGATGCCCATAAGTTACCTAGGGTTTGGGAATCTGTGATTCGTGGTTACCTTTCAAAATACTTACTAAACATTTGGCAACTGCAAAACCCTCGGCCCCTTCAAAATAAAAGTACAAATGGAAGTTTGAGAATTACAAAGTTCATCTTGAGACGAAGAGTTACATGCAAATATGGCGAGATGATACCTTTTGTGCTGGAATTTGGCCTTAGTTGTCCCGAGGAACCTAACGTACATGCAGTGCATGATACCCGTTTACGTCTACGAAGAGGACCAGAATGTTGCTGGAGTCCTGAATTGACTGATTCCTAATATCCTCATGCTAAATGACTCCAAAACATGAGGGGAGCTCGAAGCCCTAATTCTTGTTTGTCCAGTAGCAAGACGTCCTGAGATTTTTTTTCGGATTGAGGACCCATGTAACATAGATTTCTTAATCTTCCTTCGCTGGAGTCCGTGTAGTGTCATGTATATGAGGACTCCCTTTCCCGAGATTCCTGTTTTGAAATCCTAATTCTTGTTTAGCCCTTAGCAAGACGCCATGTAGATTTTGAGATTGAGGAACCGCATAAAATAGATTCCATATTTTTCCTTTGGAAGAGGTCTCGAAGTTTCCTGTTATGAGGAGTATTACCCACATTTCTGCTTCGAATCACTTATTCTTGTTTAGCCCTTAGCAAGATGCCCTCAATTTCTTTTGGGATAGAGAACAAGAATAACCCAGATTCCTTATTCTTTCTTAGCAAAAGGCCGAGTATTTGCCTGTATATGAGGACCCTATTTCCACAGATTCATGCTTCAAAAACCCTGATTCGTGGTTAGCCCTTAGCAAGACACCCTGAAGTTTTTTAGGGATTGAGGACACATGTAACCGAGATTCCTTTTTCTTTCTTAGCAATAGGCAGTCCAGTTTCCAGTGTTTGAGGACTCTCACTACCCAGATTCCTACATTAAAAACTTAATTCATGGTTACCTCTTAGTAAGACACCCTGTGGATTTTTGAGGTGAGGACACGTGCAACCAAAATTACTTTTTTCTTCCTTAGCAAGAGGCCGTGTAGTTTCCTGTGTATGAGGACTCCCATTACCCAGATTCCTGCTGCATTCTCTGCAGGGCGCTGAGATATTTCCTGGTGACCTAGAATTCCAGTTATTTGGATATCAAGAGAAAGACTCCTATAAGGTTATTGGGGAACTGGAATCCAAGATTCCTGGTTCTCCTTAACAGGACCTCCCAAAAATGTGGACTCTCCTAACCCCATGTCCCAATTCCCACCAGCCCGACCACAAGAAATTTCTGTAGTCTGAGTTAACCTGAATCGAGGGATTTTGTACCAATATGCCATTTGTTTCCTGGAGTACCTGATTGTGGTCCTAGATGTTCAGAGGCACAAAAGGATATTTGGGCCAGATCATCGATTACAACTATCAAGACAATAGAATGTTCCTGGGGATCTGTAATGACCTATTAAGTGTATCTACAGAGCTAGTAGCTCTGAAAAATGTAGGTACACTGAAGCCCAGATTGGTGATTAAACCTTTTAAGAGGCCCTGTAGATTCTGGCGAATCAAAACTCCTAGAACCGGATTTCCTTTTCTTTCTCAGCAAGATGCCCTGATTTGCCTTCGTGATGTGGATCTAAAAACTCTGTATACAAAGAGGCAGATGCCTAGAAATTACCTAGGTTCGTGGAACCCATAATCCTGGTTACCCTCAAAAGTACGTAAAAAATATTTGGCAACCTCAAAACACCAGGCCCCACTCGGAATAGAAGGACAAACAGAAGTTTTACGATTACCAGGTACATCTAAATGTGATAGATACATACAAATATGGCGATAAGATTCTTTGGGTCCTGTAATCTGCCCTTTGTTGTCCTGAAAATCCCAACAGACTTAAGTGTCCACATTCTCGGTTACAACTATCAAGAAGACCAGAAGGTTTCTGAGAATCTATATTGAAAATATTCTCACCAGGCTTGGTGGCTCAGCCTGTAATCCCGTGCTTTTGGGAGGCCTAGGTGAGTGGATTGCCTGAGTCCGCGGGTTTGAGACCCGCCTAGGCAGCGAGACCTCATCTCTACAATACATCAAAAAATCAGCTGAGCATACTAGCGCATGCCTGTAAATCCGGCTACTTGGAAGGCTGAAGCAGAAGGAACGCTGGAGCCTAGCAGGTCGAGGCTGCGGTGGCCGGGAGCGGCCACTGCACTCCAGTCTGGGCGACAGAGTGGGACTTCAACTCAAAAAAAAAGAAAAAAGAAAATATTCTCATATCCAAGAGGCCTGTAGACCTAAAAAAAATGTGGAAATAGAATTCCAGATTCCAGATTAACCCTTATAATGTGTCCATGTAGATTTCTTGGATTGGCGACCCCCGTAACCCAGATTCTTTTTGTTCTCAGTAAGACTCCTGGAAGTTACCTGATGACGTGGAAGTACAAACTCGTATATACCAATAATCATAAGCCCAAAAGGTCAGAAGGGCCCTCGAATCCAAAATTGCTGTATCCCCTGTAAGAATACGTCCTAAATTTTTGGGAACACCTAATCGCAAGTTACCAAAATTCTGGTAGTAGCTTCGGGATTAGGAGATAAACCTGAAGTCAGAAATTACATGAAAAATGGCGACATGATTCCTTGGGTTGTGGAATCTGGCCTTACACCCTCCTGCAAAAAAAGCTGAACAGATGGCCAGATTCTCTGTTACAACTAAGAAGAGGAGCAGCAGGTTCCTAGGAATCGGTAATGACAGATTTGTGGTACGTATACAGGAATTAATTCTGTAAAGTGTGGTGACTAGGACTCCAAATTCCTGATTAGCATTTAGAAAATCCCTGTAGGCTTCCGGGTATGAGACTAGTTTAATCCAGGGAAAAATTAACAACTGCCAAGAAGTTTGCTGACCACACACAAACGGATTTTTCTTGTTCAACATTGGTAACATTTGTAGAAGCTTTCTAGGGACATAGTGTCCGAGATTCCTGTATCGTTCTCAGAAGAATGACCAGATGTTTCCCCATTGCCTAGATGTCCAGACGCGTGGCTCCCAATCAAAAGATTCCAGAACGCTCCTATGGACTTGTGAAACAAGACCCTGGTGCCTTCCCCAAAATAACTTCTAAACATGGTCCAACATCTAAACCCAAGGCCCTAATTCCGAATAGGTGAACTATTAGAAGTTTCTGGAGTTTAAATAACCCTGAACTCAGGGTTTACATTCAAAACACCCGAGATGATTACTTGTGTCCTGGTATTTGGTGTTAGAGAATCCCGAATCTAAATGGACTTGCAGTGCCATATTTTCGTTTAAACTATCGAGAGACCAGAATGTTGCAGGACATCTGAAATGAGTGATTCTTAATATGCACATAGTTTCCAGCTATGAAAAATATTTGGACGTCGAAGTCCGAGTCTTGTAGGCCTTACCAAGACGCCCTGACATTTTTGGAATTGAGGACTCGTGTAACCCAGATTCGTTATTCTCCCTTAGCATGAGCCCATGTAGTTTCCTGTATATGAGGACTCCCATTCCCCAGATACTTGCTTCGAAATCCTGATTCTTGTTTAGCCCTTAGCAAGACGCCCAGTAGATTTTTGGCACTGAGGTCTTGGGAAAACTAGATTCCTTATGCTTTCTTAGATAGAGGGTGTGCAGTTTCCTGTATATGAAGACTCCCATTACCAAGAGTCCTGCTTCAAAACCCTGATACTTGTTTAGCCCTTAGAAAGACGCCCTGTAGATTTTTTGAATTGAGGACAAGTGTCGCCCAGATTCCATGTTCACCCTTAGCCAGAGGTTGTGACGATTCCTGTATATGAGGGCTCCCATTCCCTAGATTCATGCTTCAAATCCCTGATACTTTTTCTCCCTTAATAAAACTCCCTGTAGGGTTTTGGGATTTGAGAACTCGTGTGACCCAGATTCCTTATTCTTCCGTAGTAAGAGGCCATGTAGTTTCCCGTATATGAGTATTCCCATTTCGCAAATTCCTGCTTAATTCTCAGCAAAACTGGAGATATTTTCTGGTGAACATAGAATCCAGTTTTTGGATATCAATAGAAAGACTCGCATAGAGTACCTGAGAACTGTAATCCAATCTTCCAGGTTCCCCTTAACAAGACATCATAGAAATGTGTAATAGTCTAAACCCAATATCCCAATTTCCACCAGCCAGACCACAAGAAATTTCGGTATTGTGAGGTAACCTGAAGCGAGGGATTTTGTCCGAAAATGCCAGTGGATACCTGGGGAACTGGATTATGGCCAAAGATGTTGATAAGAAACAAATGAATTTGTAGGTTCAGATACTCAAATACAACTATCGAAAGGACCGGAATCGCTTGGATCTGTAATAAGAGATTTTAGGTATCCACGTAGCCAATAGCTCTGAAAAATGTAAGGACATACAAGCCCAGATTCCTCATTAAACCTTATCAAGAGGCCATATCGATTTTGACCTTTGAGAAACTCTTATCTCGCATTCTCTTCTCGTTCTAAGCAAGAGGCTGATTATCCCTGGTGATCTGGATTCCAAAATTATGTATGCAAAGAGACAGATGCCCAGCTGTTTCCCAGGGACGTGGAATCCGTGATTCCTTGTTACCTTTAAAAATATATACTACATGTTTAGCAACAGCAACCCCTTAGGCCATATCAAATAGATTCACAAACGGAAATTTTAGGATTACAGGGTATATCTTAAGACAAGAGTTACACACAAATATGGCGAGATGATGCCTTAGCCTTGTAATCTGCCTTTAGTTTTGCCGAGAAACCCAACTGAAATATATGAACTGTTTCTTTGTTTAAAAAAATCAAGAGGACCAGAAGATTGCTGGGAATCTATAATGACAGTTGTTCTTTCCAAGTGGCAACATGCTCTGAAGAATTTGGAAAATTAGAAGCTCAGATTCCAGATAAGCCCTTATAATGGAGCTCTGTAGAAAGGGATTGAAGTTTCCCATATCCCACATTCCTTTTTTATTATCAGGAAGACGCCGGGACGATTTCTAGTGACGTACAAGTACAAACTCTTACATAACAATTCACATACGCCAAGATGTTTCCCAGGGACCTGGAATCGAAGATTGCTTTTTCCACCTTAAGAATACATCCTAAATATGTGGGAACCCCTAATCCCACATTATCAATGCGAAAACGTATGTCCAGCAGTAGTTTCTGGACTACGATGTAAACCTGAAGTCAGTGATCACATTAACAAATTGTAGATGATTGCGTGGATTTTGAAATCTGGCCTTACAGGACCCTGTGAACAAACAGACAAGTAGGCCATATTCTCAGGTACAACTATCAAGAGGTACAACACGTTCCTGGGGAATGGCAATGCCCGGATAGTGGTATGCACATAGGACGTTACTCTGAATAATATGAGAACCAGGATTCCTAGATTCCAGATTAGCATTTGTTAAAGTCCCTGTCGATTCCTACATATGAGCACTGCCTTAAGCCACGGATAATTTAGCAAATGCCCAGATGTTTGCATATTACATGGAAATCGAGTTTCCTTGTTCCTCTTAGGTAAAGCCTGTAGAAACTTTCAAGGGACACAGGGCCCTGGTTCCTATTTCGTTCTAAAGAAAATGGCGAGAAGTTTCCTGTTGACCTTGAATCCAGACTCTTGAATACCCATAGAAAGATGACAAGAATATGCCTAGGGAAGTAGAATCTAAGATTCCTGGTTCCCTCCTAAAAATACCTCCTAAAAAAATTGAACACCTAAACCCAAAGTCTTAATAACGAACAGCGGAGCCACTGAAGTTTCTGGAGTGCGAGGTAACACTGAGGTCAGGGCTTATATACAAAAAATCTGAGAGAATTTCTAGTCCCCTTTATTTGGAATCAGATGTTACGTGTATCTAAATGGACTTGTAGTGCCAGATTCTCCTTCACAACTATCAAGAGTACCAGAGTGTTGCTGGAGTCCAGGAATGATTGATTTGTAATATCCACATACCAAATAGCTCTAAAACATGAGGGGTGCTCAAAGCCCTGATCTTGTTTAGCACTTAGCAAGACGCGCTGATGATTTTCGGTATTGAGGACCCATGTTGCCCAGATTCTTTATTCATCATTCACAAGTGTCCTGAAATTTCCTGTATATGAGGACTCCCATTACCCAGATTCCTCCTTCATTCTCAGCAAGACACCGAGAATTTCGTGGTGATGTAGAATTCAATTGTATGGATATCAATTGAAAGACCCCCAGAAATTTCCTGGACAATAGGAATCCAAGATTCCTAATTTCCTTGTACAAGACACCGTAACAATAGGAGGACCTACAATCCCAGATTCCTTATTAAACCTCATCAAGAGGTCCTGTAGACTTCAGCGAATGAGAACTCAAGAACCCGGATTCCCTTTTCGTTCTCAGCAAGATGCCTTGTTTTTCCCTGTCCATATGTATTCCAAAACTGTATACAAAAAGAGAGATGCCCACAAGTTTCCTAGGTTCGGGGAATCCGTGATTTGTGCTTACCTTTCAAAATACTTACTAAACATTTGGTAACTGCAAAACCCTCGGCCCCTCTCAAAATAAAAGAACAAATGGAAGTTTGAGAATGACAAAGTTCACCTTGAGACCAAGAGTTACATCCAAATAAGGCGAGATGATACCTTTTGTGCTGGAATGTGGCCTTAGTTGTCCCGGGGAACCTAACGGACTTGCAGTGCTAGATACCCGTTTACGACTACCAAGAGGACCAGAATGTTGCTGGAGTCCTGAATTGACTGATTGCTAATATCCACATGCTAAATAGCACCAAACATGAGCGGATCTCGAAGCGCTGTTTCTTCTTTGTCCAGTAGCAATACGTCCTGAGAATTTTTTCGGACTGAGGACTCGTGTAACACAGATTCCTTATTCTTCCTTCGCTGGAGGCCGTGTAGTGCCCTCTATATGAGGACTACCTTTACCGAGATTCCTGTTTTGAAACCCTGATTCTTGTTTAACCCTTAGCAAGATGCCATGTAGATTTTGTGCTTTAGGAACCGCGTAAAACAGATTACTTGTTTTTCCTTAGGAAGAGGTCTCAAAGTTTCCTGTTATGAGGAGTATTACCCACATACCTGCTTCGAATCCCGTATTCTTGTTTAGCCCTTAGCAAGAGGCCCTGTAGTTCTTTTGGGATAGAAACAAGTGTAACTCAGATTCCTTAGTCTTTCTTGCAAAAGGTCGTGTATTTGTCTGTATATGAGGACCCCATTTTCGCAGCTTCATGCTTCAAAAACACTCATTGTGTTTAGCCCTTAGCAAGACGCCCTGAAGTTTTTTCTGGATTGAGGACACGTGCAAAACAGATTCCTTACTTTTCTTAGCAATAGGTAGTCCAGTTTCCTGTGTTTGAAGGACTCCCAATACCCAGATTCCTACATTAAAAACTTGATTCATGGTTACCTCTTAGTAAGATGCCCTGTGGATTTTTGGGCTGTTGACTCATGCAACCAAAATTCTTTATTCTTCCTTAGCAAGAGGCCATGTAGTTTCCTGTATATGACAACTCCCATTACCCAGATTCCTGCTACATTCTCAGCAAGGCGCTCAGATATTTCCTGGTGACCTAGAGTTCCAGTTGTTTGGATATCAAGAGAAAGACTCCCATAAGCTTATTGGGGAACTGGAATCCAAGATTCCTGGTTCCCCTTAACAGGACCTCCCCAAAATATGGACACTCCTAAACTCATGTCCCAATTCCCACCAGCCCGACCACAATAAATTTCTGTAGTTTGAGTTAACCTGAATCGAGGGATTTTGTATCAATACACCATTTGAATGCTGGCGTACCTGATTATGATCCTAGATGTTCATAAGGCACAATAGGATATTTGGGCCAGATCTTCGATTACAACTTTCAAGAGAATAGGATGTTCCTGGGGATCTGTAATGACCTATTAAGTGTATCTATGGAGCTAGTAGCTGTGAAAAATATAGGCACCCTGAAGCCCAGATTGCTAATTAAAACTTTTAAGAGGCCCTGTATATTCTGGCGAATCAGAACTCCTAGAACTGGATTTCCTTTTCTTTCTCAAAAAGATACCCTGATTTTCCCTCGTGATGTGGATCCAAAAACTCTGTTTAAAAAGGGGCAGATGCCTAGAAATTACCTAGGGTCGTGGAGTCCATGAATCCTTGTTATCCTTAAAAGTACGTAATAAATATTTGGCAACATCAAAACACCAGGCCCCTATCGGAATAGAAGGACAAACAGAAGTTTTAGGATTACAAGGTACATCTTAAGGCGATAGTTACATACAAATATGGCGAAAAGATTCTTTGTGTCTTACAATCTTACCTTTGTTATCCTGAAAAACCCAACAAACTTGAGGGTCCACATTCCCAGTTACAACTATCAAGAAGACCAGAAGGTTGCTGAGAATCTATAATGAAAATATTGTCATATCCAACAGGCCTGTACCCTAAAGAATGTGCCTAAATAGAATCCCAGATTCCAGATTAGCCCTTATGATGTGTCCATGTACAAATCTTGGATTGGCGACCCCCATAACCCAGATTCTTTTTGTTCAAAGTAAGAGTCCCAGAAGTTACCTGACGATGTGGAAGTACAAACTCTTATATACCAATAATCATAAGCCCAAAAGGTCTGAAGGGCCCTGGAATCCAAGATTACTGTATCCCCTTTAAGAATACGTCCTAAATATTTGGGAACACCTAATCCCAAGTTACGAATATCCATCCAAAATTCCAGTAGTAGTTTCTGAATTAGGAGGTAAACCTGAAGTCAGAAAATACAAGAAAAATGAATCTATGATACCTTGGGTTGTGAAATCTGACCTTACAGTCTCCTGCAAAAAAAAGCCAAGCAGATGGCCAGATTCCCTGTTACAACCAAGAAGAGGAGCAGCAGGATCCTGGGAATTGGTAATGACAGATTTGTGGTATGTATACAGGAATTAGTTCTGAAAAGTATGGGGACTGGGACTCCAAATTCCTGATTAGCATTTCGAAAATTCCTATACACTTCTAGGTGTGAGAACTACCTTAAGCCAGAGAAAAATTAACAACTACCCAGAAGTTTGCTGTTCACAGGCAAACTGTTTGTCCTTGTTCCACATTGGTTACATGGGTAGAAACGTTCTGGGGACATAGTGTCCGAGATTCCTGTTTTGTTCTCAGACGAACGACCAGATGTTTCCTCGTTCCCTAGAAGTCCAGACACGTGGCTCCCAATAGAAAGACTCCAGAATGCCACTATGGACTTGTAAACCAAGACACTGGTGCCCTCCCCAAAATACCTTCTAAACATGGTGCAACATCTAAACCTAAGGTATTAATTCTGAATAGCTGAACTACCAGATGTTTCTGGAGTCTGAGGTAACCCTGTTCGGAGGGCTTTAATTCAAAACACCCAAGATGATTACTTGTGTCCTGGTATTTGGCGTCAGAGGATCCAGAATCTAAATGGACTTGCAGTGCCATATTTTCGTTTAAACTATCGAGAGGACCAGAATATTGTGGGACTTCTGGAATTAGTGATTCTTAATATGCACGTAGTTTCCAGCTTGGAAAAATATGGGGACATCGAAGTCCGAGTCTTTTAGGCCTTACCAAGATGCCCTGAACATTTTTGGAATTGAGGACTCGTGGTACCCAGATTCATTATTCTCCCTTAACAAGAGCCCGTGTTGTTTCCTGTATATGAGGAGTCCCATTCCCCAGATTCTTGCTTCGAAATCCTGATTCTTGTTTAGCCCTTAGCAAGATGCTCAGTAGATTTTTGGTATTGAGGTCTCGGGAAAAACAGATTACTTATGCTTTCTTAGGTAGAGGCTGTGTAGTTTTCTGTATATGAAGACTCCCATTACCGAGAGTCCTGCTTTGAAACCCTGATACTTGTTTAGCCCTTAGAAAGATGCACTGTAGATTTTTTGGATTGAGGACTTGTGTTGCCCAGATTCCTTGTTCGTCCTTAGATGGAGGTTGTGGAGTTTCCTGTATATGAATGCTTCCACTTCCCAGATTCGTGCTTCAAATCCCTGATACATTTTCTCCCTTAATAAGACTCCCTGTAGGTTTTTGGGATTTGAGGACTCGTGTAACACAGATTCCTTATTCTTCTGTAGTAAGAGGCCATGTTGTTTCCTGTATATGAGGATTCCCGTTTCGCAAATTCCTGCTTAATTCTCAGCAATACCGGAGATATTTCCTGGTGAACATAGAATCCAGTTATTTGGATATCAATAGAAAGACTCCCATAGAGTACCTGGGAACTTTAATCCAAGCTTCCAGTTTCCCCTTAACAAGACATCGTAAAAATGTGGAATATTCTAAACCCAATATCCCAATTTCCACCAGCCTGACCACAAAATATTTCGGTATTTTGAGGTAAACTCAAGCGAGGGATTTTGTCGGAAAATACCAGCTGATTACTGGGGAACTGGATTATGACCGAAGATGTGGTTAAGAAACAAACGAAATTGTAGGTTCAGATACTCAATTACAACTATTGAAAAGACCGGAATCTCTTGGATGTGTAATAAGAAATTTTAGGTATCCACGTAGCAAATAGCTGTGAAAAATGTAAGGACCTACAAGCCCAGATTCCTCATTAAACCTTATCAAGAGGCCACATAGATTATGACGATTGAGGACCCTTGATCCCGCATTCTCTTCTCGTTCTCAGCAAGAGACTGATTTTCCCTGGCGATCTGGATCCCAAAATTCTGTATGCAAAGAGACAGATGCCCAGTTGTTTCCCAGGGACGTGGAATCCGTGATTCCTGGTTACCTTTAAAAATATGTACTACATGCTTAGCAACCCCAACCCCCCAGACCATATCAAATAGATTCACAAACGGAAATTTTAGGATTATAGTGTACATCTTAAGACAAGAGTTACACACAAATATGGCAAGTTGTTGCTTTGGTATTGTAATCTGCATTTAGTTGTGCTGAGAAACCCAACTGAATTGTATGAACTGTTTCTTTGTTACAACAATCAAGAGGACAAGAAAGTTGCTGGGATTTTTTAATGACACCTGTCCTTTCCAAGTGGCAACATGCTCTGAAGAATTTGGATTACAAGAAACCCAGATTCCAGATAAGCCCTTATAATGGAGCCCTGTAGAAATGGATTGAGCCCTCCCATAAACCACATTCCTTTTTTTATTATCAGGAAGATGCCTGGACTTTTTCTGGTGATGTAGAAGTGCAAACTCATACATATGAATACACAAACGCCAAGATGTTTCCCAGGAAGAAGCGAAGATTGCTGGTTCCTTCTTAAGAATACATCCTAAATATTTGAGAATTCCTAATCCCACATTCTCAATGCGAAAACGTATGTCCAGCAGTAGTTTCTGGACTACGAGGTAAACCTGAAGCCAGTGATCACAGTAACAACTGGCAGATGATTTCGTGGATTGTGGAATCTGGCCTCACAGGACCCTGTGAAACAAATGAACCAGTAGGCCAGATTCTCAGGTACAACTATCAAGAGGTGCAACACATTCCTGTGGAACGGCAATGCCCGATTAGTGGTATGCCTATAGGACGTTGCTTGGAATAATATGAGAACCAGGACTCCCAGAATCCAGATTCGCATTTGCTAAAGTTCCTGTCGATTCCTAGGTATGAGCACAGCCTTAAGCCACGGATAATTTAGCAAATGCCCAGACGTTTGCAAGTTACATGGAAATCGAGTTTCCTGGTTCCTCTTTAGTGAAGAGTGTAGAAACTTTCAAGGGACACAGTGACCCAGATTCATATTTCGTTCTAAGCAACACGTCGAGATGTTTCCTGTTGGCCTGGAAGTCGAGACTCTGGTATACCCATAGAAACATGACAAGAATATGGCTGTGGACGTGGAATCTAAGACTCCTGGTTCCCTCCCAAAAATACCTCAAAAAAAATTGAACACCTAAACCCAAAGTCCTAATAACGAACAGCGGAGCCACTGAAGTTTCTGGATTATGAGGTAACACTGAGGTCAGGGCTTGTATACAAAATATCCGAGAGAATTTCTAGTCTCCTGTATCTGGAGGTTCTGAGTATCTAAATGGACTTGTATTTCAGGTTCTCGTTCACAACTATCAAGAGTACCAGACTGTTGCTGGAGTCGAGGAACGATTGATTCGTAATATCCACATAAAAAATAGCTCTAAAACATGACGGGTGTGCCATGCTTGGTGGCTCAGCTTGTAATCCTGTGACTTTGGGAGGTTGAGGTAAGTGGATTGCCTGAGCCCGCGGGTTTGAGACCCGCCTGGGCAGACAGAACTCATCTCTACAATAATTCAAAAATAAAATAAGCCGGACGTGGTAGCGCACACCTGTAATTTCGGCTAATTGGAAGGCTGAGGTGGAAGGATCACCGGGGCCTAGCAGGCAAGGCTGCGGTGGCCGGGAGCAGCCACTACACTCCAGTCTGGGTGACAGAGTGAGACTCCAACTCAAACAAAACCCAAAAAGAACATGAGGGGTGCTCAAAGCCCTGATCTTGTTTAACCCTTAGCAAGACACGTTGTTGACTTTTGGTATTGAGGAGCCATGTATCCCAGATTCCTTATTCATCACTCGCAAGTGTCCTGAAATTTCCTGTATATGAGGACTCCCATTTCCCAGATTCCTGCCTCATTCTCAGCAAGACACCGAAATATTTTGTGGTGATGTAGAATTCAAATTGTATGGATATCAATTGAAAGACCCCCAGGAAGCTGGGCTTGGTGGCTCAGCCTGTAATCCCATGCCTTTGGGAGGCTAAGGTACGTGAGCCCGTGGGTTCGAGACCTGCCTGAGCAGCGAGACCTCCTCTCTACAATAAATCAAAAAAATCAGCCGGGCTGATAACGCATGCCTGTAATTCCGGCTCCTGGGAAGGCTGAGGAGGAAGGATCACCGGACCTCAGCAGGTCGAAGCTGCGGTAGCCAGAAGCGACCTCTACACCCCAGTCTGGGTGACAGAGTGAGACTCCAACTCAAAAAAATCCAAAAAACCTTTGCCGGGCTTGGTGGCTCAGCCTGTAATCCCGCACCTTTGGGAGGCTGAGGTGAGTGGATTGCCTGACCCCGTGGGTTCGAGACCTGCCTGGGCAGTGAGACCTCATGTCTACAAGAAAACAAAAAATCAGCTGGGCATGGTAGCGCATGCCTGTAATTCCGGCTACTCGGAAGGCTGAGGTGGAAGGATCGCCGGAGCCCAGTAGGTCGAGGCTGCGGTGCCTTGGAGCGGCCACTGCACTCCAGTCTGAGTGACAGAGTGAGACTCCAACTCAAAAAAAAAAAAGAAAGAAAGACCCCCAGAAGTTTCCTGGACAACTGGAATCCAAGAATCCTGGTCCCCTAGTACAAGACACCCTAACAATATGGGGACATACAAGCCCAGATTCCTGATTAAACCTCATTATGAGGGCCTGTAGACTTCGGCGAATGAGAACTCAAGAACCCGGATTCCCTTTTCGTTCTCAGCACGATGCCTTGATTTTCCCTGTCCATGTGTATTCCAAAACTCTGTATACAAAAAGACAGATGCCCACAATTTCCTAGAGTCGGGGAATCCGTGATTCCTGGTTACCTTTCAAAATACTTACTAAACATTTGGCAACTGCAAAATCCTAGGCTCCTTCAAAATAAAAGGAAAAATGGAAGTTTGAGAATTACAAAGTTCATCTTGAGACCAAGAGTTACATCCAAATATGGCGAGATGATCCCTTTTGTGCTGGAATCTGGCATTAGTTGTCCTGAGGAACCTAACAAACTTCCAATGCGAGATACCCGTTTACAACTACCAAGAGGACCAGAATGTTGCTGGAGTCCTGAATTGACTGATTCCTAAAATCCACATGCTAAATAGCTACAAAACATGAGGGGAGCTCAAAGCCCTGATTCTCGTTGGTCCAGTAGCAAGACGTTCTAGGAATTTTTTCGGATTGAGGACTCGTGTAACACAGATTCCTTATTCTTGCTTTGCTGGAGGCCGTGTAGTGTCCTCTATATGAGGACTCCCTTTCCCGAGATTCCTGTTTTGAAACCCTGATTTTTGTTTAGCCCTTAGAAAGAACTCATGTAGATTTTGTGATTGAGCAACCGCATAAAACAGATTCCATATTTTCCCTTAGGAAGAGGCCTTGAAGTTTCCTGTTATGAGGAGTATTACCCACATTCCTGCTTCGAATTCCTTATTCTTGTTTAGCCCTTAGCAAGAGGCTGTGTAGTTCTTTTGGGATAGAGAACACGTGCACCACGATTCCTTATTCTTTCTTAGCAAATGGCCGTGTATTTGCCTGTATATGAGGACCCCATTTCCGCACATTCATGCTTCAAAAACCCTGATTCGTGTATAGCCCTTAGCAAGACGCCCTGAAGTGTTTTAGGGATTGAGGACATGTGTAACACAGATTCCTTATTTATTCTTAGCAATAGGCAGTCCAGTTTCCTGTATTTGAGGATTCCCACTATGCAGATTCCTACATTAATAACCTGATTCATGGCTATCTCTTAGTAAGACACCCTGTGGATTTTTGGGCTGTGGACTCATGCAACCAAAATTCATTATTCTTCCTAAGCAAGAGGCCGTGTAGTTTCCTGTGTATGAGGACTCCCATTGCCCAGATTCCTGCTACATTCTCATTCATGTGCTGAGATATTTCCTGGTGACCTAGAATTCCAGTTGTTTGGATATCAAGAGAAAGACTCCCACAGGTTATTGGGGAACTGGAATCCGCGATTCCTGGTTCCCCTTAACAAGACTTCCCCAAAATGTGGACTCTCTTATACCCATGTCCCAATTCCCACCCACCCGACTACAAGAAATTTCTGTAGTTTGAGTTAACCTCAATCGAGGAATTTTGTACCAACACGCTATTTGAATGCTGTGGTACCTGATTATGGTCCTAGATATTCATAAGGCACAAAAGGATATATGGGCCAGATCCTCGATTACAACTATCAAGAGAATAGAATGTTCCTGGGGATCTGTAATGACCTAGTAAGTGTATCTACGGAACTAGTAGCTCTGAAAAATGTAGGGACCCTGAAGCTCAGATTGCTTATTAAAACTTTTAAGAGGCCCTGTACATTCTGGCGAATCAGAACTCCTAGAACCAGATTTCCTTTTCTTTCTCAGCAAGATTCCCTGATTTTCCCTATTGATGTGGATCCAAAAACTCTGTATAAAAAGAGGCAGATGCCTACAAATTACCTGGGCTCATGGAATCCATGAATCCTGGTTACACTTAAAAGTACATAATAAATATTTGGCAACCTCAAAACACCCGGCCCATATTGGAATAGAAGGACAAACAGAAGTTTTAGGATTACAAGGTAAATCTTAAGGCGATAGTGACATACAAATATGGCGATAAGATTCCTTGGGTCCTGTAATCTTCCCTTTGTTTTCCGTAAAAACCCAACGGACTTGAGTGTCCACATTCTCGGTTACAACTCTCAAGAAGACCAGAAGGTTGCTGAGAATCTGTAATGAAAATATTGTCATATCTAACAGACCTGTAGCCCTAAAGAATGTGTCTAAATAGAATCCCAGATTCCAGATTAGCCCTTATAATGTGTCCATGTAGAATTCCTGGATTGGTGTCCCCCGTAACCCAGATTCTTTTTGTTCTCAGTAAGACTCCCTGAAGTTACCTGACGACGTGGAAGTACAAACTCTTATATACCAATAATCATAAGCCCAAAAGGTCAGAAGGGCCCTGGAATCCAAGATTGCTGGATCCCCTTTAGGAATACGTTCTAAATATTTGGGAACACCTAATCCCAAGTTACGAATATCAATCCAAAATCCAGTAGTAGTTTCTGGATTAGGAGGTAAACCTGAAGTCAGAAATTACACCAAAAGTAGAGCCATGATTCCTTGGATTGTGGAATCTGGCCTTACAGTCTCCTGCAAAAGAAGCCAAGTAGATGGCCAGATTCTCTGTTATATCTAAGTAGAGGAGTAGCAGGTTCCTGGGAATCGATTATGACAGGATTGTGGTACATATACAGAAATTAGTTCTGAAAAATATGGGGACTGGGACTCCAAATTCCTGATTACCATTTAGAAAATTCCTGTTGGCTTCTAGGTATGAGAACTACCTTAAGCCAGGGAAAAATGAACAACTGCCCAGAAGTTTGCTCGTCAAATGCAAACTGATTTTCATTGTTCCACATTGGTAATATGAGTATAAACTTTCTGGGGACATAGTGTCCTAGATTCCTGTTTCATTCTCAGATGAATGACCAGATGTTTCCTCGCTCCCTAGAAATCCAGACACGTGGCTCCCAATAGAAAGACACCATAATGCTCCTATGGACTTGTAAACCAAGATCCTGGTTCCCTCCCAAAAATATCTTCAAAACATTGTGCAACATCTAAACCCAAATTCCTAAGTACGAATAGCTGAACTACCAGATGTTTCTGGAGTCCGAGTTAACCTGATATCAGGGCTTTCATTCAAAACAGCCCAGATGATTACTTGTGTCCTGGTATTTGGCGTTAGAAGATCCAGAATATAAATGGACTTGCAGTGCCATATTTTCGTTTAAACTATCGAGAGGACCAAAATGTGTGGGACGTCTGGAATGAGTGATTCTTAATATACACATAGTTTCCAGCTCTGAAAAATATGGGGACGTCGAATCTGAGTCTTGTAGGCCTTACCAAGACGCCCTGAACTTTTTTGGAATTGAGGACTCGTGTAACCCAGATTCGTTATTCTCTCTTCGCAAGAACCTGTGTAGTTTCCTGTATATGAGGACTCCCATTTCACAGATTCTTGCTTCGAAATCCTGATTCTTGTTTAGCCCTTAGCAAGACGCCCAGGAGATTTTTGGCATTGTCATCTCGGGAACACCACATTCCTTATGCTTTCTTAGGTAGAGACTGTGTAGTTTCCTGTATATGAAGACTCCCATTACTGAGAGTCCTGCTTCAAAACCCTGATAATAGTTTAGTCCTTAGAAATATGCACTGTAGATGTTTTGGATCAAGGACATGTGTCGCCCAGATTAGTTGTTCATCCTTAGCCAGAGGTTGTGAAATTTCCTGTATATGAGGGCTCCCATTTCCCAGATTCGTGCTTCAAATCCCTGATACTTTTTCTCCCTTAATAAGACTCCCTGTAGGTTTTTGGAATTTGTGGACTTGTGTAACACAGATTCCTTATTCTTCCATAGTAAGAGGCCATGTAGTTTCCCGTATATGAGGATTCCTGATTCGCAAATTCCTGCTTAATTCTCAGAAATATGTGAGATATTTCCTGGTGAGCATAGAATCCAGTTGTTTGGATATCAATAGAAAGGCTCCCATAGAGTACCTGGGAACTGTAATCCAAGCTTCCAGGTTCCCCTTAACAAGATTATAAAAATGTGGAATATTCCAAACCCAATATCCCAATTTCCACCAGCCTCACCACAGGAAATTTCGGTATTTTCAGGTAAACTCATGTAAGGAATTTTGTCAGAAAATGCCAGTTGATTCCTGGGGAACTGGATTATGGTCGACGATGTGGATAAGAAACAAACGAAATTGTAGGTTCAGATACTCAATTACAAACATCGAAAGGACCGGAATCGCTTGGATCTGTAATAAGAGATTTTAGGTATCCACGTAGCAAGTAGCTGTGCAAAATGTAAGGACCTACAAGCCCAGATTCCTCATTAAACCTTATCAAGATGCCATAAATTTTAATTATTGAGGACCCCTGATCCCGCATTCTCTTCTCCTTCTCAGCAGGAGCCTGATTTTCCCTGGTGATCTGTATTTCAAAATTCTGTATGCAAGGAGACAGATGCCCAGCTGTTTCCCAGGGACGTGGAATCCGTGATTCCTGGTTACCTTTAAAAATATGTCCTACATACTTAGCAACCACAACCCCCCAGGCCATATCAAATAGATTCACAAATGGAAATTTTAGGATTACAGGGTACATCTTAAGACAAGAGTTACCCACAAATATGGCTAGATGATGCCTTAGTCCTGTAATCTGCCTTTAGTTGTGCTGAGAAACCCAAATGAATTGTATGGACTGCTTCTTTGTTACAACAAACAAGAGGACCAGAAAGTTGCTGGGAATCTTTAATGACACTTGTACTTTCCAAGTGGCAACATGCTCTGAAGAATTTGGAGAACTAGAAGCCCAGATTCCAGATAACCCTTATAACGGAGCCCTGTAGAAATGGATTGAGTCCTCCCATAAACCACATTCCTTTTTTGATTTTTAGGAAGATACCCGGACGTTTTGTCATGACGTAGAAGTACAAACTCTTCCATACCAATACACATATGCCAAGAAGTTTCCCAGGGACCTGGAATCGAAGATTGCTGTTTCCTTCTTAAGAATACATCCTAAATATGTGGGAATCCCTAATCCCACATTCTCAATGCGAAAACGTATGTCCAGCAGTAGTTTCTGGACTACGAGGTAAACCTGAAGCCAGTGATCACATTAACAATTGGCAGATGATTTCGTGGTTTGTGGAATCTGGCCTCACAGTACTCTGTGAAACAAACGGAACAGTAGGCCAGATTCTCAGGTACAACGATCAAGAGATGCAACACATTCCTGGGGAATGGCAATGCCCGATTTGTGGTATACATATAGGACGTTGCTCTGAATAATATGAGAATCAGGACCCCCAGAATCCAGTTTAGCATTTGCTAAAGTCCCTGTCAATTCCTAGGTATGAGCACTGCCTTAAGCCACGGAAAATTTAGCAAATGCCCAGAAGTTTGCAAGTTACATGGAAACCGAGTTTCCTAGTTCCTCTTTAGTAAAGCGTGTAGATACTTTCAAGGGACACAGTGACCCAGATTCCTATTTCGTTCTAAGCAAAACGTCGAGATGTTTCCTGTTGACTTGGAAGACCAAACTCTGGTATACCCATAGAAAGATGACAAGAATACGGCTGGGGACATGGAATCTAAGATTCCTGGTTTCCTCCCAAAAATACTTCCTAAAGAATATTGAACACCTAAACACAAAGTCCTAATAACAAGCAGCATAACCACTGAAGTTTCTGGAGTATGAGGTAACACTGAGGTCAGGGCTTATATCCAAAAATCCGAGGGAATTTCTAGTCTCCTGTTTCCGGAATCAGAGGTTCCAAGTATCTCAATGAACTTGTAGTGCCAGATTCTCGTTCACAACTATCAAGAGTACAAGAGTGTTGCTGGAGTCCAGGAATGATTGATTCATAATATCCACATAACAAATAGCTCTAAAACATGAGGGGTGAGCTGGGCTCGGTGGCTCAGCTTGTAATCCCATGCCTTTGAGACGCTGAGGTGATTAGATTGCCTGAGCCCGCGGGTTCGAGACCTGCCTGGCAGAGAGAACTCATCTCTACAATAAATCAAAAATAAAATCAGCCGGGCGTTGTAGCGCATGCCTGTTATTTCGGCTACTTGGAAGGCTGAGGCGGAAGGATCACCAGAGCCTAGCAGGCGAGGCTGCGGTGGCCGGGAGTGGCCACTGCACTCCAGTCTGGGTGACAGAGTGAGACTCCAACCCTCCCCCCCAAAAAAATGAGAGGTGCTTGAAGCCCTGATCATGTTTAGTCCTTAGCAAGATGTGCTGTATATTTTCGGTATTGAGGACACATGTAGCCCACATTCCTTATTTATCCTTCGCAAGAGTCATGAAATTTCCGGTATATGAGGACTCCCATAACCCAGATTACTGCTTCATTCTGAGCAAGTCACCGAGATATTTCATGGTGATGTAGAATTGGAGTTGTTTGGATATCAAATGAAAGACCCCCAGAAGTTTCCTGGAGAATTGGAATCCAAGATTCCTGGTTCCCTTGTACAAGTTACCTAACAATATGGGGACCTAAAAGCCCAGATTCTTGATTAAACCTTATCAAGAGTCCCTGTAGAATTTGGCGAATGATTATTCAAGAACCCGGATTCCCTTTTGGTTCTCAGCTAGATGCCTTGATTTTCCCTGTCCATGTGTATTGCAAAACTCTGTATACAAAAAGACAGATGCCCACAAGTTTCCTAGGGTCGGTGAATCCGTGATACCTGGTTACCTTTAAAAATACTTACTAAACATTTGGCAACTGCAAAACCCTCGGCCCCTCTCAAAATAAAAGGACAAATTGAAGTTTGAGAATTACAAAGTTCATCTTGAGACCAAGAGTAGCATCCAAATATTGCGAGATGATCCCTTTTGTGCAGGAATCTGGCCTTACTTGTCCCAAGGAACCTAACGGATTTGCAGTGTGAGATACCCGTTTACAAGTACCAAGAGGACCAGAATGTTGCTGGAGTCCTGAATAGACTGATTTCTAATATCCGCATGCCAAATAGCTCCAAAACATGAGGAGAGCTAGAAGTCCTGATTAATGTTTTTCCAGTAGCAAGACATCCTGAGAATATTTTCGGATTGAAGTCTCGTGTAACACGGATTCTTTATTCTTACTTTGCTGGAGGCCGTGTCGTGTCCTGTATATGAGGACTCCCTTTCCCCAATTCCTGTTTTGAAACCCTGATTCTTGTTTAGCCCTTAGCAAGACGAATAACAAATAGCTCTAAAACATGAGGGGTGAGCCGGGCTCGGTGGCTCAGCTTGTAATCCCGTGCCTTTGAGAGACTGAGGTGTGTGGATTGCCTGAGCCCACGGGGTCGAGACCTGCTTGGGCAGAGAGAACTCATCTCTACAATAAATCAAAAATAAATCAGCCGAGCGTTGTAGTGCATGCCTGTAATTTCGGCTACTTGGAAGGCTGAGGCGGAAGGATCACCAGAGCCTAGCAGGTGAGGCATTGGTGGCCGGGAGCGGCCACTGCACTCCAGTCTGGGCGACAGAGTGAGACTCCAAACCCCCCCAAAAAATGAGAGGTGTTTGAAGCCCTGATCTTGTTTAGTTCTTAGCTTTTTGTGATTGAGGAACCGCATAAAACAGATTCCTTATTTTTTCTTAGGAAGAGGCCTCGAAGTTTCCTGTTATGAGGAGTATTACCCACATTCCTGCTTCAAATTCCTTATTCTTGTTTAGCCCTTAGCAAGAGGCCCTGTAGTACTTCTGGGATAGAGAACACGTGCAACCCAGATTCCTTATTCTTTCTTAGCAAAAGGCCGTGTATTTGCCTGTATATGAAGACCCCATTTCCGCAGATTCATGATTCAAAAACCCTGATTCGTGTTTATCCCTTAGCAAGACGCCCTGAAGTTTTTTAGGGATTGAGGACACGTGTAACCCAGATTCCTTATTCTTTCTTAGCAATAGGCCGTTCAGTTTCCTGTATTGAGGACTCCCACTACCCAGATTCCTATATTAAAAACCTGATTTATGTTTACCTCTTAGTCAGACAACCTGTGGATTTTTGAACTGAGGATTCGTACAACCAAAATTCCGTATTCTTTCTTAGCAAGAGGCCGTGTAGTTTCCTGTATATGAGGACTCCCATTACCCAGATTCCTGCTACATTCTCAGCAAGGCACTGAGATAGTTCCTGATGACCTAGAATTCTAGTTGTATGGATATCAACAGAAAGGCTCCCGTAAGTTTATTGGGTAACTGGAATACAAAATTCCTGGTTCCCTTTAACAAGACTTCCCCAAAATGTGGACTCTCCTAAACCCATGTCACAATTCCCACCTGCCCGACCACAAGAAATTTCTCTAGTTTGCGGTTATGTGAATCGAGGGATTTTGTACCATTTGCCACTTGACTCCTGGGATACCTGATTATGGTCCTAGATATTCATAAGACACAAAAGGATCTTTAGGCCAGATCCTCGATTACAACTATCATGAGAATAGTATGTTCCTAGGGATCTGTAATGACTGATTAAGGGTATCTCCAGTGCTAGTAGCTCTGAAAAATGTAGGGATGCTGAAGCCCAGATTGCTGATTAAACCTTATCAAGATGCTCTGTAGTTTCTGTCGAATGAGAACTCCTAGAACCGGAGATCCTTTTCATTCTCAGCAATATTCCCAGATTTTTCCTCGTGATGTGGATCCAAAAACTCTGTATACAAATAGGCAGATGCCCAGAAATTACCTAGTGTCATGGAATCCATGAATCCTGGTTACCCTTAACAGTATGTAATAAATATTTGGCAACCTCAAAACACCAGGCCCCTATCGGAATAGAAGGACAAACAGAAGTTTTAGGATTACAAGGTCCATCATAAGGCGATAGTTACATACAAGTATGGTGATAAGATTCTATGTGTCCTGGAATCTGTCCTTTGTTCTCCCAAGGAACCCAATGGACTTTAGGGTACACATTCTCGATTACATCTATCAAGAATACCAGAAGGTTGCTGAGAATCTATAATGAAAAAATTGTCATATCCAAGAGGCCTGTAGCCCTGAAGAATCCCTGATTCCAGATTACCCATTATAAGGTGTCCATGTAGAATTCTTGGATTGGCATCCTGTAATCCAGATTCTTTTTGTTCTCACTAAGACTACCTGGAAGTTACCTGGTGAAGTGGAAGTACAAATTCTTATATACCAATAATCATAAGACCAAAAGGTCAGAAGGGACTTGGAATGCAAGATTGCTGTATCACCTTTAAGAATACGCCCTACATATTTGGGAATACCTAATCCCAAGTTATGAATATCAATCTAAAATTCTAGTAGTAGTTTCTAAAAATGTGTAATATTCTACACCCAATATCCCAACTTCCACCAGCCTGACCACAGGGAATTTCGGTATTTTGAGGTAACCTGAAGTGAGGGATTTTGTCGCAAAATGCCAGTTGATACCTGGGGAACTGGATTAAGGCTGAAGATGTTGATAAGAAAGAAACGAAATTGTAGGTTCACATACTCAATTACAACTATTGAAAGGACCAGAATCGCTTGGATCTGTAATAAGAGATTTTAGGTGTCCACCCAGCAAGTATCTCTGAAAAATGGAAGGACCTACAAGCCCAGATTCCTCATTAAACCGTATCAAGAGGCCATATAGATTGTGACGATTGAGGACCACTGAAGCCGCATTCTCTTCTAGTTCTCAGCCAGATGCCCTGATTTTCCCTGGCGATCTGGTTTCCAAAATTCTGTATGCAAATAGACAGATGCCCAGCTGTTTCCCAAATATGTACTACATGCTTACCAACCTCAAAACCCGAAGGCCATATCAAGTAGATGCACGAACGGATGTTTTAGGATTACAGGATACATCTTAAGACAAGAGTTACACACAGATATGGCGAGATGATGCCTTAGTCCTGTAATCTGGCTTTAGTTGTGCCGAGAAACCCAACTGAATTGCACGGACTGGTTCTTGGATACAACAGTCAAGAGGACCAGAAGGTTGCCGGGAATCATTACTGACACTTTTCCTTTCCAAGTAGCAATTTGCACTGATGATTTGGAAAACAAGACGCTGAGATTACAGATAAACAATTATAACGGAGCCCTGTAGAAATGCATTGAGGCCTTACGTAACCCACATTCCTTTTTATATTATCAGGAAGATGCCCGGACTTTTCAAAGATTCCTGGTTCCCCCTTAAGAATACATTCTAAATATGTGGGAACCCCTAATCCCATATTCTCAATGCGAAAACGAATGTCCAACAGTAGTTTCTGTCCTACGAGGTAAACCTGAAGGCAGTGATCATATTAACAAATGGCAGTTGTTTGCGTGTATTGTGGAATCTGGTCTTACAGGACCCTGTGAAACAATTTGACCAGTAGGCCAGATTCGCAGTTACAACTATCAAGAGGGGCAACAGGTTACTGGGGATTGGCAATGCCCAATTTGTGGTATGCATATAGGACGTTGCTCTGTATAATGTGAAAACCAGGACTCCCAGATTTCAGATTAGCATTTGCTAAAGTCCCTGTCTTTTCCTAGGTATGAACACCGCCTTAAGCCAAGGATATTTTAGCAAAGCCCAGATGTTTGCAAGTTACATGGAAACTAAGGTTCCTGGTTCCTGTTTAGTAAAGCGAGTAGAATCTTTCAAGGGACACAGAGTCACATTCCTATTTCGTTCTAAGCAAAATGACGAGATCCTTCCTGTTGGCCTGGAAGTCCAGACTCTGGTATACCCATAGAAAGATGGCAATAATATGCCTGGGGACGTGGAATCTAAGATTCCTGGCTTCCTCCCAATAATACCTCCTAAAAAAATGGAACACCTAAACCAAAAGTCCTAACAACGAACAGTGGAGCCACTGAAGTTTCTGGAGTACGAGGTAACACAGAGGTCAGGGCTTACATACAAAAAATCCGAGGGAATTACTGATGTCCTGTATCTGGAATCAGAGGTTCTGAATATCTAAATTGACTTGTAGTGCCAGATTATTTTCTCAACTATCAAGAGTACCAGAGTGTTGCTGGAGTCCAGGAATGATTGATTCATAATATCAACATAACAAAGAGGTATAAAACATGAGGGGTGCTCAAAGAACTGATTTTGTTTAGCCCTTAGCAAGACACACTGTAGATTTTCGATATTGAAGACCCATGTTGCCCTGATTCATCCTTCGCAAGAGTCATGAAGTTGCCTGTATATGAGGACTCCCACTACCCAGATTCCTGCTTCATTCTCAGCAAGACACTGAGATAATTCGTGGTAAAGTAGAATTCAAGTTGTATGGATATCAGTTGAAAGACCCCTGACGTTTTCTGTGCAATTGGAATCCAAGATTCCTGGTTCACTTTTACAAGACACCCTAACAATATGGGGACCTAGAAGCCCAGATTCCTGATTGAACCTTATCAAGGGGCCCTGCAGACTTTGTCGAATGAGAACTCCAAGATCCTGGATTCTTTTTCATTCTCAGCAGGAAGCCTTGAATTTCCCTGTCGATGTGTATTCCAAAACTCTGTATACAAAAAGACAGATGTCCACAAGTTTCCTAGGGATGGGGATTCCGTGATTCCTGGTTACCTTTAAAAATACGTACTAAACATTTGGCAACTGCAAAACGTTCGGTCACTCTCAAAAAAAAAGCACAAATGGAAGTTTGAGAATTACAAGGTTCATCTTGAGACCAAGAGTTACATACAAATATGGCAAGATGATCCTTTGTATTCTGGAATTTGGCCTTAGTTGTCCCGAGGAACCTAAGGGACTTGTAGTGCCAGATACCCGTTTAGAGCTATCAAGAGGACCAGAATGGTACCGGAGTCCTGAATTGAATGATTCCTAATATCCACATGCTAAATAGCTCCAAAATATGAGGGGAGCTCGAATCCCTGATTCTTGTTTGCCCAGTAGCAAGACATCCTGAGAATTTTTTCGGATTGAGGACTCGTGAAACACAGATTTTTTTATTCTTCCTTTGCTGGAGGCCGTGTAGTGTCCTGTATATGAGGACTCCCTTTCCCTAGATTCCTGTTTTGAAACCCTGATACTTGTTAAGCCCTTAACAAGACGCCATGTAGATTTTGTGATAGAGGAACCGTGTAAAACAAATTCCTTATTTTTCCTTAGAAAGAGGCCTCAAAGTTTCCTGTCATGAGGAGTATTACCCACATTCCTGCTTCGAATAACTTATTCTTGTTTGACCCTCACAAGAGGCCTTGTAGTTCTTTTTAGATAGAGAACACGTGTAACCCAGATTCCTTATTCTTTCTTAACAAAAGGCCATGTAATTGCCTGTATATGAAGACCCTATTTCCACAGATTCATGCTTCAAAAACCCTGATTCATGTTTAGCCCTTAGAAAGAGACCCTGAAGTTCTTTTAGGGATTGATGACACGTGTAACCCAGATTCCTTATTCTTTCTTAGCAATAGGCAGTCCAGTTTCCAGTATTTGAGGACTCCCACTACCCATATTCCTACATTAAAAATACGATTCATGGTTACCTCGTAGTAAGATGCCCTGTGTATTTTTTCCCGGAGGTCTCGTGCAAACACAATTTCATATTCTTTCTTAGCAAGAGGCTGTGTAGTTTCCTGTATACGACAACTCCCATTACACAGATTCCTGCTTCATTCTCAGCAATGTACTGAGATATTTCCTGATGACCTTGAATTTCAGTTGTTTCGATATCAAGAGAAAGAGTCCCATAAGGTTATTGGGAACTGGAATCTAAGATTCCTGTTTCCGCATAAAAAGAACTCCCCAAAATATGGAATTTTCTAAATCCAATAGGCCAATTCCACAAGGCCGACCACAAGAAATTTCTGTAGTTTCATGTAACCAGAATTGAGGGATTTTGTACCAATTTGCCATTTGACTCCTGGGGTACCTGCTTATGGTCCTAGATGTTCCTAAGACACAAAAGTAAATTTGGGCCAGATCTTCGATTACAACTATCAAGAGAATAGAATGTTCCTGGTGATCTGTAATGACAGATTAATGGTATCTATGGAGCTAGTAGCTCTGACAAATGTAGGGACACTGATGTCCAGATTGCAGATTAAACCTTATCAAGAGGCCCTGTAGATCAGGCAAATGAAAACCCCTAGAACCAGATTTCCTTTTCATTCTCAGCAAGATGCCCTGATTTTCCCCCGTGATGTGGATCCAAACACTCTGTTTACAAGTAGGAAGATGCCCAGAAATTACCAAGAGTCGTGCAATCCATGAATCTTGGTTACCCTTCAAAGTACGTAATAAATATTTGGCAACCTCGAAACACTGGGCCCCTATCGGAATAGAAGGACAAACAGAAGTTTTTGGATTACAAGATACATATTAAGGAGATAGATATATACAAATATGGTGATAAGATTCTTTGTGTCCTGCAATATGCCCTTTGTGGTCCCAAGGAACCAAACGGACTTGTAGGTTCACATTCTCGGTTACAACTATCAAGAAGACCAGAAGGTTGCTGAGAATCTATACTGACAAAACTGTCATATCCAAGAGCCCTGTAGCCCTAATGTATGTGTGGAAATAGAATCCCAGATTCCAGATTAGCCCTTATAATAAGTCCATGTAGATTCTTAGATTGGCGACCCCTATAACCCAGATTCGTTTTGTTCTCAGTAAGACTCCCAGAAGTTACCTGGCGACGTGGAAGTACAAACTCTTATATACGAATACTCATAAGCCCAAAAGGTCAGAAGTGTCCTGGAATCCAAGATTGCTGGATCCCCTTTAAGAATACGTCCTAAATATTTGGGAACACCTAATCCCAAGTTACGAATATCAATCTAAAATTACAGCAGTATTTTCTGTATACGAGGTAAACCTGAAGTCAGAAATTACACGCATAATGGCAAGATGATTCCTTGAGCTATGGAATCCGGCCTTACATCCTGTAAAAAATGTCGAGCCGATGGCCAGATTCTCTGTTACATCTAAAAAGAGGAGCAGCAGGTTCCTGGGAATGGGAAATGACAGATTTGTGGTACGTATACAGTAATTTGTTCTGAAAAGTGTGGGGCTTGGGATGCCAAATTCCTTATTAGCATTTAGAAAATACCTGTTGGCTTCTAGGTATGAGAACTACCTTAAGCCAGGGAAAAATTAACAACTGCCCAGAAATTTGCTGGTCACATGCAAATTTATTTTCCTTGTTTCACATTGGTACCATGAGTAGAAACTTTCTGGGGACATAGTGTCCGAGATTCCTGTTTCGTTCTCAAAAGGATGACCAGATATTTCCTCGTTCCTTAGAAGTCCAGACACGTGGCTCCCAATAGAAAGACTCCTGAATGCTCCTATGGACTTGTAAACCAAGACCCTGGTGCCCTCCCAAAAAAACCTTCTAAACATGGTGCAACATCTAAACCCAATGTCCCAATTCCTAATAGCTGAACTACCAGAGTTTTCTCGAATACGATGTAATCCTGTACTCAGGGCTTATATTCAAAAAACACGAGAAGATTACTTGTGTCCTGAAATTTGGCGTTAGAGGATCCAGAATCTAAAGGGCTTTAGTGCCATATTTGAGTTTAAACAATCGAGAGGACCAGAATGTTGCAAGACTTCTGGAATGCGTGATTCCTAATATGTACATAGGAAACAGCTCTCAAAAATATGGGGACGTCGAAGTAAGCGTCTTGTAGGCCTTATTAAGATGCCCTGAACATTTTTGGAATTGAGGACTCATGTAACCCAGATTTGTTATTCTCCCTTAGCAAGAGCCCATGTAGTTTCCTGTATATGAGGACTCCCATTCCCCAGATTCTTGCTTGAAAATCCTGATTCTTGTTTAGCCCTTATCAAGACACCCAATAGACTTTTGACATTGAGGACTCGTGAAAACCAGATTCCCTATCCTTTCTTAGGTAGAGGCTGTGTTTTTTCTGGTATATGATGACTCCCATTACTGAGATTTCTGCTTTGAAGCCCTGATTCTTGTTTAGCCCTTAGAATGACGCCCTGTAGATATTTAGAATCGAGGGCATGTATAACCAAGATTCCTTTTTCATCCTTAGCAAGAGGTTGAGAAGTTGCCTTTATATGAGGACTCCCATTCCCCAGATTCGTGCTTCAAATCCCTCATACATTTTTCTCCCTTAGTAAGACTCCTTGTAGGTTTTTGTGATTCGAGGACTCGTGTAACCCGGATTCCTTATTCTTCCGTAGTAAGAGGATATGTAATTTCCTGTATATGAGGACTCCCATTACACAAATTCCTGCTAAATTCTCAGAAATACCCGAGATATTTCCTGATTAACATAGAATTCCTGTTGTTTGGATATCAATAGAAAGAATCCCATATAGTTCCTAAGAACTGTAAGCCAAGTTAACAGGTTCCCTTTAACAAGACATCATAAAAATGTGGAATATTCTAAACCCAATATCCCAATTCCCACCAGCCTGACCACAGGAAATTTCGGTATTTTGACAACCTGAAGCGAGAGATTTTGTCGCAAAATGCCAGTTTATTTCTAGGAAACTGGATTATGGCTGAAGATGTTCATAAAAACAAAAGAAACTGTAGGTCCAGATTCTTGAGTACAACTATCGAAAGGACCGGAATCTTCTTGGGTCTGTAGTAAGAGACTTTAGTTATCCACGCAGGAAGTAGCTCTGAAAAACGGAAGGACATACAAGTCCAGATTTCTCATTAAACCTTATCAAGAGACCATATAGATATTGACGATTGAGGACCCCTGAACTCGCATTCTCTTCTCGTTCTCAGCAAGAAGCCCTTATTTTCCCTGGCGATCTGAATCCAAAATGTTGTCTGCAAATAGAGAGATGCCCAGCTTTGTCCCAGGGATGTGGAATCCGTGATTCCTCGTTACCTTTAAAAATATGTACCATATGCTTAGCAACTTCAAATCCTCAAGGCCATATAAAGTAGATGCACAAACGGAAGTTTTAGGATTACAGGGTACATCTTAAGACAAGAGTTACACACAAATATGGCGAGATGATGTCTCAGTCCTGTAATCTGGCTTTAGTTGTGCCATGCAACCCAACTGAATTGCACGGACTGGTTCTTGGTTACAACAATCAAGAGAACCAGAAGGATGTTGGGTATCTATAATGACACTTGTCCTTTCAAAGAGGCAACGTGCTCTGAAGAATTTGGGGAACTAGAAGCCCAGATTCCAGATAAGCCCTTATAACAGAGTGCTGTAGAAATGAATTGAGGCCTCCCATAATCCAGATTCCTTCTTTTATTATCAGGAAGATGCCTGGACGTTTTCTGGTGAGGGGAATTACAAACTCTTACATACGAATACAAATACACCAAGAAGTTTCCCAGGGACATGGAATCGAAGATTGCTGGTTCTCCCTTAAGAATACATCCTAAATATGTGGGAACCCCTAATCCCACATTCTCAGTGCGAAAACGAATGTCCAGTAGTAGTTTCTGGACTACAAGGTAAACCTGAAGCCAGTGGACACATTAACGAATGGTAGATGATTGTGTAGATTGTGGAATCTGACCTTACAGGACCCTTTGAAACAAGCGGACCAATAGGCCATATTTCACTTACAACTATCAAGAGGCACAACTGTTTCCTGGGGATCGGCAATGCCCAACTTGTGATATGCATATAGAACGTTTATTTGAATAATATGAGAACCAGGACACCTAGAATCCAGATTAGCATTTGTTAAAGTCCCTGTCGATTCCTAGGTATGAGCACAACCTTAAGCCACGGATAATTTAGCAAATGCCCAGATGTTTACAAGTTACATGGAAACCGAGATGCCTAGTTCCTCTTTAGTAAAGTGTGTAGAAACTTTCAAGGGACACAGTGACCCAGATTCTATTTTGTTCTAAGCAAAACGTCGAAATGTTTTCTTTTGGCCTGGAAGTCCAGACTCTGGTATACCCATAGAAAGCTGACAGGAATATGCCAAGGAACGTGGAATCTAAGATTCTTGGTTCCCTCCCAATAATACCTCCTAAAAAAATGGAATACCTAAACCAAAAGTCCTAATAACGAACAACGGAGCCACTGAAGTTTCAGGAGTATGAGATAACATTGAGGTCAGGGATTACAAAAAAACAATCCGAGAGAATAACTTGTGTCCTGGATCTGGAGTCAGAGGTTCCGAGTATCTAAATGGATTTATAGTGCCAGAATCTTGTTCACAACTCTCAAGAGTACCAGAGAGTTGCTGGAGTCCAAAATGATTGATTTGTAATATCCAGATAACAAATAGCTTTAAAACATGAGGAGTACTCGAAGACCTGATATTGTTTAGCCCTTATCGAGATGCACTGTAGATTTTCGGTACTGAGGACCCATGTAGCCCAGATTCCTTATTCATCCTTCGCAAGGGTCATGAAGTTTCCTGTATATGGGCACTCCCATTACCCAGATTCCTGCTTCCTTCTCAGCAAGACACCGAGATATTTCGTGGTGATGTAGAATTCAAGTTGTTTGGATATCAATTGAAAGAACCCCAGAAGTTTCCTGGGCAATTGGAATCCAAGATTCCTGGTTTCCTTATAAAAGACACACTAAAAATATGGGGACCTAGAAGCCCAGATTCCTGATTAAAACTTATGAAGTGGCCCAGTAGACTTCAGCGAATTAGAACTCCAAGAACCTGGATTTCCTTTTCGTTCTCTGCAAGATGCCTTGATTTTCCCTGTCGATGTGTATTCCAAAACTCTGTATGCAAAAAGACCCAAAGGTTGCTGCAAATCTATAATGCAAAACTCTCGTCCCCTCTCAAAATAAAAGGGCAAAGAGAAGTTTCATAATATAAAGTTCATCTTGAGACCAAGAGTTACAACTAAATATGGCGAGATGATCCCTTTTGTGCTGAAATCTGACCTTAGTTGTCTTGAGGAACCTAACGGACTTGTAGTGCCAGATACACGTTTAGAACTATCAAGAGGACCAGAATGTTGCTGGAGTCCTGAATTGACTGATTCCTAATATCCACATGCTAAATAGCTCCAAATCATGAGAGGAGCTCGAAGCCCTGCTTCTTGTTTGTCCAGTAGCAAGACGTCCTGAAAATTTTTTCAGATTGAGGACTCATTTAACAGGATTCTATATTCTTGCTTCTCTGGCGACCATGTAGTGTCCTGTATATGAGGACTCCCTTTCCCCATATTCCTGTTTTGAAACCCTGATTCTTGTTTAGCCCTTAGCAAGACGCCATGTAGATTTTGTGATTGAGGAAGCCTGTAAATCAGATTCCTTATTTTTCCTTAGCAAGAGGCCTCGAAGATTCATATTATGAGGCGTATTACACACATTCCTGCTTCGAATACCTTTTTTTTGTTTAGCCCTTAGCAAGAGTTCTTTTGGGATAGACAACACGTGTAACCCAAATTCCTTATTCTTTCTTAGCAAAAGGCCGTGTATTTGCCTGTATATGAGGACACCATTTTCGCAGATTCATGATTCAAAAACCCTGATTCGTGTTTAGCCCTTAGCAAGACGCCCTGAAGTTTCTAAGGGTTAGAGGACACGTGTAACCCAGATTCCTTATTCTTTCTTAGCAATAGGCAGTCCAGTTTCCTGTATTTGAGGATCCCCACTACCCAGATTCCTACATTAAAACCTGATTTCTGGTTACCTCTTAGTAAGACGCCCTGTGGAGTTTTGGTCTGAGGACTCATGCAACCAAAATTCCTTATTCTTCCTTAGCAAGAGGCCATGTAGTTTCCTGTATATTAGGACACCCATTACCCAGATTCCTGCTACATTCTCAGCAAGGTGCTGAGATATTTCCTGAGGACTCAGAATTCCAGTTGTTTGGATATCAAGATAAAGACTCCCATAAGGTTATTGGGGACCTGGAATCTAAGATTCCTGGTTCCCCTTAACAAGATGTCTTCAAAATATGGTATCTTCTAAATCCAATGTCCCAATTCCACCAGGCCGACCACAACAAATTTCTGTAGCTTGAGGTAACTTGAATCGAGGGATTTGTACAAATATGCCATTTCATTCCTGGGGTACCTGATTATGATCCTAGATGTTCATAAAACACAAAAGGATATTTGGGCCAGATCCTCGATAACAACGTCAAGGTAATAGAATGTTTTGGGGATCTGTAATGACAGGTTAAGCTACGGAGCTAGTAGCTCTGTTAAATGTAGGGACCCTGAAGCCCAGATTGCTGATTAAACCTTATCAAGAGGTCCTGTGGGTCTGGCGAATGAGAACACCTAGAACCAGATTTCCTTTTCATTCATAGCACGATGCCTGTATACAAACAGGCAGATGCCCAGAAATTACCTAGGCTCGTGGAATCCATGAATCCTGGTTACCCTTAAAAGTATGTAATAAATAGTTGGCAACCTAAAAACACCGTGACCAATCGGAATAGAAGGACAAACAGAAGTTTTAGGATTACAAGATACATCTTAAGGCGATAGATACATACAAATATGGCGATAAGAGTCTTTGTGTCCTGGAATGTGCCCTCTGTTGTCCTGTGGAATCCAACGGACTTGTGTGTCCACATTCTTGATTACAACTATCAAGAAGACCAGAATGCTGCTGAGAATCTATACTGACAAAACTTTCATATCCAAGAGGCCTGTAGCCCTAAAGTATATGTGGAAATAGAATCCCAGATTCCAGATTAGCCCTTATAATGTGTCCATGTAGAATTCTTAGATTGGTGACACCCGTAACCCAGATTCTTTTTGTTCTCAGTAAGACTCCCGGAAGTTACCTGGTGACGTGGAAGTACAAATTCTTATATACAAATACTCATAAGCCCAAAAGGTCAGAAGTGCCCTGGAATCCAAGATTGCTGGATGTTCATTAAGAATACGTCCTAAATTTTTGGGAACACCTAATCGCAAGTTATGAATATCAATCCAAAATTCTGGTAGTAGCTTCTGGATTAGGAGGTAAACCTGAAGTCAGAAATTACATGACAAATGGCGACATGATTCCTTGGGTTGTGGAATCTGGCCTTACAGCCTCCTGCAAAAAAAGCCGAGCAGATGGCCAGATTCTCTGTTACAACTAAGTAGAGGAACAGCAGGTTCCTGGGAATTTGTAATGACATATTTGTCGTACGTATATAGAAATTAGTTCAGAAAGTGTGGGTTCTGGGACTCCAAATTCATGATTGGCATTTAGAAATTTCCTGTAGGCTTCTATGTATAAGAACTACCTAAAGCCAGGGAAAAATTAACAACTGCCCAGAAGTTTGCTGGTCACATGCAAACAGATTTTCCTTATTCCACATTGGTAACATGAGTAGAAGCTTTCTGGGGACATAGTGTACGAGATTCCTGTTTTGACCAGGAAGAAAGACCAGATGTTTCCCCATTCCCTAGAAGTCCAGACACGGGGATCCCAATAGAAAGACTCCAGGATGCTCCTATGGACTTGGAAACCTAGACCCTGGTGCCCTCCCAAAAATACCTTCTAAACATGGTGCAGCATCTAAACCCAAGGTCCTATTTCCGAATAGCTGAACTACCAGAAGTTTCTGGAGTACGTGGTAACCCTGAACTCAGGGCTTACATTCAAAAAACCCGAGATGATTACTTGTGTCCTGGAATTTGGCATTAGAGGATCCCGAAAATAAATGGAATTATAGTGCCATATTTTCGTTTAAACAATCAAGGGGACCAGAATATTGCGGGACATCTGGAATGTGTGAATCCTAATATGCATATAGGAAACATCTCTGAAAAATATGGGAACTTCGAAGTCCGATTCTTTTAGGCTATACCAAGATACTCTGAATATTTTTAGAATTGAGGACTGTTGTAAACCACATTCGTTATTCTTCCTTAGCAAAAGCCCGTGTAGTTTCCTGTATATGAGGACTTCCATTTCCAGATTCGTGCTTCAAATCCCTGATAAGTTTTTCTCCCTTAGTAATACTCCATGTAGGTTTTTGGGATTTGAGGACTTGTGCAACCCAGATTCCTTATTCTTCCGTAGTAAGAGGCCACGTAGTTTTCCGTATATGAGGACTCCCATTACGCAATTTCCTGCTGAAATCTCAGCAATACCCGAGATTTTTCCTGAAGAACATAGAATTCCAGGCGTTTGGATATCAATAGATAGACTAACATAGTATCTAAGAAGTGTAATCCAAGTTAACAGGTTCCCCTTAACAAGACATCATAAAAATGTGGAATATTCTAAATCCAATATCCCAATTCCCACCAGCCTGACCACAGGAAATTTCGGTATTTTGCCGGAACCTGACGTGAGGGATTTTGTCACAAAATGTCAGTTGATTCCTAGGTAACTGGATTATGGCCGAAGACGTTCAGAAGAAACAAACGAAATTGTAGGTCCAGATCCTTGATAACAATTATTGAAAGGACCAGAATCTTCTTGGAACTGTAGTAAGAGATTTTAGGTATCCACGCAGGAAGTAGCACTGATAAACGGAAGGACCTACAAGCCCAGATTCCTCATTAAACCTTATCAAGAGGCCATATAGATTTTGATGATTTAGGACCCCTGAACCCGCATTCTCTTCTCGATCTCAGCAAGATGCCCTGATTTTCCCTGGCGATCTGGATTCCAAAACTTTGTCTGCAAATATACAGATGCCCAGCTTTGTCCCAGGGACGTGGAATCCGTGATTCCTGGTTACCTTTAAAAATATGTAATCCTAAAACTTCCGTTTGTGCATCTACTTTATATGGCTTAGCAACCTCAAAACCCCAAGGCCATATAAAGTAGATGCACAAACGGAAGTTTTAGGATTACAGGGTACACCTTAAGACAAGATTTACACACAAATATGGCGAGATGATGTCTCAGTCCTGTAATCTGGCTTTAGTTGCGCTGAGAAACTCAACAGATTTGCACGAACTGGATCTTGCTTACAACAATAAAGAGGACCAGAAGGTTGCTGGGAATCTATAATGATACTTTCCTTTCCAAGTGGCAACATGCTGTGAAGAATTTGGAGACCTAGTAGCCCAAATTCCAAATAAGTCCTTATAACGGAGCACTGTAGAAATGGATTGAGGCCGCCCATAACCCACATTCCTTTTTTTATTATCAGGATGACGCCTGGAAGTTTTCTGGTGAAGGGAAGTACAAACTCTTACATACCAATACAAATATGCCAAGAAGTTTCCAGGGACATGGAAACGAAGATTGCTGGTTCCCCCTTAAGAATACATCCTAAATATATGGGAACCCCTAATCCCACATTCTCAATGCAAAAACGAATGTCCAGCAGTAGTTTCTGGACTACGAGGTAAACCTGAAGCCTGTGATCACAATAACAAATGGGAGGTGATTACGTGGATTGTGGAATCTGACCTTACAGGACCCTGTGAAACAAGCGGACCTGTAGGCCAGATTCTAGGTTACAACTATCAAGAGGCGCAACTTCTTCCTGGGGATCAGCAATGCCCGATTGGTGGTATGCATATAGGAAATTGCTCTGAATAATATGAGAATCAGGACACCTAGAATCCAGAATAGCATTTGATAATGTCCCTGTCGATTCCTAGGTATGAGCACTGCCTTAAGCCACGGATAATTTAGCAAATGCCCAGATGTTTGCAAGTTACATGGAAACCGAGTTTCCTGGTTCCTCTTTAGTAGAAACTTTCAAAGAACACAGTGACCCAGATTCCTATTTCATTCTAAGCAAAACGTCGAGATGTTTCCTGTTGGCCTGGAATTCCAGACTCTGGTATACCCATAGATAGATGACAAGAATATGCCAGGGGACGTGGAATCCAGATTCCTGGTTCCCTCCCAATAATACCTTCTAAAAAATGGAACAGCTAAACCCAAAGTCCAAATAATGAACAGCAGAGCCACTGAAGTTTATGGAGTTCGAAATATCATTGAGGTCAGGGCTTACATAAAAAAAATTCGAGAGAATTACTTGTGTCCTGGATCTGGAGTCAGATGTTCTAAGTATCTAAATGGATTTGTAGTGCCAGAATCTGGTTCACAACTATCAAGAGTACCAGAGAGTTGCTTGAGTCCAAGAATGATTGAATCGTAATATCCACATATCAAATAGCCCTAAAACATGAGGGGTGCTCGAAGACCTGATCTTGTTTAGCCCTTAGCAAGACGCACTGCACATTTTCGGTATTGAGCATCTATTAGCCCAGATTCCTTATTCATCCTTTGCAAGAGTCATGAAGTTTCCTGTATATGGGGACGCCCGTTACCCAGATTCCTACTTCCTTCTCAGCAAGACACTGAGATATTTTGTGGTGATGTAGAATTCAAGTTGTTTGGATATCAATTGAAAGACCCCAGAAGTTTCCTGGGCAATTGGAATCCAAGATTCCTGGTTCCCCTGTAAAAGACACCCTAAAAATATGGGGACCTAGAAGCCCAGATTCCTGATTAAACCTTATGAAGAGGCCCTGTAGACTTCAGCGAATGAGAGCTCCAAGAACCCGGATTCCGTTTTCATTCTCTGTAAGATGCCTTGATCTTCCCTGTCGATGTGTATTCCAAAACTCTGTATACAAAAAGACAGATGCCCACAAGTTTCCTATGGACCGGCATTCCATGATTCCTGGTTACCTTTAAAAATACTTACTAAACATTTGGCATCTGCAAAACCCTCGTCCCCTCTCAAAATTAAAGGGCAATTGGAAGTTTAAGAATACAAGGTTCATCTTGAGACCAAGAGTTACAAGCAAATATGGACACATGATCCCCTTTGTGCTGGAATCTGGCCTTAGTTGTCTTTAGGAACCTAACGGACTTGTAGTGCCTGATACCCATTTAGAACTATCAAGAGGACCAGAACGTTCCTAGAGTCCTGAATTGACTGATTCCTAATATCCACATGCTAAATAGCTCCAAAACATGAGGGGAGCTTGAAGCCCTGGTTCTTGTTTGTCCAGTAGCAAGACGTCCTGAAAACTTTTTCGGATTGAGGACTCGTGTAACAAGATTCCTTATGCATGCTTCGCTGGTGGCCGTGCAGTGTCCTGTATATGAGGATTCATTTTCCCCAGATTCCTGTTTTGAAACCCTGATTCTTGTTTAACCCTTAGCAAGACGCCATGTAGATTTTGTGAAAGGAACCGTGTAAATCAGATTCCTTATTTTTCCTTAGCAAGAGACCTCGAAGATTAATGTTATGAGGAGTATTACACACATTCCTGCTTCGAATCCCTTTTTTTGTTTAGCCCTTAGAAAGAGGCCCTGTAGTTCTTTTGGGATAGACAACACGTGTAACCCATGTTCCTTATTCTTTCTTAGTAAAAGGCCGTGTATTTTCCTGTATATGAGGACCACTTTTCCGCAGATTAATGCTTCAAAAACCCTGATTCGACGCCCTGAAGTTTCTAAGGGATAGAGGAAAGCTGTAACCCAGATTCCTTATTCTTTCTTAGCACTAGGCAGTCTTTGAGGACCGCCCACTACGCAGATTCCTACATTAAAAACCTGATTCCTGGTTACCTCTTAGTAAGACGCCCTTTGGATTTATGGGCTGAGGACTCATGCAACCAAAATTCCTTATTCTCCCTTAGCAAGAGGCCGTGTATTTTCTTGATATGAGGACACCCATTACCCAGATTCCTGTGTCATTCTCAGCAAGGCACTGAGAAATTTCCTGTGACTCCGAATTCCAGTTGTTTGGATATCAAGGGAAAGACTCCCATGAGGTTATTGGGGACCTGGAATCTAAGATTCCTGGTTCCCCTTAACAAAACCTCCCCAAATTATGGAATCTTTAAATCCAATGTCCCAATTACACCAGGCCGACCACAAGAAATTTCTGTGGTTTTAGGTAACCGGAATTGAGGGATTTTGTACCAATATGCGATTTTATTACTGGGGAACCTGATTATGGTCCTAGATGTTCATAAAACACAAAACGATATTTTGGCCAGATCCTCGATTACAACTACCAAGACAATAGAATGTTTCTGGCGATCTGTCACGACAGATTAAGGGTATCTACGGAGCTAGCAGCTGTGATAATTAGGGACCCTGAATCCCGGATTGCTGATTAAACCTTATCAAGAGGCCCTGTGTGTCTGGCGAATGAGAACTAAAACCAGATTTCCTTTTCGTTCTCAGCAAGATGCCCTGATTTTCCCTCGTGATATGGATACAAAAACTCTCTATACAAATAGGCAGATGCCCAGAAATTACCTAGGGTCGTGGAATCCATGAATCCTGGTTACCCTTAAAAGTATGTAATAAATAGTTGGCAATGTCAAAACCCCAGGACCCTATTGGAATAGAAAGACAAACAGAAGTTTTAGGATTACTAAATACATCTTAAGGCGATAGATACGTACAAATATGGTGATCAGATTCTTTGTGACCTGGAATCTGCCCTTTGTTGTCCTGAGGAACCCAATGGACTTGTAGGTCCACATTCTTGATTACAACTATCAAGAAGACCAAAAGGTTGCTGAGAATCTACAATGACAAAATTGTCATATCCAAGAGGCCTGTATCACTAAAGGATGTGTGGAAATGGAATACCAGAATCCAGAATAGCCATTATAAGGTGTCCATGTAGAATTCTTGGATTGGCGTCCCCCGTTACCCAGATTCTTTTTGTTCTCAGTAAGACTCCCGGAAGTTACCTGGTGACGTGGAAGTACAACCTCTTATATACCAATAATCATAAGCCCAAAAGGTAAGAAGTTTCCTGGAATACAAGATTGCTGGATCCCCTTTAAGAATACGTCCTAAATATTGGAGAACACCTAATCCTAAGTTACGATATCAATCCAAAATTCCAGTAGTAGTTTCTGGATTAGGAGGTAAACCTGAATTCAGAAATTATACGAAAAATGGCAACATAATTCCTTGGGTTGTGGTATCTGGCCTTAAAGCCTCCTGCAAAAAAAGCCGAGCAGATGGCTAGATTGTCTGTTACAACTAAGAAGAGGAGCAGCAGGTTCCTGGGAATCGGTAATGACAGATTTGTGGTATGTATACAGGAATTAGTTCAGAAAAGTGTAGGTTCTGGGACTCCAAATTCCTGATTGGCATTTAGAAATTTCCTGTAGGCTTCTAGGTATGAGAACTACCTTAAGCCAGGGGAAAATTAACAACTGCCCAGAAGTTTGCTGTCACATGCAAACTGATTTTCCTTATTCCACTTTGGTAACATAAGTAGAAGCTCTCTGGGGACATAGTGTCTGAGATTCCTATTTCGTTCCCAGAATAATGACCAGATGTTTCCCTGTTCCCTAGAAGTCCAGACACGTTGCTTCAATAGAAAGACTCCAGATGCTCCTATGGACTTGTAAAACAAGACCCTGGTGCCCTCCCAAAAATACCTTCTAAACATGGGTCAACATCTAAACTCAAGGTCCTAATTCCAAAAAGCGTAACTACCAGAAGTTTCTGGAGTACGAGGTAACCCTGAACTTAGGGCTTACATTAAAAAAAACCCGAGATGATTACTTGTGTCATGGAATTTGGCATTAGAGGATCGAGAATCTAAATGGACTTGTAGTGCCATATTTTTGTTTAAACAATCGAGAGGACCAGAATATTATGGGACTTCTGGAATGAGTGATTCCTAATATGCACATAGAAAACAGCTCTGAAAAATATGAGGACGTCAAAGTACGAGTCTTGTAGGCTTTACCAAGACTCCCTGAATATTTTTGGAATTGAGGACTTGTGTAACCGAGATTCGTTGTTCTTCCTTAGCAAAAGCCCTGTTGTTTCCTGTATATGAGGACTCCCAATTCCAGATTCTTGCTTCAAATCCCTGATACGTTTTTCTCCCTTAGTAAGACTCCATGTAGGTTTTTAGAATTTGGGGACACAAGTAACCCAGATACCTTATTCTTCTGTAATAAGAGGCCATGTAGTTTTCCGTATATGAGGACTCCCATTATGCAAATTCCTGCTTAATTCTCAGCAATACCTGAGATATTTCCTGATGAACACAGAATTCCAGTTGTTTGGATATCAATAGAAGGACTCCCATATAGTACCTGAGAATTGTAATCCAAGTTTCCAGGTTCCCCTTAACAAGACATCGTAAAAATGTGGAATATTCTAAACCCAATATCCCAATTCCCAACAGCCTAACTACAGGTAATTTCCGTATTTTGAGGTAACCTGAAGCTAGGGAGTTTGTCGCAAAATGCCAGTTGATACTTGGGGAACTGAATTATGGCAGAAGATGTTCATAACCAACATACGACACTGTAGATCCAAATACTCGATTACAACTATTGAAAGGACCAGAATCTTCTTGGATCTGTAATAAGAGATTTTAGGTGTCCACCCAGCAAGTAGCTCTGAAAAATGTAAGGACCAAAATCCCAGATTCCTCATTAAACCGTATAAAGAGGCCGTATAGATTTTGAAGATTGAGGACCCCTGAACCTGCATTCTCGTCTCGTTCTCAGCAAGATGCCCTGATTTTCCCTGGCGATCAGGATTCCAAAATTCTGCATACAAATAGACAGATGCCCAGCTGTTTCGCAGGGACGTGGAATCCGTGACTCCTAGTTACCTTTAAAAATATGTACTACATGGTTATCAACCTCCAAATCCCAAGGACTTATTAAGAAGATGCATGAACGGAAGTTTTAGGATTAAAGGGTACATCTTAAGACAAGAGTTACAAAGAAATATGACGAGATGATGCCTTAGTCCTGTAATCTGGCTTTAGTTGTGCCGAGAAACCCAACTGAATTGCACGGACTGGTTCTTGGAAATAACAATCAAGAGGACCAGGAGGTTGCTGGGAATCATTAATGACATTGTTCTTTCCAAGTGGCAATTTGCTCTGAATAATTTGGAGAACAAAACACCCAGATTACAGATAAGCCATTATAACGGAGCCGTGTAGAAATGGATTGAGGCCTTCCATAGCCCACATTCCTTTTTGTTTTATCAGTAAGATGCCTGGACGTTTTTTGGTGACGTGGAAGTACAAACTCTTACATACAAATACTCATACGCCAAGAAGTTTCCCAGGGACCTGGAATCGAAGATTGCTGGTTCCCCCTTAAGAATACACCCTAAATATATGGGAAACCCTAATCCCATTTTCTCAATGCGAAAACGAATGTCCAACTGTAGTTTCTGTCCTACAAGCTAAACCTGAAGCCAGTGAATACATTCACAAATGGCGGATGATTGCGTGTATTGTGGAATCTGGTATTACAGGACCCTGTGAAACAATTTGACCAGTAGGCCAGATTCTCAGTTACAACTATCAAGAGGGGCAACAGGTTACTGGGGATCGGCAATGCCCAATTTGTGGTATGAATATAGGACATTACTCTGTTTAATATGAGAATCAGGACTCCCAGATTTCAGATTAGCATTTGCTAAAGTCCCTGTCTTTTTCTAAGTATGAACACCGCCTTAAACCACGGATAATTTAGCAAATGCCCAGATGTTTGCAAGTTACATGGAAAAGGAGTTTCGTGGTTTCTCTTTCCTGCGTGTAGAATCTTTCAAGGGACACAGTGACCCACATTCCTATTTCATTCTAAGCAAAACGACGGGATGTTTCCTGTTGGCCTGAAGTTCAGATTCCTGTATACCCATAGAAATATGACAAGAATATTCCTGGGGACGTGGAGTCTAAGATTCCTGGCTCCCTCCCAAAATACATCCTAAAAAAATGGAACACATAAACCAAAAGTCCTAATAATGAACAGCGGACTCACTGAAGTTTCTGGAGTACGAGGTAACACTGAGGTCAGGGCTTACATACAAAAAATCCGATGGAATTACTGATGTCCTGGATCTGGAATCAGAGGTTCCAAGTATCTAAATGGACTTGTAGTGCCATATTCTTGTTGACAACTATCAAGAGTACCAGAGTGTTGCTGGAGTCCAGGAATGATTGACTCGTAATATCCCCATAACAAATAGCTCTAAAACATGAGGGGTGCTCAAAGACCTGATCTTGTTTATCCCTTAGCAAGCCACACTGTAGATTTTCGGTATTGAGGACCCATGTTGCCCTGATTCATTATTCATCCTTCGCAAGAGTCATGAAGTTGCCTGTATATGAGGACTCCCATTAACCAGATTCCTGCTTCATTCTCAGAAAGACACCGAGATAATTCGTGGTGATCTAGAATTCAGTTGTATGGATATCAATTGAGAGACCCCTGACTTTTCCTGGGCAATTGGAAACCAAGATTCCTGGTTCTCTTTTACAAGACACCATAACAATATAAGCACCTAGAAGCCCAGATTCCTGATTAAACCTTATCAAGAGGCCCTGCAGACTTTGTTGAATGAGAACTCCATGATCCTCGATTCCCTTTCATTCTCAGCAAGATGCCTTGAATTTCCCTGTCGATGTGTATTTCAAAACTCTGTATACAAAAAGAGAGATACACACTAATTTGCTAGGGACAGGGAATCCGTGATTCCTGGGTACCTTTAAAAATACTTACTAAACATTTGGCAACTACAAAACGCTCGGCCCCTGCCAAAATAAAAGGACAAATGGAAGTTTGAGAATTACAAGGTTCATCTTTAGACCAAGAGTTACTTCCAAATATGACAAGATGATCCTTTGTATGCTGGAATTTGGCCTTAGTTGTCCCGAGGAACCTAAGGAACTTGTAGTGCCAGATACCCGTTTAGAACTATCAAGAGGACCAGAATGTTGCTGGAGTCATGAATTGACTGATTCCTAATACCCACATGCTAAATAGCTCCAAAACATGAGGGGAGCTCGAATTCCTGATTCCTTTTTGTCCAGTAGCAAGACGTCCTGAGAAATTTTTCGGATTGAGAACTCGTGTAACACAGATTCCTTATTCTTCCTTCGCTGGAGGCCATGTAGTGTCCTGTATATGAGGACTCCCTTTCCCTAGATTCCTGTTTTGAAATCTGATACTTGTTTAGCCCTTAGCAAGATGCCATGTAGATTTTGTGATTGAGGAACTGTGTAAAACAAATTAGTTATTTTTCCTTAGCAAGAGACCTCAAAGATTCCTGTTATGAGGAGTATTACCCACATTCCTGCTTTGAATAACTTATTCTTATTTGGCCCTTAGCAAGAGGCCCTGTAGTTCTTTTGAGATGGAGAAGACGTGTAACCCAGATTCCTTTTTCTTTCTTAGCAAAAGTCAGTGTAATTGTCTGTATATAAAGACCCCATTACCACAGATTCATGTTTCAAAAACCCTTATTCGTGTTTAGCCCTTAGAAAGAGGCCATGAAGTTTTTTGGGGATTGATGACACGTGTAACCCAGATTCCTTATTCTTTCTTAGCAATAGGCAGTCCAGTTTCCTGTATTTGAGGACTCCCACTACCCATATTCCTACATTAAAAACATGATTCATGGTTACTTCTTAGTAAGACGCCCTGTGGATTTTTGGACTGAGGTCTTGTGCAAAAAAAACTTCGTATTCTTCCTTAGCAAGAGCCTGTGTAGTTTCCTGTATATGAGGATTCCGATTACACAGATTCCTGCTTCTTTCTCAGCAATGGACTGAGTTATTTCCTAGTGACCTAGAATTCCAGTTGTTTGGATATCAAGAGAAAGACTCCCATAAGGTTATTTGGGACTGGAATCTAAGATTCCTGGTTCCCCTTTACAAGACCTCCCAAAAATATGGAATCTTCTAAATCCAATGTCCCAATTCCACCAGGCTACCACAAGAAATTTCTGTAGTTTGAGGTAACAAGAATCGAGGGATTTGGTACCAATATGCCATTTGATTCCTGTGGTACCTGATTATGGTCCTAGATGTTCATAAGACACAAAAGGATATTTGGGGCAGATCCTTGATTACAACTGTCAAGAGAATAGAATGTTCCTGGGGATCTGTAATGATAGATTAAGGGTATCTACGGAGCTAGTAGCTCTGACAAATGTAGGGATCCTGCTGCCCAGATTGCTGATTAAACCTTATCAAGAGGCCCTGTAGATCTGGCGAATGAGAACTCCTAGAACCAGATTTCCTTTTCGTTCTCAGCAAGATGTCCTGATTTTCCCTCAGGATGTGGATTCAAACCCTCTGTATACAAGAAGGCAGATGCCCAGAAATTACTTAGGGTCGTGCAATTCATGAATCCTGTTTACCCTTAAAAGTACGTAATAAATATTTGGCAAGTTCAAAACACCGGGCCCCTATCCGAATAGAAGGACAAACAGAAGTTTTAAGTTTATAAGATACATCTTAAGGCAATAGATATATACAAATATGGGGATAAGATTCTTTGTGTCCTGGAACCTGCCCTTTTTTGTCCCGAGGAACCCAACGGACTTGTAAGTCCACATTCTCAGTTACAACTATCAAGAAGACCAGAAGGTTGTTGAGAATGTATACTGACAAAACTGTCATAACCAAGAAGCCTGTAGCCCTAAAGTATTTGTGGAAATAGAATCCCAGATTCCAGATTATCCCTTATAATGTGTCCATGTAGAATTCTTAGATTGGCGACACCCATAACCCAAATTCGTTTTGTTCTCAGCAAAATTTCTGCAAGCTACCTGGTGACGTGGAGGTACAAACTCTTATATACCAATAATCATAAGCCCAAAAGTCAGAAGGTCCCTGGAATCCAAGATTGTTGGACCCCTTTAAGCATACGTCGTAAATATTTTGGAACACCTAATCCCATGTTAGGAATTTCAATCTAAAAAGCAGTATTTTCGATATACGAGGTAAACCTGAATCCAGAAATTACACGAATAATGGCGAGATGATTCCTTGAGCTTTGGAATCTGGCCTTACATTCTCCTGTAAAAAAAAGCCGAGCAAAGGGCCAGATTCCAGTTACATCTAAGAAGAGGAGTAGCAGGTTCCTGGGAAAAGATAATGACAGATTGTGGTACATGTACAGGAATTTGTTCTGAAAAGTGTGGGGACTAGGACGCCAAATTCCTTATTAGCATTTAGAAAATTCCTGTAGGCTTCTAGCTATGAGAACTACCTTAAGCCAGGGAAAAATTAACAACTGCCCAGAAGTGTGCTGGTCACATGCAAACTGATTTTCCTTGTTTCACATTGGTACCATGAGTAAAAGCTTTCTGGTGACACAGTGTCCGAGATTCCTGTTTCGTTCTCAGAAGAATGAACAGATGTTTCCCCATTCCCTAGAAGTCCAGACACGTGACTCCCAATAAAAAGACTACCAAATGCTACTATGGACTTGTAAACCAAGACCCTGGTGCCCTCCCAAAAAAACCTCCTAAACATGGTGCAACATCTAAACACAAGGTCCTAATTCCTAATAGCTGCACTACCAGAATTATCTCGAATACGATGTAACCCTGAACTCAGAGCTTATATTCAACAAACGCGAGAGGATTATTTGTGTCCCGAAATTTGGCGTTAGAGGATCCAGAATCTAAAGGACTTGTAGTGCCATATTTTTCTTTAAACAATAGAGAGGACCAGAATGTTTCAGGACTTCTGGAATGAGTGATTCCTAATATGCACATAGGAAACAGCTCTCAAAAATAAGGGGACGTCGAAGTAAGAGTCCTGTAGGCCTTACCAAGATGCCCTGAACATTTTTGGAATTGAGGACTCGTGTAACCCAGGTTCGTTATTCTTCCTTAGCAAGGGCCCGTGTAGTTTCCTGTATATGAGGTCTCCCATTCCCCAGATTCTTGCTTGGAAATCCTGATTCTTGTTTAGCCCTTATCAAGACACCCAGTAGATTTTTGGCATTGAGGACTCTTGAAACCAGATTCCCTATCCTTTCTTAGTTAGAGGCTGTGTAGTTTCCGGTATATGATGACTCCCATTACCGAGATTTCTGCTTCAAAACCCTCATTCTTGTTTAACCCTTAAAAAGATACAGTGTGGATTTTTAAGATCGAGGACATGTGCAACCCAGATTCCTTGTTCAACCTTAGCAAGAGGTTGAGAAGTTGCCTTTTTATGAGGACTACCATTCCCCAGATTCGTGCTTCAAATCCCTCATACATTTTTCTCCCTTAGTAAGACTCCCTGTAGGTTTTTGGGATTTGAGGACTTGTGTAACCCAGATTCCTTATTCTTCCGTAGTAAGAGGATATGTAGTTTCCCATATGTGGGGAAATTTCCACATATGGGAATTACGCAAATTCCCACTGAATTCTCAGGAATACCCGAGATATGTCCTGATTATCAAAGAATTCCTATTGTTTGGATATCAATAGAAAGACTCCCATACTTGGGAACAGTAATCCAAGCTTCCAGGTTCCCCTTAACAAGACATCGTAAAAATGTGGAATATTCTAAACCCAATATCCCAATTCCCACCAGCCTCACCACAGGAAATTTCGGTATCTTGAGGTAACCTGAAGCGAGGGATTTTGTCGCAAAATGCCAGTTTATTCCTGGGGAAAGGGATTTTTGCTGAAGATGTTCATAAAAACAAATGAAACTGTAGGTCCAGATCCAGATTACAGCTATCGAAGGACCGGAATTTTCTTGGATCTCTAATAAGAGATTTTAGGTATACACGGAGCAAGTATCTCTGAAAATGGAAGGAACTACAACCCCAGATTCTGCGTTAAACCTTATCAAGAAGCCACATAGATTTTGACAATTGAGGACACCTGAACCCACATTCTCTTCTCGTTTTCAACAAGATGCCCTGATTTTACCTGGTGATCTAGATTCCAAAATTCTGTATGCAAATAGACAGATGCCCGGCTGTTTCCCAGGGACGTGGAATGCGTGATTCCTGGTTACCTGTAAATATATGGACTACATGCTTAGCAACCTCAAAACCCCCAGGCCATATCAAATAGATGCACAAACGGAAGTTTTAGGATTACAGGATACATCTTAAGACAAGAGCTACACACAAATATGGCGAGATGATGCCTCAGTCCTATAATCTGGTTTTAGTTGTGCCGAGAAACCCAACTGAATTGCACGGACTGGTTCATTGTTACATCAAGAGAACCAGAAGGTTGCTGGGAACCTATAATGATACTTGTCCTTTATAAATGGCAATGTGCTCTGAAAAATTTGGAGAACTAGAAGCCCAGATTCCATATAAGCCCTTATAATGGAGCCCTGCAGAAATGGATTGAGGCCTCACATAATCCACATTCCTTTTTTTTTATTATCAGGAAGACGCCTGGTCATTTTCTGGTGATGTGGAAGTACAAACACTTACATACAAATACAAATACGCCAAGAAGTTTCCCAGGTAAATGGAATCGAAGACTGCTGGATCCCCCTTAAGAATACATCCTAAATATGTGGGAACCCTTAATCCCACATTATCAATGCAAAAACGAATGTCCACTAGTAGTTTCTGGACTATGAGGTAAACCTGAAGGCAATAATCACATTAACAAATAGCAGATGATTGCGTGGATTGTGGAATCTGACCTTACAGGACCTTTGAAACAAGCGGACCTGTAGGTCAGATTCTCAGTTACAACTATCAAGAGGCGCAACTGCTTCCTGGGGATCGACAATGCCCAATTTGTGGTATGAAGATAGGATGTTGCTCTGAATATTTGGAGAACCAGGACACCCAGAATCCAAATTAGCATTTGCTAAAGTCCCTGTCGATTCCTTGGTATGAGCACTGTCTTAAGCCACAGATAATTTAGCAAATGCCCAGATGTTTACAAGTTACATGGAAACCGAGTTTCCTGGTTCCTCTTAGTAAAGCCTGTAGAAACTTTCAAGGGACACAGTGATCCAGATTTCTATTTCGTTCTAAGCAAAACATCAAGATGTTTCCTTTTGGCCTGGAAGTCCAGACTCTGGTATACCCATAGAAAGATGACAAGAATATGCCAGGGGACGTGGAATCTAAGATTCCTGGTTCCCTCCCAATAATACCTCCTAAAAAATGGAACACCTAAACCCCAACTCCTAATCACGAACAGCGGAGCCACTGAAGTTTCTGGAGTATGAGATAACATTGAGGTAAGGGCTTAAATAAAAAAAGTCCGAGAGAATTACTTGTGTCCTGGATCTGGAGTCAGAGGTTCTGAGTATCTAAATGGATTTGTAGTGCCAGACTCTCGTTATTAACTATCAAGAGTACCAGAGAGTTGCTGGAGTCCAGGAATGATTGATTCGTAATATCCACATACCAAATAGCTCTAAAACATGAGGGGTGCTCGAAACCCTGACCTTGTTTAGCTCTTAGCAAGACTCACTGTAGATTTGTGGTATTGAGGACCCATGTAGCCCAGATTCCTTATTCATCCGTCGCAAGTGTCAGGAAGTTTCCTGTATATGAGGACGCCTATTACCTAGATTCCTGCTTCTTTCTTAGCAAGACACCGAGATATTTCGTGGTGATGTAGAATTCAAGTTGTTTGGATATCAATTGAAATTCCCCCAGAAGTTTCCTGGGCAATTGGAATTCAAGATTCCTGGTTCCCTTGTACAAGACACACTAACATTATGGGGAACTACAAGCCCAGATTCCTGATTAAACCTCATCAAGAGGCCCGGTATACTTCGGCGAATGAGACTCTAAGAACCCGGATTCCCTTTTCGTTCTCTGCAAGATGCATTGATTTTCCCTGTCGATGTGTATTCAAAAACTCTGTATACAAAAAGACAGATGCCCACAAGTTTCCTAGAGACCGGGAATCCATGATTCCTTGTTACCTTTAAAAATACTTTCTAAACATTTGGCAACTGCAGAACAATCGGCCCCTCTCAAAAAAAAGGACAAATGGAAGTTTGAGAATTACAAGGTTCATCTTGAGACCAAGAGTTAAATTCAAATATGGCAAAATTATGCTTTATGTGTTGGAATCTGGTCTTAGTTGTCCCAAGGAACCTAACAGACTTGTAGTACCAGATACACGTTTACAACTATCAAGAGGACCAGAATGCTGCTGGGGTCCTGAATTGACTGATTCCTAATATCCACATGCTAAATAGCTGTAAAACATGAGGGGAGCTTGAAGACCTGATTCTTGTTTGTCCATTAGCAAGACGTCCTGAGAATTTTTTCGGATTGAGGATTCGTGTAACACAGATTGCTCATACTTCCTTCGCTGGTGGCCGTGTAGTGTCCTATATATGAGGACTCCTTTTCCCCAGATTTCTGTTTTGAAACCCAGATTCTTGTTTATTCCTTAGCAAGACGCCATGTAGATTATCTGGTTGAGGAACCGTGTAAAATAGATTCCTTATTTTTCCTTAGCAAGAGTCCTCAAGGTTTCCTGTTATGAGGAGTATCATCCACATTCCTGCTTCAAATCCCTTGTTCTTGTTTAGCCCTTAGCAAGAGGCCCTGTGGTTCTTTTGGGATAGAGAAATGTGCAATCCAGATTCCTTATTCTGTCTTAGCCAAAGGCCTTGTATTGGCCTGTATATGAGGACCCCACTTCCGCAGATTCATGCTTCAAAAACCTTGATTCGTGTTTAGCCCTTAGCAAGACACATTGAAGTTTTTTAGGGATTGAGGACACGTGTAACCCAGATTCCTTATTCTTTCGTAGAAATAGGCAGTCCAATTTCCTGTATTTGAGGACTCCCAATACCCAGATTACTACATTAAATAACTGATTCATGGTTACCTCTTAGTAAGACGCCCTGTGGATTCTCGGGCTGAGGATTCATGCAACCAAAATTCCTTATTTTTCCTTAACAAGAGGCCGTGTAGTTTCCTATGTATGAAGACTCCCATTACCTAGATTCCTGCTTCATTCTCAGCAAGGCGCTGAGATATTTCCTGTTGACCTAGAATTCCAGTTGTTTGGATATCACGAGAAAGACTTCCATAAAGTTATTGGGGAACTGGAATCCAAGATTCCTGTTTCCCCTTAAGAAGACCTCTTCAAAATGTGGAATCTCCTCAACCCAATGTCCCAATTCCCAACAGGCCAACGACAAGAAATTTCTGTAGTTTGAGGTAACCTGAATCGAGGGATTTTGTACCAATATGCCATTTTATTCCAGGGGTACCTGATTTTCTTCCTAGATGTTCATAAGACACAAAAGTATATTTGGGCCAGATCCTCGATTACAACTATCAAGATAATAGAATGTTCTTTGGATCTCTAATGACAGATTAAGGGTATCTACGGAGCTAGTAGCTCTGGAAAATGTAGGGATACTGAAGACCAGATTGCTGATGAAAACTTATCAAGAGGCCCTGTAGATTCCGGCAAATGAGAACTCCTAGAACCGGATTTCATTTCCGTTCCCAGCAAGATGCCCTGGTTTTCTCTCGTGATGTGGATCCAAAAACTCTTTATGCAAATATGCAGATGCCCAGAAATTACCTAGGGTCGTTGAATCCATGAATCTTAGTTACCTTAAAAAGTAGGTAAAATATATTTGGAAACCTCAAATACCAGGCCCCTATCTGAATAGAAGGAAAAACAGAAGTTTTAGGATTACTAGGTACATCTTAAGGGAATAATTACACACAGATATGGCGATAAGATTCTTTGGGTCCTGGAATCTGCCCTTTGTTGTCCTGAGGAAGCCAACGAACTTGTAGGTCCACATTCTTGGTTACAACTATCAAGAAGACCAGAAGGTTGCTGAGAATCTATAATGACAAAATTGTCACATCGAAGAGGCCTGTAGCCCTAAGGAATGTGTGGAAATAGAATCCCTGATTACAGATTAGCCCTTATAATGTGTATGTAGAATTGTTGGTTTGGCGACCCCAGTAATGCAGATTCCTTTTGTTATCAGTAAGACTCCCGGAAGTTACCTGGTGACGTGGAAGTACAAACTCTTATATACCAATACTCATAAGTCAAAATGGTCAGAAGGGCCACGGAATCCAAGATTGCTGGAACACTTTTAAGAATACGTCATAAATATTTGGGAACACCTAATCCCAAGTCGCGAATATCAATCTAAAATTCCAGCAGTAGTTTCTAGATTAGGAAGTAAACCTGAAGTCAGAAATTACACGAAAAATGGCCAGATGATTCCTTGGGTTGTGGAACCTGGTCTTACACCCTTCTGCATAAAAGCTGAGCCGATGGCCAGATTCTCTGTTACAACTAAGAAGAGGAGCAGCAGGTTCCTGGGAATTGGTAATGATAGATTTGTGCTACGTATACAAGAATTATTTCTGAAAAGTGTGGGGATTGGGACTCCAAATTCCTGAGTAGCATTTAGAAATTTCCTGTAGGCTTCTAGGTATGAGAACTACCTTAAACCAGGGAAAAACTAACAATTGCCCAGAAGTTTCCTGGTCACATGCAAACTGATTTTCCTTGTTCCACATTCGTAACAGGAGTAGAAGCTCTCTGGGAACATAGTGTCCGAGATTCCTGTTTTGTTCTCAGAAGAATGACCAGATGTTTAACCGTTCCCTAGAAGTCCAGACACGTGGCTCCAAATAGAAAGACTCCAGAACGTTCCTATGGACTTGGAATGCAAGACCCTGGTGCCCTCCTAAAAATACCTTCTAAACATGGTGCAACATCTAAACCCAAGGTCCTAATTCCGAATAGCTGAACTACCAGAAGTTTCTGGTGTACGAGGTAATCCTGAACTCAGGGCTTACATTCACAAAACCCGAGATGATAACTTGTGTCCTGGAATTTGGCGTTAGAGGATCCATAATCTAAATGGACTTCTAGTGCCATATTTTCGTTTAAACTATCGAGATGACCAGAATGTTGCAGGAATTCTGTACTGACTGATTCCTAATATGCACATAGAAAGCAGTTCTGAAAATTATGGGGACGTCAAAGTCTGAGTCTTGTAGGCCTTACCTAAACATTTTTGGAATTGAGGATTCGTATAACCCAGATTTGTTATTCTTCTTTAGCAAGAGCCCGTGTAGCTTCCTGTATATATGAGGATTCCCATTCCCCAGATTCTTGCTTCAAAATCCTGATTCTTGTTTAGCCCTTACCAAGACACCCAGTAGATTTTTGGCATTGAGGGCTCGTGAAAAACAGATTCCTTATCCTTTCTTAGGTAGAGGCTCTGTCGTTTCCTGTATATGAAGACTCCCATTACCAAGATTCCTGTTTTGTAACCCTGATTCTTGTTTAGCCCGTAGAATGACGCCCTGTAGTTTTTTAGGATCGAGGACATGTGTAACCCAGATTCCTTGTTCAGCCTTAGTAAGAGGTTGTGAAGTTTCCTGTATATGAGAACTCCCATTCCCCAGATTCATGCTTCATATCCCTGATATTTTTCTCTCCCTTAGTAAGACTCCCTGTGGGTTTTTGGGATTTGAGGACTCTTGTAACCCAGATTCCTTATTCTTCCATAGTAAGAGACCATGTAGTTCACGTATGAGGAGTCCCATTATGCAAATTCCTGCTGAATTCTCAGCAATACCCGAGATTTTTCCTGATGAACATAGATTTCCAGTTGTTTGGATATCAATAGAAAGACTCCCATATAATACCTGAGGACTGTAATCCAAGTTGACTGGTTCCCCTTAACAAGACATCATAGTGTGGAATATTCTAAACCCAATATCCCAATTACCACCATCCTGACCAAAAGATATTTTGGTATTATGATGTAACCTGAAACAAGGGATTTTGTCGCAAAATGCCAGTTGATTCCTAGGGAACTGGATTATGGCTGAAGACGTTCATAAGAAACAAACGAAATTGTAGGTCCAGATCCTTGATTACAACTATCAAAAGTACCAGAATCTTCTTGGATCTGTAGTGAGAGATTTTAGGTATCCACACAAGAAGTAGCTCTGAAAAACGAAGGACATAAAAATCCAGATTCCTCATTAAACTTTATCAAGAGGCCATATAGATTTTGATGACTGAGGACCCCTGAACCCTCATTCTCTTCTCGTTCTCAGCAAGATGCCCTGATTTTCCCTGGCGATCTGGTTTCCAAAACTTGATCTGCAAATAGACAGATGCCCAGCTTTCTCCCAGGGACGTGGAATCCGTGATTCCTGGTTACCTTTAAAAATATGTACTATATGATTAGTAACTTCAAAACCCCAAGGCCATATAAAGTAGATGCACAAACGGAAGTTTTAGGATTACAGGGTCTCTCTTAAGACAAGAGTTACACACAAATATGGCGAGATGATACCTTAGTCCTGTAATCTGGCTTCAGTTGTGCCAAGAATCCCAACTGAATTGCACGGACTGGTTCTTGGGTACAACAATCAAGAGTACAAGAAGGTTGCTGGGAATCTATAATGACACTTGTCCTTTCATGTGGCAACCTGCTCTGAAGAATTTGGAGTACTAGAAGCCCAGATTCCAGATAAGACCTTATAATGGAGTGCTGTAGAAATGGATTGAGGCCACCCATAACCCACATTCCTTTTTTCATTATCAGGAAGATGCCCGGACGTTTTCTGGTGAGGGAAAGTACAAACTCTTACATACCAATACAAATACACCTACAAGTTTCCCAGGAACATGGAATCGAAGATTCCTGGTTCCCCCTTAAGAATACATCTTAAATATGTGGGAAACCTAATCCCACATTCTCAATGCGAAAACGAATATCCACTAGTAGTTTCTGGACTACGAAGTAAACTGAAACCAGTGATCACATTAACAAATGGCAGATGATTGCGTGGATTGTGGAATCTGACCTTACAGTACCCTGTGAAACAAGCGGACCAGTAGTCAGATTCTCAGTTACAACTATCAAGAGGCGCAACTGCTTCCTGGGAATTGGCAATGCCCAATTTGTGGTATGCATATAGGACGTTGCTCTGAATAATATGAGAACCAGGACACCCAGAATCCAGATTAGCATTTGCTAAACTCCCTGTCAATTCCTAGGTATGAGCACTGCCTTAAGCCACGGATAATTTAGCAAATGCCCAGATGTTTGCAAGTTACATGGAAACCGAGTTTCCTGGTTCCTCTTAGGTAAAGCGTGAAGAAACTTTCAAGAGACACAGTGACCCAGATTCCTATTTTGTTCTAAGCAAAACATCGAGATGTTTTCTTTTGGCCTGGAAGTCCAGACTTTGGTATACCCATAGAAATATGACAAGAATATGCCAGGGGATGTGGAATCTAAAATTCCTGGTGCCCTTCCAATAATACCTCCTAAATAAATTGAACACCTAAACCCAAAGTCCTAATAAGGAACAGTGGAGCCACTGAAGTTTCTGGAGCATGAGGTAACATTGAAGTCAGGGCCTGCATAAAAAAATCCGAGAGAATTACTTGTGTCCTGGATCTGGAGTCAGAGGTTCCAAGTATCTAAATGAATTTGTAGTGCCAGATTCTCGTTCCCAACTATCAAGAGTACCAGAGAGTTGCTTGGGTCCAGGAATGATTGATTCGTAATATCCACATGCCAAATACCTCTAAAACATGAGGCGTGCTTGAAGCCCTGATCTTGTTTAGTCCTTGGCAAGACTCACTGTAGATTTGCGGTATTGAGGACCCATGCAGCCCAGATTCTTTATTCATCCTTCGCAAGGGTTATGAAATTTCCTGTATATGAGGACTCCCATTACCCAGATTCCTGCTTCATTCTCTGGAAGACACCAAGATATTTCGTGGTGATGTAGAATTCAAGTTGTTTGGATATCAATTGAAATGCCCCAGAATTTTCCTGGGCAATTGGTATCCAAGTTCCCTTGTACAAGACACCCTAATAATATGGGGACGTACAAGCCAAGATTCCTTATTAAACCTCATCATGAGGTCCTGTATACTTCAGCGAATGAGAACTCCAAGAACTCGGATTCCCTTTTCGTTATCTGCGAGATGCCTTGATTTTCCCTGTCGATGTGTATTCCAAAACTCTTTATAAAAAAAGACAGATGCCCACAAGTTTCCTAAGGACAGGGAATCCGTGATTCCTGGTTACCTTTAAAAATACTTACTAAACATTTTGCAACTGTAAAACCCTCGGCCCCTCCAAAATAAAAAGACAGGTAAGTGCTGGAAAGGGTGTTTCCCCCTACTCACTACCAGGTACCCTGCAGCCATAACTTCACCTGTGGAAGATACTCGGAACCTCTGACTCCATAACTTCACCTGTGGAAGAGGAGGTCCAGCTCTGAGTGGACCACTGCACTGCCCAGAAATGTGAGTCTCACTGTGTTGCCCAGACTCATCTTGAACCCTTGGCCTCAAGAAATTCTCCCACCCCAGCCTCCCCAAGTGCTGGAATTACAGATGGCACAGAACCAGAGCTGCCACAATCCCAGCAGGGGACCAAGACGGCATACTGCTGAATAGACAGACTGTAAAGCAGAGGGAAAAGTGAACAAAGCCAGAAGACCCTCATAAGGAAGAACAAGTCATTGCAGAAAAAAAAATAAGAGCAACCTCACCTTCCTTCAAATACAGAATTGAAGAGGGGGAGGGAAAGAGGGAGAGGGAGAAAAATATGCAAAAATGAAGAAAAGCCAAAAGAAGAGTATGGGTCTCTCCCAGATGCCTGGGAGAGCATAAACTGAGAAAACTGACTTTGGAATGCAACAATGAAAAGCCCCCAGAATGAAGGGTCTCAAACTGCAATTGTAGATGTCAAAACAATAATGGAGAGTTTAAAAAGAATTGAGGAGAAACAAGAAGAAACTTGGAAGGAGCTGATATCTGAGATAACAGTAATAAAGAGTACTGTGAATGAAATAAATAACAAATTGATAAGCATGTAAAGCAGAATTACCCAAGCAGAAGAAAGAATCTCAGAGCTTGAGGACCAAAATATAGAAATAACCCAAACTCTTAAAAACACAAAAAATAAGTTCAAAAAGACAGAACAAAACCTTCAAGAGATGAGTGACTATCTCAAGAGGCCTAACCTAAGAATAATCGGACTCCCTGAGGCAGAAAGAGAAACAGAGACCACATTTGAACAAACTTTCCATGAGATCATTCAAGAAAACTTCCCTTATCTTATCAGGGATGCAAAAATTCAAACACAAAAAATACAGAGAACCCCTGCAAGACAACAAATGAGAAGACCAACTCCTAGACACATCATAATTCGC
>NW_007248372.1:70567-71577 GCF_000164805.1 Carlito syrichta
CCCAGATATCCAATCCCTAAGAACTTATGCTGCCACCAAACCATCTCTACATGAAACACTTAAGAAAGTACTAAACACAGAATAAAAGGAAAAAAAGAACAACGTTCTTCAAAAGAGTACAGGGAAAATAATAAAATATACACGAACCAACACTAAAACCAAAAGAAAGACAAAAAAAGAAAAAACTAAGTGGAAGAACAACTCAGTAAGAACTCTATGATAGGGATGAACTCTCACATTTCAATAATTAGTCTGAATGTGAATGGACTAAACGCACCACTGAAAAGACATAGAATGACAAAATGGATAAAATATCACCAGACAATAATATACTGCCTTCAAGAGACCCATCTCACTTGAAAGGACATACACAGACTCAAAGTAAGAGGATGGGAAACAAATTTTCAGGCGAATGGAACACAAAAGAAAGGAGGAATCGTGATCCTAATTACAGACAAAATATCATTCAAGCTATCAAAAATTAAAAAAGATACAGAGGACCACTACATAATGGTAAAAGGTTCACTCCATCAACAAGAAATATCTATCCTAAACATATATGCACCCAACATAGGTGCTCCAACATTCATAAAGCAACTTATAGGAAAACTAAAGAAAGATATTGACTCTAACACCATAATAACTGGGGACTTTAACACACCAGTCACAACCCTAGACAGATCATCAGGACAAAAAATCAGCAAGGAGATCCGGAACCTCAATGAGACTCTGAACCAAATGGACTTAATTGATACCTATAGAACACTCCATCCAAAGACCACAGAATACACATTCTACTCATCACCGTGTGGAGCATATTCTAAGATCGACCACATAATTGGCCATAAATCAAGCATAAGCAAATTTAAAAGGACTGAAATTCTACCATGCACCTTCTCGGACCACAGTGGAATAAAAATAAACATTGACAACAACAAAGTACCCCCAAAACCCACAAAGACATGCACACTAAACAGCATGATGCTAAACAACTCCTGGGTCAATGATGA
>NW_007248373.1:0-833 GCF_000164805.1 Carlito syrichta
CTTCCTAAGGTCTAAACATGCATCAGTGTTTCGACGCATGTATCTGGGAAAGGGAGTACACATATACAGGAAACTGCATGGCTGTTGCTCAAAGTAAGGACTCTGGGTTATGTGAGTCCTCTGTCCTGAAAATCTACAAGGTCTCGTGCTGAGGGCTAAAGATAAATCAGAGATTCGAGGCATGAATATGGGTAATAACAGTCCTCATATACAGGAAACTACATGGCCACTTGCTAAGAAAAAAGAAGATATCTGTTTTACCCGGTTCCTCTATCAAAAAATCTACATGGCATCTTACTAAGGGTAAACAAGAATCAGAGTTTCAAAACAGCAATCCAGGGAAACAGAGTCCTCAAATACAGGACACTATATGGCCTCCAACAAAGGATGAAAAAGAATCTTGTTTGTACGAGTCCTCAATCCAAAAAATTCCGAGGGTGTCTTCTATGGGACAAACAAGAAACAGGGCTTCGAGGTCCCCAAATGTTTCGGAGCAATAAGGCATGCGGATATTAAGAATCAGTCATTTCAGTACTACAGCAACATTCTGGTCCTCTTGAAAGTTGGAAATGGGTATCGGGCACTCCAAGTCCATTATGTTCCTCGGAACAACTAAGGCCAGATTCCAGGACAAAAAGAATCTTCTTGCCATATTTGGATGTACCTCTGGTCGTAAGCTGAACCCTGTAATCCTTCCCCTTCCGTGATTCTTTTTATTTTGAAAGGGGACAAGTGTTTTGTTGTTTCTAAATGTTTAGTACGTATTTTTAAAAGTAACCAGGAATCATGGATTCCACATCCCTGGGAAACTTCTGGGCATCTGTCCTTTTGTA
>NW_007248373.1:1111-3071 GCF_000164805.1 Carlito syrichta
CAGGTCGGAATTGGGATGTTGGGTTTGAAGATTTCACATTTTGGGGAGGTCTTGTGAAGGGGATCCAGGAATGTGGGATTCCAGTTCCCAAAGAACATTATGGGCGTCTTTCTCTTGATATCCAAACAACTGGAATTCTTGGTCACCAGGAGCTGTCTCGGCATCCTGCAGAGTGAAGCGGGATGCTGGGTAATGGAAATCGTCATATACAGGAAACTACACGTCATATTGCTAAGAAAGTATAAGGAATCTTGGTTACATGAGTCCTCAAACACAAATAGTACAGGCCGTCTTCCTCAGAGGTAACCACGAATCAGGTTTTGAAGTAGGAATCTGGGTAATGGGAGTCCTGATATACTGGAAACGTCTCGGCTATTGCAAAGTATGAATAAGGAATCTGGGTTACTCGTGTCTTCAATCCCAAAAGAGCTTCAGGTGGTCTTGCTATGGGCTAAACACCTATCAGGGTGTTTTATGCATGAATCTGGGGAAATGGAGTGCTTATATACAGGCGACTACATGATCTTTTGCAAAGAAAGAATAAGGAATCTGGTTTACACGAGTCCTCAATCCCAAAAATCTACACTGCATTGTGGGAAGGGCTAAAAAAGAGTCAGAGATTCGAAACAGGATCTATGTATTGAGCATCCTATTATACAGGAAAATACATTTCCTCTTTTCAAGGAAGAAAATGAATCAGGGTTATAGCAGTCCTCAGTCCTAAAAATCAGCAGGCCATCTGCTTTGTGATAAACAAGAATCAGGGTATAGAAACTGCACCATAGGTAATAGCATTCCTCATATACAGAATCTTCATGATCTCTTGCTAAGGATAAATAAGAAACCTGTTTGACACGGTTCCTAAGTCACAATATCTACATGACATCTTGCTAAGGGCTAAACAAGAATCAGAGTTTCCAAACAGGGTTCTTCGGAAAGGGAATCCTCATATACAGGATATTACACGGCCCCTCGCTATGGCAGATTAAGGAATCTGTGATACACTAGTCCGCAATCTGAAAAATTCTCAGGGTTATTTTGCTACGGGATAAACAAGAATCAGGACTTCAAGCTCGTCTCAGGTTTAGGGGATATTTGGCTTGTGGTTATTATGAATCAAACATTTCAGTACTCCAGCAACATTCTGGTACTCTTGAGAGTTGTAAACGGGTATCTGGTAGTACAAGTCCCTTAGTTTCCTCAAGAAAACTAAGGCCAGATTCCAGGAACAAATGTATCTTCTTGCTGTATTTGGATGTAACTCTGGTCTTAAGATGAACTTGGGAACTCTTAAATTTTCGTTTGTACTTTTATTTGGAGAGGGGCCAAGGGTTTTGCAGTTGCCAAATATTTTGTACGAATTTTTAATTGTAACCTGGAATCATGGATTCCACGTACCTAGGAAAAATCTGGGCATCTGCATTTTTGTATACAGAGATTTGCAATCCACATAGACAGGGAAAAACAGGGCATCTTGTTGAGAATAGAAACGGAATCAAGTTCTTGGAGTTCTCAATTGCCTTTATCTGCAAGGTCTCTTGATAAGGTTTAATCAGCCATCTTGGCTTCCATGTTGCCACATTTTTAGGGTGTCTTTTGAAAAGGGAACAAGGAATCTTGGGTTTCAATTCCACAACAACTTCATGGGATTCTTTCTCTTAATATGCAGGCAACTGGAATTCTAGGTAACCAGGAAATATCTTGACGTCTTGTTGAGAATAAAGCAGGAATTTCAGTAATGGCAGTCCTCATATGCAAAACACTACACGACCTATTGCTACGGAAGAATAAGGAATCTTGGTTACACGCGTCCTCCTTCCCAAAAACCTACAGAGCGTCTTGATAAGAGATAACCACGAGTCAGGTTTTGGGAGTAGGAATCTGGATAATAGCAGTCTTCATATACAAGAGCCTGTACTGTCTATTGCTAAGGAAGAATAAGGAATCTGGTTTACACGTG
>NW_007248373.1:3091-4638 GCF_000164805.1 Carlito syrichta
GAATATGGGTTTTGGAAGCATAGTCTAGGGAAATGAAACCCTCATATAAAGGCAACTGCATGGACGTTTCCTAAGAAAGAATAAAGAATCGGGTAACATCTGTTCTTAATCCCCCAAAAATAATGGCGTTTTCCTAGGGTCCAAACAAGCATCAGGGTTTTGACGTATGTTTGTGGGGTAGGGACTGTTCATATACAGGGTACTGCACGGCTGTTGCAAAAAGTAAGGAATCTGGGTTATATGAGTCCTCAGTCCTGACAATCTACAGGGCATCTTGCTGACTGCTAAAGAAGGATCAGGGATTCGAGGCATAAATGTGGGTGATAGCAGACCTCATATACAGGATACTACATGGCCTCTTGCTAAGAAAAAAGAAGAAATTTCTTTTACACAGTTCCTCTATCAAAAAAATCAACAGGGCTTCTTACTAAGGGCTAAACAAGAATCAGGGTTTCGAAAAAGGAGTCTAAGGAAAAAGAGTCCTCACATACAGGACAGTACACGGCCTCCAATTAAGGATGAACATAGAATCTTTGTTGTACGATCCTCAATCCAAAAATTTCCCAGGCTGTCTGCTATGGGAAAACCAAAAAACAGGGCTTCGAGCTCCCCAAATGTTTCAGAGCAATTTAGCATGCAGATATTACGAATTGGTCATTTCAGGACTCCAGCAACATTCTGGTCCTCTTGAAAGTTGTAAACTGGTATCCGGCTGTCCAAGTATGTTAGGTTCCCCGGGAACAACTAAGGCCAGATTCCAGGACAAAAATAATCTTCTTGCCATATGTGGATGTAACTCTTTTCTTAAGGTGAACCCTGTAATCCTTCCACTTCCGTGTATGTCGTTATTTTGAGAGGGGATAAGGGTGTGGCAGTTGCCAAATATTTAGTAGTATTTTTAAAGTTAACGTGGAACCATTGATTCCACGACCCTAGGAAAACTCTGGGCTTCTGTCTTTTTGTATTCAGAGTTGGGGATCCAAATTGACAGGGAAAATCAGGGTATCTTGCTGAGAATGGAAAGGGAATCCGGTTCTTAGAGTTCTCAATCGCCTAAATCTACAAGGTGTTTTGACAAGATTAGTCAGCAATCTCGGCTTCTAGGTCTGCATTTTTTAGTGTGTCTTTTGAAAAGGGAACCAGGAATCTTGGATTCCAATTCCTGAAGAAATTTAGGGAGTCTTTCTCTTGATATCCAAGCAACTAGAATCCTAGTTCACCAGGAAAATTCTCGGCATATTGCGGAAAATAAAGCAGGAATTTCAGTTATGGGAGTCATCATATACAAAACACTAGACGACCTGTTGCTACGGAAAAATAAGGAATCTTGGTTACATGAGTCCTCCATTTCAAAATGCTACAGAGCGTATTGCTAAGAGATAACCACCAATCAGGTTTGGGGAGTAGGAATCTGGATAATGAGAGTCTTCATGCAGAAAACTGCACTGTGTATTGCTAAGCAAGAAAAAGGAATCTGGTTTACACGTGTCCACAATCCCGCCAAAAAACTTCAGGGTGTCTTGCTAAGGGCTAAACACGAATTTGGG
>NW_007248373.1:4658-9669 GCF_000164805.1 Carlito syrichta
CGAGTCCTCAGTCCTGACAATCTATAGGGCATCTTGCTGACGGCTAAAGAAGGATCAGGTATTCGAGGGATGAACGTGGGTAATAGCAGACCTCATATACAGGATACTACAAGGCCTCTTGCTAAGAAAAAAGATGAAATCTCTTTTACACGGTTCCTCTACCAAAAAATCTACAGGGTGTCTTACTAAGGGCTAAACAAGAATCAGGGCTTTGAAACAGGAATCTAGGGAAAGAGAGTTCTCACATACAGGACACTACACAGCCTCCAATTAAGGACGAATAAAGAATCTTTGTTGTACGAGTCCTCAATCCAAAAAATGCCCAGGGTATCTGCTATCAGACAAACAAGTAACAGGGCTTCGAGCTTCACAAATATTTCGGAGCAATTTAGCATGCGGATATTTTGAATTGGTTATTTCAGGACTCAAGCAACATTCTGGTCCTCTTGAAAGTTGGTAACGGTTATCGGGCACTCCAAGTCCGTTAGGTTCCTCGAAACAAGTAAGGCCGGATTCCAGGTAAAAAGAATCTTCTTGCCTCATTTGGATGTAACTCTGGACTTCAGGTGAGCCCTGTAATACTTCCACTTCCGTGTCTCCTTTAATTTTGTGACAGGACAGGGTTTTGCAGTTGCCAAATGTTATGTACGTATATTTAAAGTTAACATGGAATCATTGATTCCACGTCCCTAGGAAACTTCTGGGCATCTCTCTTTTTGTATACAGAGTTTGGAATCCACACCAACAGGGAAAATCAGGGCATGAGCTGAGAACGAAAAGAATATCCAGTTAGGAGTTCTCATTGTCTGGAATCTCCTGTGCCTCTTGATAAGGTTTAATCAACAATCTGGGCTTCTGAGTCCCTACATTGTTCAGAGCTACTTGCTCCGTGTATACGCTAAATCTGTCAGTACAGATCCACAGGAACTTTCTGGTCCTCATGTTGGTTGTAATCCAGGATCTGGTCCTACAAATCCTTTTGTGTCCTAGGAACATATACGACCATAATCATGTTCCCCAGAATGAAAAGGCATATTGGTACAAAATCCCTCGATTCAGGTGACCTCAAATTACAGAAAATTCTTCTAGTCGGGCAGGTCGGAATTGGGATGTTGGAATTGACGATTCCACATTTTGGGGAGGTCTGGTGGAGGGGAACTAGGAATGTTGGATTCCAGTTGCGAAAGATTATTATGGAAGTCTTTCTCTTGATATCCAAACAACTGGAATTCTCGGTCTCCTGGAACCGTCTCGGCATTCTGCAGAGTGAAGCGAGAGCTTGGTAATGGTGTCGTCATATACAGGAAACTACACATCATATTGCAAAGGTAGTATAAGGAATCTTGGTTGCATGATTCCTCATTCCCAAAAACTACAGGCCGTCTTCATCAGAGGTAACCACGAATCAGATTTTTGAATTTGTAATCTGGGTGATGGGAGTGCTCACATACATGAAACTTCACTGCCTATTGCTAAGTAAGAATAAGGAGTTTGCAGTACTCGTGTCCTAAATTCCCAAAGAGCTTCAGGTCGTCTTGCTATGGTCTAAACATGAATCAGTGGGTTTTAAACATGAATCTATGTAAATGGAGTTCTTATATACAGGCAACTTCATGACCTTTTGCTTAGAAAGAATAAGGAATCTGAGTTACCCGAGTCCTCAAACCCAAAAATCTACAGGGCATCTTGGAAAGGGCTAAAAAGGAATCAGAGTTTTGAAACAAGATCTATGTAATGAGAGTCTTTATATACAGGAAAATACAATGGCCTGGCCAAGGAAGAAAAATAATTCGGGTTATAGCTATGCCTAAAAATCAACAGGCCATCTGCTGTGGGCTAAACATAATCAGGGTTTAGAAGCTGCAACATACGTAATAGCAGTCCTCATGAACAGAATCTACACAACCCCATGCTAAAGAGGAATAAGAACACTGTATTACATGGTTCCTCAAACACAATATCTACATGACATCTCGGTAAGGGCTAAACAATAATCAGGATATCCAAACAGGTATCTCAGGAAAAGGAGTCCTCATATACAGGACACTACACGGATCCTCGATAAGGAAGAATAAGGAATCTGTGATACACTAGTCCCCAATCCGGAAAATTCTCAGGGTGTCTTGCTACGGGATAAGCAAGAATCAGGGCTTCGTGCTCGTCTCATGTTTCAGAGATTTTCGGCTCGTGGGTATGATGAACCAGTCTTTTCAGGACTCCAGGAACATTATGGTTCTCTTGTGAGTTGTAAACGTGTATCTGGTAGTACGAGTTCCTTAGGTTACTCGGGACAACTAAAGCCAGATTCCCGGAACGAAAGTATCTTCTTGCTGTATTTGGATGTAACTCTGGTCTTAAGATGAACTTGGTAATCCTTAATTTCTGTTTGTACTTTTATTTGGAGATGGGTTGAGGGTTTTGCAGTTGCCAAATATTTAGTACGAAGTATTAAAATAAGAGCAGGAATCATGGATTCCACGTATTTAGGAAACATCTGGGCATCTTATTTTTTGTATACAGGGTTTAGGAATCCACATAGAGAGGAAAAATCAGGGAATCTTGCTAAGAACGGAAAGGGAATCAGGTTCTTGGAGTTCTCAATCACCGTAATGCAAGGTCTCTTGATAAGGTTTAATCAGCAATCTGGGCTTCTATGTCGCCACAATTTTAGGGTGTGTTTTGAAAAGGGAACCAGGAATCTTGGGCTCCAATTCCACAAGAACTTTATGCGATTCTTTCTCTTTTTATACAGGCAACTGAAATTCTAGGTCACCAGGAAATATATCGGCGTCTTGTTGATAATGAAGCAGGAATTTCAGTAAAGGGAGTCCTCATATACACAACAATACACGACCTATTGCTATGGAAGAATAAGGAAATTTGGTGACACGAGTCCTCCATCCCAAAAACCTACAGAACGTCTTGCTAAGAGATAACTACCAATCAGGTTTTCGGAGTAGGAATCTGGATAATAGCATTCTTCATATACAGGAAACTGCTCTGTCTATTGCTAAGGAAGAATAAGGAATCTGATTTACACGTGTCCACTATCCCCAAAAAAACTTCAGGATATCTTGCTAAGGGCTAAAGACGAATTTGGGTTTTTGAAGCATAATCTAGGGAAATGAAATCCTCATATATAGGCAACTTCATGGACTTTTTAAAGAAAGAATAAGGAATCTGGGTGACAGGTGTTCTCAATCCCCAAAAAACTACACGGCATCTTCCTAAGGTCTAAACAAGCATCAGGGTTTTGACGCATGTATGTGGGAAAGGGACTACTCAGATACCGGCTTCTGCATGGATTTTGCTAAAAGTAAGGTATCTCGGGTATACGAATCCTCAGTCCTGACAATCTATAGGGCATCTTGCTGATGGCTAAAGAAGGATCAGGGATTCGAGGCATGAATGTCCTAAAAATCAACAGGCCATCTGCTGTGAGCTAAACATAATCAGGGTTTAGAAGCTGCATCATGTGTAATAGCAGTCCTCATGTTCAGAATCTACACGATCTCTTTCTAAAGAGGAATAAGAAACCTGTTTTACACGATTCCTCCATCACAATATCTACATGACATCTTAGTAAGGGCTAAACAAGAATCAGATTTTCCAAACAGGGTTCTTGGGAAAGGGAGTCCTCATATACAGGATATTACATGGCTCCTTGATAAGGAAGAATAAGGAATCTGTGATACACTAGTCCCCAATCCGGAAAATTCTCAGGGTGTCTTGCTACGGGATGAACAAGAATCAGGGCTTCGAGCTCGTCTCATGTTTCAGAGATTTTTGGCTTGTGGGTGTTATGAATCAGTCATTTCAGGACTCCAGCAACATTATGGTCCTCTTGTGAGTTGTAAACGTGTATCTGGTAGTACAATTCCCTTAGTTTCCTAGGGACAACTAAGGCCAGATTCCAGAAATAAATGTATCTTCTTGCTGTATTTGGATGTAAGTCTGGTCTTAAGATGAATGTGGGAACTCTTATATTTCCATTTGAACTTTTATTTGGAGAGGGGCCGAGGGTTTTGCAGTTGCCAAATATTTTGTACTAATTTTTAATTGTAACCTGGAATCATGGATTCTACGTACCTAGGAAAAATCTGGGCATCTGCATTTTTGTATACAGAGATTTGCAATACACATAGACAGGGAAAATCAGGACATCTTGCTGAGAACGGAAAGGGAATCAGGTTCTTGGAGTGGTCGATCGCCTTAAACAGGAATGTCTGTTGATAACCTTTAATCAGCAATCTTGGCTTCCACGTTGCCACATTTTTAGGGTGTCTTTTGGAAAGGGAACAAGGAATCTTGGATTCCAATTACACAAGAACTTTATGGGATTCTTTCCCTTGATATGCAGGCAACTGGAATTCTAAGTAACCAGGAAATATCTTGCCGTCTTGTTGAGAATGAAGCAGGAATTTCAGTAATGGGAGTCCTCAAATACAAAACACTACACAACCTATTGCTATGGAAGAATAAGGAATCTTGGTTACACTAGTCCTCCTTCCCAAAAACCTACAGAGCGTCTTGATAAGAGATAACCAACAATCAGGTTTTGGGAGTAGGAATCTCGAAAGTAGCAGTCTTCATATACAGGAAACTGCACTGTCTATTGCTAAGGAAGAATAAGGAATCTGGTTTACACGTGTCCCCAATCACCAAAAATACTTCAGGGTGTCTTGCTAATGGCTAAACTCGAATTTGGGTTTTTGAAGCATAGTCTAGGGAAATGAAACCCTCATATACAGGCAACTGCATGGACTTTTCCTAAGAAAGAATAAGGAATCTGGGTGAGATGTGTTCTCAATCCCCAAAAAACGACACGGCATCTTCCTAAGGTCTAAACAAGCATCAGGGTTTTGACGCATGTATGTGGGAAAGATACAGATACAGGCTACTGCAGGGCTTTTGCTAAAAATAAAGAATCTGGGTTATATGAGTCCTCAGTCCTGACAATGTATAGGGCATCTTGCTGACGGCTAAAGAAGGATCAGGGATTCGAGGCATG
>NW_007248374.1:0-54632 GCF_000164805.1 Carlito syrichta
CAGCAGTAGCAAATATCTGTCTGGGGATGGGAAAACACCTCTTATCAACAGGGTGCCTGAATGAAACGTAATTGTACACCTAACCCTTAATTTTCCCCACAAAACCATAATAAAAAATATTGATTAATTAAAAAAAATGTAGGTTATTCTTTCAGTGTTCTCTTCACTTGATTTCCGTATTCCTCTATGTTGCTAATATTTTAATTATAATAATGTGAAAAGATATTTTTGTTCAAGTAAAATTGTTTTCCTGGAAGTTCAAGGTGATTTGCCATCCATTAATTTTATTTGAACAAAACTATTCTTTTTTATTTTCTTAACAATGGTTTTGAGAAATCTTAAGGCACTTAATCATCAAGTGCATTTATTACACTGTATTTACTAAGGCAGGAAAATGAACATCTACTGTATTTATTGGGGATCACTTACAGAAACAGAATCAATTATAGCTGGCATAAGCAGAAAGGGACTGATATGGGGTATTAAATGGCAGTATGATTAGAAGGCCTGAAGGGACAGGCTGTGAGTTGGACTGCCAGGAGTGACTTTCAAAGCAAAATCAGGCCACAGGGGACACTGTTGCGCCCACCACAATCTAAAAGCTGTCTTTTGAATGGACCACTACCACTGAAGTGCTGATTTGGCAGCTACATTTTATCTGCTGTGACAGAGGAGCCACTTCTGCTAACTCAGGAAGCCATAGCCTCAAACGCTGGCACTGGAACTTGGCTGACTTAGCTTTAATTTGCACCCACAAAACGGATTTCTCACACCTGGCCTCTTTTCCTACATAACTGGGTTCCAAATCCAAGTATTAGATGCGTGCATCTGCTATGCAGAATTTGAGTCTCATCCACAGTTCAAGCTGTAAGAAAGTTTGGAAAATAGAGTTTGTTGCTTTCAAGTCTCTGTAATCCAAGAAGGCACAGAAGGAAATTGGTACAGAGTTCAGCAAACCCATCCACAAAACCCACTATAGCCATGTGCTAGCAACAATATTGGAAAAATAAGAAGGAAAGCATTCTGCTTAGTCTTCCTTGGAGTAGAAAACTGTCTTAGCTACAATAGCCCATTCCAGGTAATTGAGAGGAAGACTATATTATTACTATACTTTGATGTAGCAATACTACTTCTCATTTGTTTGTGCCAGTGTTTGGTAAGCTTCCATGAGCCCATTTAAAAAAAAAGTTGTCTCAGGTCACAGACTGCAACTTCCTTCTATCTTTCCATGTGTTTTGAAGCCCAGGGGTACTGCATAATAGTTTGTGGCATATGATCTTGAGTCTTCATTTCATAATCGGAGGGTAAAATTCTTGAATTAATGTAGAAATTATCTTGTTGAATTAGATTCTAGGGCTACACAATCTTGAACGATATCTACCTACTGTAATTTTTAGTGGTCTGTTGCTGTGATGATTTGAACATCCAGAATCCATGCTCAGGGGAAAGGAGGAATAAGGGTATGTTCTGGAAAGACTGCTTGGTGAAGACTTGTTTTACCAGAACTGAGGGTCTTTGATGGAGGTTGTCACTACCTTTCCTTCTTTCTCATTTCACAGTGCTTAGATGGTTTAAAGTTCTAGTTACAATGGATGTTATGATGGAGAAAGAGCAGCAACAACTGCTGTTCAATGAGACAAAATCTCTGTCCCCCATGGAGAAACTTGGAAGACATTTGATAAAATTAGCTTTGTGACGATGGCATGTTAAAGGCATATGATTGTTGGTTTTTATGTTTTTATCCCTGGATATTCACACATGGTACCTTCAAAGATTTCTGAGTTGCAATAAGAAGCCAAAACATAACTTTATAAAGATAGTTTATCCATCAAATGGTTTTGAAAACAAATGCTCAGGGCAACCACTTCGGGTCCCCTCCCACTGTGGGAGCTTTTCTGTCCTCTTAATAAATTCTGCTTTCTACAAAAAAGAAAAAGAAAAAAATAAATGCTCAGTGAAACACAAATTATGAAACTGAGTTCTTTGAAATTGTTCTAAGAGCAAGATATTTCTTTGTGGAAAGTATCATCGAAGTTTGTATATTGCAGTAATTTGAACAATGATAGAGTATCTTGGGAAACCAGCAGCAAAATATAGAATAAGAACATCTGGAAATGTTGACAAGTGTGAGTTGGAAGGATACCTTGTGACATGGCAGGTGTGTGGGTAAATGGCAGTGGATCGGGTGGAATTAGGTGGGAGCAGTTATTCTAAGTGATAGCATTAAGGGGCTGCAAAATGAGAAATTTGTTACAAAAACAGATGGCCAGGACACTACTATTGATTTATAATTTGTATTGAATGTTATTTACATCTTTTTAGAAATATTTTGTATTTGTCTTAAATAAAGGCAACACTTGGTATTCTTAACCCTGCACAGAACTCTTTCTTTTCCTTGGACCTATTTGGCCCCAAATAAATTAATGAACACTTTAATAAATGTTTAAGGTCAGGCATGGTGACTCATGCCTGTAAACCCAACATTTTGGGAGGCTGAGGTGAAAGGATTGCCTGAGCCCAGGAGTTTGAGACCAGCCAGAGCAATATGGTGAGATCTCGCCTTTACAAGATATCAAAAAATTAGCTCTTCATGGTGGCATGTACCTGTAGTCCCAGATACTTGGAAGGCTGAGGTGGAAGAATTGCCTGAGCCTAGCAGGTCAAGGCTGTGATACCTGTGATGGTGCCAATGGACTCTAGCCTGGGCAACAGAGTGAAACTCTAACTCAAAAAAAAAAAAAAAAGAAAAGAAAAAAGTTTAATAAAATCAATATTATTTTATCATCTAAAATGATTATATAAAAGGCCTCTGCCATTAATTTAAAACTTTGCTACCAGATGTAAATTGTCCACATTAAAATCAACCTTGATTTCAATTAAGCTTTTTTTTTCTTTAGATCAGTGGTTCTCACAGTATGGCCCCCATACCAGCAGCATCAGCATCACCTGGGAACTTGTTAGAAGTACAGATTCTCAGGCCTGATGGCAGACCCACTGAATCAGAAACTCTGATGGTGAGACCCAGCAATTTGTGTTTAAACAAGCCTCTGGGTTATCCTGATGCATGCCCTATTATGAGAACCACTGCCAGTCTAGGGTCAGAGATATTACTAGAGAGAGAGAGAGAGAGTAAGATATGGCTATCTCAACCTGAATTTTAAAAAATTGTGTTTCTTTCTGTTGCAGGAAACTAGAGAGACCATGAGACTGAGGCTGATAAGCAGGAAGCTGCGTTTATTACTGGAATACCAGAGTTTGGCCCAGTGGACTTTAGTCGCAAAGACTGGGCCCCAATTGCAGTCAGGTCTCAGCTTTTTAGGTTTTATATTGGCTTTTGGGGGAAGGGGCTTTTAATGGTGTAAGGTTTTGTACATTTTGTAATAATAGCACAAGCTTGTGGTTTTGGCTGCAGGCACTGAGCATGGTGTTTCAAGAAGGGGCTTGTGGTATTAGCTGCAGGTACTGAGCATGGTGTTTTGTATTAACAAATTGGAACATTTTAATAGTGGTATATATTTTGAGGGTTTTAAAATTTATTTTTATTTTTTATGTTTTGAGTTGGAGTCTCACTCCGTCACCCAGACTGGAGTGCAGTGGCTGCTCCCGGTCACCGCAGCCTTGACCTGCTGGGCTCTGGCAATCCTTCTGCCTCAGCCTTCCAAGTAGCTGGAACTACAGGTGCGCGCTACCACGCCTGGCTAATTTTTTGATTTATTGTAGAGATGAGGTCTCGCCAAGTTGCCCAGGTGGGTCTCGAACCCACGGGCTCAGGCAATCCACTCAACTCAGCCTCCCAAAGCACTGGGATTACAGGCTGAGCCACCGAACCCGGCTTGAGGTGTTTTTTAAAAGTCTTCTACCACATTTCCCCCTTTGATGCTCAACCCCTTTAGGGTTAAAGAGCATCATTTTGATTTAACATTATTATATGGGCTGCCGTTTTTTGTTTGACCATGGTTTTAGTGAATTTAGAGACAGACCTTACGAGCAGTGGGGCTATACAGGGGAGAATTAAGCAGGTTTTCAGGAAGAGGATTACTGCTTCTATGCACAGGGTGAGTAACAGGTCAGGTTTGTAAAGGAGGTTCAAATTAAAAGCAACTAACAACAATGAAACTTTCTATTTTTTGGAAGAAGAGTATTAGTAAACAAAAAAAATCTTTTGCCACACATCCAGTTTGCTGGTGTGGCTTTTGCTAGACTAGGGCAAAGGCTATAATGATAGATAGAGACAAGGAGTGGTGGTTAAAGGTTTGCTTTAGAGAAATAATACAAAAACAATTTTGCCAGTAGTCAATATATGGGAACTGATCAGAGTGGCTGGGACCTGGGTTTCCTATGATAATTCTAAATACCTTAGCAACTATTATTTTATCTAATGACCCTTCTGTGGGCCATTCCACCCCAAAAGAAGGTCAATCTATTTCACAGAATGTTTGGAGCTTTTTCCAAGTCAGTTTCATATCATAGTCTCTTGAGTAACCTTGCTGAAAAATTTTCAACATATATTCAAGGGGGGTGTTTTTACTTTGTGTTTTACCCATTTTTCTCTGCCTAAAAGATGCCAGTCACACACGGAAAGAGAAAAAAGGGGTCAGGGGAACAATTGCTTCATCCATCTCCAGCTGTACTCCTCACGGAGATATTTCAGACTCTTAGCAATTGGCAGGTTGTTATAAACCACCAACCCAGACCAGCCCTATTATGGGGCTGGGGCTGCCTTCAGCTGCATGAGGTCACCACTGGCTTAGATTAGGATTTACCATTCACTTTGACCCTTTGTTTGAGTCAGAACCCTTTCACTGTCCATCTCATTTATACACAATTACACAACAACTCCAACCCTCCACCCAGTACCTTGGAGTCTACAGTTTCATCTCAGGACAGTGTTTCCTTCCACTGTCTCTAACCCTTTCCTTCGGGTTTGGGACTACTAGCAGACTCCGGGAGTTGATCAGGCTCCCCTTCTGCCTCTTAAGAACAGGTCTATTCCATGTAACCCCAGTTCCTACCCTTTCCATTAGGTGCTGCTCCTTACACTGGTTCCTGTGCCTCACTGGGTTCTGTTGTGCTTTTGGGATCCTTGCCATGGGATGCCGGGAGGTCTTCACTCCTACAGGTCAACTGGTCTGTTGGTACCAGGTGAGGTGGCCTCTCCTGTCACCCCGGGGGTTGTATCCTAGTGACAGGGGAGGTGGAAAACACCGTTTCTGAACACTCCACTTTCCTGGCCAATGTACCAAGAAATGTGGGAAAACAAATCAGAGAGACCGTGACACTGAGGCTGCTAATCAGGAAGCTTGTGGAAGGGGTTATGGGTTGAATTGTGTCCACCAAAAGAAATGTTGATGTTCTAACTCCCAGTACCTCAGAATGTGACCCTATTTGGAAATTGGGTCATTGCAGATAAAATTAAGTTGAGATGAGGTCCTACTCAAAGTGAGCCCTTGATCCAATATGACTGATATTTTTTGGATAGAGAAGAAAACACAGAGGCAGAGACACACAGGGGTAGCCTCGTGAGACCACCGAGGCAGAGATTAGAGTGATGCATCTATAAACCAAGGAAATCTGAGGATTACTGGCAACTACCAGAAGCTAGAAGAGGTAAGGAAGGATTCTGCTCTTGAGGCTTCAGAGGGAAGCTGGCCCTGCTGACACCTTTGTTTCAGACTTCTAGCCTCCAGACCTATGAGAGAATAAATTTCTACCGATTTAAGCCACCCAGTTTGTGGTTGAAACTATGTTTTTTTTTTTTTTTTTGAGTCAGGGTCTCACACTGTAGCCCAGGCTGGAGTGCAGTGGCACGCTCATGGCCACTACAGCCTCCATCTGCTCTGCTCAGGCAACCCTTCCACCTCAGCCTTCCAAGTAGCTAGAACTACAGGCATGTGTCACCACGCCCAGCTAATTTTTTTTTATTTATTGTAGAGACAAGGTCTTGCCAAGTTGCTCAGGCCAGCCTTGGACTCCTGGGCTCAGGCAATTCTCCCCCCTTAGCCTCCCAAAGTGCTGGAATTACAGGCATGAGTCACCACGCCTGGCTGTTGAAACTATTAATAATATAGATGGCAAATGATGAGTCAGTTTAGCTCAATTCAAGATGTTTAAGAGAGCACTCAGAGACTCATAACATATAAATAAACTGATTATTCCAGAAATGTTAGGGAATTAAGTAGTCCTGTAAAATGAATTTTCTAGTTTGACTATTAACCAACTTATTCTCACCATTTAATTTATGCTGCTAGCATTGCATATTTTAAACTTCTGAGATGTCAGTAATAATTATAGTAAGACCAAGAAAACCACAGGACCACCAACTTCCCTGCAGACTCTATAATATTACTGTATTCTAATCAAGAAATGAAAAGAATTGAAAAATCTTGCAGATAAGAGATTTACATTTAACGGAACCAAATTTCAAGAGTTAGAAGACAATGCGATATAATTAAAACTAAAATTATGCTGTCCTTAATTTATTCTTTATTTGATAATTCATAAAGCACTTTTAGATGTTGCAAAAGTATTAATCTAATCCTCAAATTAGTTGTGATTGTTGAGTCTTGTAGGCTAATTTAGTTAATTATTTTCTTTTTGTGTGTGTGATCAAAGCCAGTTATGGTCATTTGGACTTCCTACTATTTAGACTCTAATCTGAGTGAAGGCATATTGATATATGACATGAGAGTCCAGTGGCAAAGGTTTCTGACAAGATAATCCATGGACGTTGGTCTGAAAGGGGAGAGCAGGGTTACTACAACCATGGAGAAAATCCACGTAATGATGCATTCAACAGCCTTGTAGTTTTTCCCAGGCTTTCTCAGCTTTCAGCCATTCCTATATTTGCTCTTGCATCCTCAGTGGAATTCTGAGGCCAGCAAGTACAAGCAAAGAAAAGGTATTGTCTCCTTATAACAGCTAGATGTGCTAATGTTACATGAATCATGCAAGGCCTAACCTGTTCATCATCTGTGGTATTTAATTGACACAGCTAGAAAGATGATCTGAATGGTTTCCAATATGTGGTAAAGGTGCTGAACTCTGAGTTACTCCTTAAAAAAAGATTCACTAACAAATCGAAGATTTTGTTAAATGGAATCACTTAGAATTAGGGTCAACAAATTATTTTTTAAAAAAAGGACCAGGTAGTAGCTATTTAAGATACCTAGTACTTTCTGCAGATTTTGTATTAATGAACTGATGAAGAAACAAAGGTGAATGACCAAGAGTCCGTGTATATAGTTAGGGAGGGGACATAAAAAGTATATGAATGTCCTTAACATAAGGGAAAATGTTAAAAAGAGATTCTAAAGATGCAAAAATAAAGTGTTCTATTAGTCCAGATGACACTTCTAGCCATGGATGTCTTAAGCCATAATGATAATAAACTTTGAAGAGATCTCTTTTTATTAAATAATTAATTAGTCAATTTATTTTAAAAAGGCCTCAAGTCAAACAACCATTGTGGCTGACTTATAATGATTAGACTTTATAGTAGCTGTGTGAAGAGACAGTGTCTTATGTTTTTCCATAGCATCTAGGGTAGGCATAGATGATAATAATGAATATTGCTTGATTATTTAATTCCTGTCGTGATTCTGACTTTAGGCACTGTGAAAAATTTGATTTTGAAACCATATTTATTTCTTTTTTCAGTTAGTTATTTTAATGAAAAGGTATACAAAATTGACAATATGTACCAAATTTACAGATGTAGTTATTTTTTCCCCCCAGCAATCTCACCTCTTGGCATTGATGTCGTGGATACATATGCACCAAAAAGAAAGGCTACTCATCACAGCGTTGCTTACAACCCAATGTCCAGAAATGGAAATCCATTTTATTAGAATACAGTTATGCCCCATCATTTACATATTGTCAATGACTGTTTTTGTGCTAAAAGGGCAGCCCTAAAATAGTTTTCTCTGGCCCTTAAAAAAAGTCTGCTGATCTCAACTCTAAGTGATTCAGTTCAGCAAAATCTTACATGCGAATACAAATATAAAATAGTCAAAAAGAAAACTCAAACCACTAACTTCCTTCTTGAGAATGCACAGAAGGAATGGTGTTCTCTCTTAGTCTGAGAATCCTTCTCCTCCAGGGAGAAAAGACAGAAGGCAATGTTGCTTCATTATTAATTTATCTGACAAGATTCATTGGGTGTGTACTCTGGGGAAGGTACTCCTGGGACTGCAGGACGCAGGGATGAATAAAGCATGATCTTTCCTCTTGGGGTCTCACAGTCTAGCAAGGGAGTCAGATATGTTCAATAATTACAACACAAAATGACTAGTGCTGTAAGAAAGAGAAAAGTGCTGCGAGAGCAACAGCAGCAGCAGCAAATGTGTGAGTCTGCCCCAGGCCTTTTTGAAAAAATCATGCACTATAACTGAGAGAGGGCATTTATAGAAGAGAGCCATAGTGAAATAAAAATTGCCAATGAGATAGGTTTTACTCTGCACAAATGAGTATGGTGAATGAACATTTGTCTAACTCAAAACCCAAACAAAATGTTTAGGCTCTAGATTATTGCTGTACCTTATTTTTCTCCAGAGCTTTAACTTTACACTGTTAGATTTGTTTTTAGAATTCTGACCTGTTCATGCTTTTACAGTGGATTATTTGGTGCTTCATGAAAATAAAATCATCATTGTATTGCAGGCATTCTTACAGGAGCAAGATTTATTTTCCTCTTTGGTTTACCATAGGTTTAGCACATAATAGAAGCAGATCCGTTTGCAAAGTGTATTTAAAATGAAGAGCTCACTCATCCATGTGAGTGGAGGGGGATGAAAAGCCACCAGTTTCACTTTCAGCGTGCTGGGTTTTCACTTTCATTTTAGATCAGTTCATACTACTTGCTTTGCCGACAGCTATCGCTGAGGTTTCTTTAGGATTGCTCAGACATGGAATGAAATGCGAAGATGTATGACAGGAGCGTTGATTCGCAAAGCAGAACGTTCAGGCCCAGATGACAGTTTCTTGATGGCTTCCGTTTGCTTTTGCAGACCCTTTCTCTAAGCTTTGTGGATTGAAAGACTGACCTGTGTGGCTTCCATGATGTGCTTTCTGCCCTCTGGCTTCTTGTTGGGTTCAGCCAATGAGAAGCTATGGCAGATTACCGGAAGGGAAGAAAGTGAGGTTCAGAGTGTTATGCCCCCAGCTTATTCCTGTAGAGTTGTTATAAGTGGCATCCTTTGGCACGATGCCAATTTCACTCAACTCTCAACCCTCACTGTCTACAGCTTCCAGTAACTGCCTTTCCCTTGGCCCTTCAGTGCCCTGTTGTTACATGCCCCAGGGTATTTTACCACTCCTTTTGGTTTTCCTATTGCCTCCTACACAGTTGTCAATAGTTTCTTTATTAAACTTGCTTCATATTAGCCTTGCTGACTGTGCTGTGCCAGGGAGCTGAGGAAGTCAGTGTATTCCTGTAAGGTTGTTTTGCAAATCAAAAATCTTAAATGCATAGAAGAAATTACTAAAAAGAACACTGAGGTGAATTCTTTCATAAAGGGAAGAATTTTCTGTAAATTTAAATGGGCATCTCTTAATTTTTTAAAAAAATCTAGATGTCTATACATTAGGGTTATATGGAATATTGCTTTTTCTCAATGCAATTTCAAGTCCAGGATTTTCAGATACCATTCAGAACACACATCATTTCTCTTCCTCATGAGAGTCCCACCAATATGTAAGGACATCTGTTGTTTTGTTCCCCTGAGGTTCCTCTTCATTGTGGTGAGTCACTCTCTTCCCACTCAAGTTAAACAAATACTCCTTATAGGACATAATTTTAGATTTGTTTACCATTTTGATTTATCTCCTCTGAATATGCTTTGCTGTAGGCATCCAGACTGCCTGACTCAGATGCAGTTCACCTGAGAATTGTAGGCAAAAATAAAACTTGTAACTGAATTTGCTAGCACTCATGAAGCACTAAGGTGTAATCAAATTCCCGTAAGGACTTGAAAAGTCCTGTTGAAACATGAGTCTGCACTGTGAACTGAAAGTTGCCAGCCATGGTCTGACAAGGGCAGAAAGACTTCAGTCCAAACATCACTGCCCTCATTCTACATGGCACACTTCTAGAACTATATTTACACCTCTCCCCAGCCATAGTACAGTATCAAGTTATGTTTATCTTCTAGTCAACCAAAAATCTTCAAGTCTTCTTCACACTTGGAGCTGTTAAACTAAATTCTCTCTATTCTGTATTTGTGTAGCCATTAGGTTTTTTTCTACAAAAGGGCACTTTATGACATATATCCCCACTTCATTGCTAATTGACTGAGCAACCTCACCTTGAACCTCGTGTTAAGATGAAGACTAAGCAAACATAACAGAGAAACCCATCATGCAGTGGCTTATAGTTCATATAACATTCTGATGTAAGCAATCCAGGTCATCAGAGAAGATTTGCTCCATACAGTCATTCAGGAGCCCAGGTTCCTTCCTTCTTGTAGCTCAATCATTCTCCTAGGGCACTCTCTTGATCTGCATCATACTAACCTCATCCTCTTAGACTTTCTATCATTCATTTATTTGATGCTGTGCTACTGTCAAGTCTGTCCTAGTTCCAGCCAGTGGGGAAGAAAAGAGAACATATAAGAGGCATCTCAACACCCTAAGAGAGATTTGAAAGTAGAAATCATCATGTGTGTCAACATTTAATGAGTAAGAATTCAGTCACATGATCATATCTAACTGCAAAGGATACTGGGAAATATGGTCTAGTAAAGCAATCACGTGCTCAGCCACAACTCCACTTTTATGTAAGAAGGGGAGGATAGATTTTGGTAGTCAACTATCAATTTCACTACTAACCTCATCCTCTTGGACTCTTTCTATCATTCATTTATTCATTTTTTCATTAACAAAGCATTCATTGACAACTTAGTGTTAGGCACTAAGATAGGTACTGGGGGAATGCAAAGATGAATGAGATGGGGATATACAATGAAACAACTGAAAATCTACTCTGTTGAAGCTTCTTTGTATCTGGATTTATGCCATCTAATGTATTATTTAATATAACCAACTTCCCGTCAGTTACATGTTTGGCCAGTATACCACCAATATTCTCTTCCAAATTTGTGATCAACGTGTTGAATAGTCAGAGGTGAGGATAAAGCCTTTTAAAAGCCACTAGGAACTTTTCCCTATGTTGATTTGACCCAACAATGAGAATCTATGAGGTAAGAATACTCAGTTGTTAAAGATTTATCTAGCTTTCATTCAGCCCAAGTAACATCTTTTTTCCTTCTTAATTTGTCTTTTTCTACTAGACATTTAAAATATGGAAGTGCCTGTCTTCTCTTTCTGCCTTAGCTAAGTTTTTTATGCTTGATTCTGTTTCCCTTAACCTTTGGGATCTACTGATCCTCTTCAGCTTAGCTATCTTGTGTCAAAGATGCTCAAGCAATCTCCTACCCTTCGTTCCTTGTATCCCCACTTAATAATTTATGTTTTTTCCCCTCTCATCTCGGAGTGTCTAATCTCCTGTGTTCATATTTTTGCCACTGTCTCCTAATTCCTTGCCCTCTTCCCTGGCTAGATTTCTAAGAATTAAAGTCAAACTATGCATGGTGTGTGTGTGTGTGTGTGTGTACATATGTACACATGTGCACATTTGCTGTGGAATGCCTGTTATTACCTTTTCATTCATTCAGTCAGTGTTCAAGGTCTTAGCTGCCAATTATAAAGTAGTTTGATGCCTGGAAAATGTTTACATTCAGATATTTATGTAACAAAGACTTCAACAAATTGATTTCACCCCTTTTGATAGATGTTAAGGAAGAAATAATTAGATATATTAGAATACAGTGTATAGTCATGGATTGAGAACACGGATTTAGCTGGTGGTAGAGAAAGTTACATAATGCAAATCTTGATACCTCTCTCTGGGCTAAATCATCTTGTATGCGGTAACATTTTAATGACTAGTAAACTCCTGAATTGAGCACAACTTTTGACTTTCTATTATGGAAGAAAGGAGACTAACTGGATGTGAAACTGGGCTAGAACTTCTATGTATATCATGTACTTGCTAAAATAGTCCTGGTTAAAACAACCCTCCTGTAAGCATCAGGGAACGTGGTCTTGGTTTTTTCCTATTCTGAATACTAACCTTACTTGCAATAGGAAAAGTTCATCCATCCTACCTGTATGTATGTCTATAACAGATGGTGATTCTTAAAAGCTATACTCATAAAAACTTAAAAAGGACTAGCTGGAAATTATTTCTGTTCCAAAGTTACAGAATGAGAACTTTATGCAGTTTACCTATGATCAACTGAAAAACAAAACAAACTACATGTGATATACAGTGGGACTCTGTTATTTCTTATTCCCTTGTCGTTAAGAAATTGTTAATAATCCTTACTAAATATGGCTGAGAAATTTTCCCTATTTTGGAGTTCTTCTCTATTTCTAGAAATAGTCTGCCGATTTCTTTCCTAATGTGCTGTCAGCAACCTGAAAACTTTTCCTGTAAGGGCCCAGATAGTAGGCTTTGTGAGCCATAAGTTGTCTGCTACAACTACTCCACTCTGCCATTGTAGAGAAAAAGCAGCCTTAGACAGTGTATAAATGAGTGGTGTGGCTGTTTTCCAATAAAACTTTGTTCATAAAAACAGGGATGGGCCAGATTTGGCCTATGGGCCATATATTGCCAATCGTAGTCCTATACTATTTTATTTTTTTCTATTCTGTTTTCTAATTTTACATCTTTTATTGAAATTTGCAGAAAATTATCAGTTTCTTTATCCCTAATTTCTGAGGTGTATATTACCAATTAATTTCTAATGAGGTTGCTCCATCTAATACCTATTGAACACATGTCAGAAAGCCTGTTGTTGCTTTTCTCTCCAATACAGTTTTCTGTAACTTTCTTAGTTTGAACTGCCTGAACTATGGCTAGATACCTCTGACTTATTTCCCATGTCCTCTGCTAAACTGCAGAGGAGTGTTTTATTGTGCTCATTTTCTGTTGGGAAGAGTAATTTTCAGATTGAGGCTTGAGCAGAAGGCACATTCCTCCAATGGGGAGAAGCAAGGATGCCGTGACACTTCCTGTCACATGATCTTTCTCTTCCACAGCTCAGATGTTCTGAAAATTCAATAATTGTTCACTCATAGTTAAATCAACCTTCAAGGGCTAAAAGAGCAAATTGAATATTTCCAAGTGGAATATTGCACCAAAACCTGGAAATATGAGTGACTTAGCAAGAACATATTTACTAAATATCCCACTGATACTGAAATGTAAATAATCAACTCAAGCACCACCATTGGAAAGAGGGAAAAAAACTGTGCCCATGTCTTGTTTATTTATGTCTTCCTCTACCATGGTTAGTATTCTCTAGGGCTTAGTCTGGTCTCTTTCCTCTTCTTTCTTTGCACAGAAGTTGACAGTCTATGGCCTATGGAACAAATCTAGCCTTTCACTTGCTTTTGTAAATAAAGTTTTATTGGAACACAGTCATTACCATCGACTTCCATATTACCTATGACTGCTTTCTCCCTCCAATGGCACAACTGAATAGTTTCAATAAAGACTGTGTATGACCCACAAAGCCAAAAATATTCACTATCTGGGCATTTACAGGAAAATTTCGTTGACTCCTATTCTAGGAGGCACCCACTGTCATGGCTTTAAGTTCTGTTTATCTATTGACAACTCCCACATTTAAATCTTTATTTCAAATCTCTCTTTTGAGTTCTAGTGACATATATCCACCCATTTAATAAATCCACTTTGGTATCTCAAGTTAAATTTAAAATATTCAACAAATACTTGATTTTATTCCTTTTTTTCACCAAGTTTTCCCCATCTCAGAAAAGACCACCATCATCCAGAGAGTTTTTCAAGCAGAAATCTGGCTGAGCTAGACATCTGGAAGTATCTGGGAATCATTTGGAATTCCTCCATTTTCTGTTCTGTACATGTCCAGTTCATCAGTCAATTCTTGATTCTGTCTAAATCCCACATCCCTCCATTCCAGTCACTCCTACCCTAGTTCAAGTGACCACTATCCCTTGTTTGGTCCTCACTTCCAACATATTGTCCATCTAGTAGGCAGAGTAGTCTTTTTAAAGCAAAGATAAAATCCATTTGCCACCACTTTCTTTGGCTTTCCACTGTATTTTGGAAGAAAATATAGCTCCTTATCTTGTCCTACAAGCATGCTCTGGCCTTGCTAACCTCTTCATCTTCTTCTTAGTCACCATCCTTTTGTCCTCCTGGGCTCCTTTCAATTCTTAAAACATGAGAAAGAAGCTCACAGTCTTCACACTTGCTGTGTCCCCCTACTACCTGCCTGGAATCCTCAACCCTGACTCTTCTTGTGACAGCCTCCTTCTCAGCCTGCCACTGGAATCTTTAACCTCATGCCCTTCCTGATGACTCATCTGATATTGTTTTTTTAGTTTTATTTGGTTTTATGTATGTAAAATTTATTTTTCAGGTAATAAGGCTTAATACAGAATGCATAATTTATCAAAATAATATTAAAAGTAAACATATAGGAAGGAATATTTGTAATATATATGTGAGGAGTACAGAGAGAGAATATTTGTAAAATATATGTGAGGAGTTAACAATCAAATGAACAGCTGCATGCCTGCAGCTCAACTTAAGAACAGATTCTTACCAGTACTTTGAAGCCACCTGTGTTACTTCCACACACCATCTCTCTCCACCTAGGAGAATCTCTAACCCAAATTTCGTATTTACCATTTCTTTTGAAGGTCTACAATAAATCTATAGGTATCCCCATATCAGCACTGTCCAATAGGAATGTAATCCCAGCACTTTGGGAGGCCGAGGCGAGTGGATTACCTGAGCCTGAGGGTTCGAGACCCATCCAGGCACTTGGCAAGACCTCGTCTCTACAATAAATCAAAAATTAACCGGGCATGGTAGCACGCGCCTGTAGTTCTGGCTACTTGGAAGGCTGAGGCGGAAGGATTGCTGGGTCCCAGCAGGTCGAGGCAGTGGTGGCCATAAGCGTGCCACTGCACTCCAGCCTGGGTGACAGAGTGAGACTCCAACTCAAGAAAAAAAGAAATGTAATGTAAGCCACAGATGCAAGCCACAGATAATTTTCTATTTTCCAGTAGCCACATATAAATTAATGAAAAGAAACAGGTGACATTAATTAAAAATACATTTTATTTAACCCAGCATATACAAAATATTATAATTTCACCATGTAGTCAATATAAGAATTTATTTATTTTCTACTTAAATTTATTATAAAGATGTGGGGTATAAGTCAGGATTAGGTACCTAAGTAATGTATGTGCAGGTAAAGTTTGAGCCTCCAACTGGTCCTCACTTCTCCTGGTTTAGGACCAGGTACCCTTTGTGTTTTTATGTGCTCCCCCTTCCTCCCCGGCAGTGTTCCATGACTGCTGATCCTTCCCTTGTGCTAAACATTTATTGATGAGGTATTTTACTTTCTTTTTCTCATACTAATTCTTTGAAATCATGTCCAGATTTTAAATACACAGAAAATCTCAATTTGGACCATCCACATTTCAAGTGCTTATTAGCCACATGTGGCCAGTGGCTACTGTATTGGATAGTGTAGCTCCGTATAGCCTTGTGTTTGGTTGTGTATGTTCTTAGACTTTATACAAATAGAGACAAGTTTATGTATTCTATGACTTGTATTTTCCCCTCAATATTATGTTGTAAAAGTTGTCCCAGTTGACATGTCTAGCTCCAGGTTATTAATTTTCATTAGTTGAATATCCACAACTATTTATTCATTCTCCTTTCAATGGGAAGCTTGGTTGTTCACAATATTTTGTGATTTCACATAACATAGATAAGAGAATTTTTTTTTTTTTTTGAGTTGGAGTCTCACTCGGTCACCCAGACTAGAGTGCAGTGGCCACTTCCGGCCACCGCAGCCTCAACCTACTGGGCTCCAGCGATCCTTCCGCCTCAGCCTTCCGAGTAGCCAGAATTACAGGCATGCACTACCACACCCGGCTGATTTTTTAATTTATTGTAGAGATGAGGTCTTGCTGCCCAGGTGGGTCTCGAACCCGTGGACTCAGGCAGTCCACTCACCTCAGCCTCCTAAAGGTGCGGGATTACAGGCTGAGCCACCGAGCCCAGTTGAGCATTTTTTAATCTGTCTCCTGTTGCGTATGTTCAAGAGATCTCCTAGACCTGAGAGGGTGTATTCCTCAGAATGAAACTGATGAGTGTCAGGATATATTCAGTTTCAGTTTTGTTGACTAATGTCAAAATATAGAGTATCAGTTTCCATTTACATCTCTATCCCTGAGGAATATTCACAAGCCTGGGTATTGTGGTAATGATTTCCTTTTTATTCTTTAAGTTTCTAAACATATATGCATCCCCCAATAAAATGTACTTATTTCTCTTGTTTTAGAAGTTGATATAATTTAAACCAAACAGAATAGTTTCTTTTGTGACATCCTTCAGTCAACATTTTCTTTATGTGATTCATTCAGTATAGCTCTATTTCACTAATTTTTAATGCTATAGAATACTACATTGCCTGGTTATAATACAATTTACTTACTGACTATATTATGAATGGTCATTTGAATTGTTTCCTCTTTCAGGCTATATAAATATTGTGTTGGGTATTCTTGCACACTTCTCTTGCAACACGTAGGCATGAGCTTCTTTAGCATGTACACATAGAAGTGGAAATACTGGGCATGTTCCATTTTACTAGGAAAGACCAAACTCTGTTCCAAAAATAGTTGTGCCAATTCATATTCCCAACTATGATGTGTGAGAGTTCTGGTTGTTCCACATCCAGGCCAATATCTGGAGTTCATATCATTGTGATATTAAGCATTTCTATATTACTAATACATTTGAGCACATTCAGATTTCTTATTTTGTAAAATGTCTGTTCTGTTTTTTCTCATTTTTCAAATTGTTTTGTCACGAAAGATTCCTAAGGTATAGTTGTATGTTCTGGACACTAATTATTTGTTGGTTATATGTGTAGCAAACACTTATTCCCACTTTGTATTTTTACTCAACTCTTTGTCATGATTTCTTCAGCAAGCGAAAGTTTTTTTTTTTTTGAGGTAGTTCAGTTTATTAATTATTTATTTGTGGATGACATCTTTTCTATTATATTAAAAAATTATTCTCTATTCAGAAGGCATGAAGATAGTCTACATTACCATATAAGTGATTTTTAATTTTGCCTTTTGCATTTAGGTCTTAATCTGGAATTTCATCTGGGACTGATTTTTTTGTGTACACATAAGGTAAGGTACTTATTTTCTTTCCGTTTCCCCCTATATGTATAACCAGCAGTCCTAATTTTGTTTACTGAAGAGCCCATCCCTTCTCCCACTTACCAGCAGTGCCACAGTGTTTGTATACTGTGTTCAGATACTCAAACATCTAGTTTCAGGTTCTCTATTCTGTTCCATTGGTTTGGTTTTATTTCTCTGTTTTTGCATCAATATCATACTGCCTGAATAAACATAGGTTTATGTTGCTTGATATCTGATAGGGAAAGTCCCATCCTTGTTCTTTTTCTTTAAGGGTGTCATGTTCATTCAGAGGCCTTTGTACTCCCCAATAATTTTTATAACAAGTAAGAGTGCTTTCTTTAGTCAAGCACTTTTCTGGATTCTGTGGGTACAGTAGTGAACAAATCAGATCAACTTTGAGTCCATGTAGACCTTACAAGACAGGGCTGAGGGAGAAAGAAAATAAATAAACAAGCACATCTCAGGTGGTAATGACTGGTGTTATGTAAAATAAAGTCAGGCTAGAAGAGTTGGGACTGTGGGATGGGATCTGGGTTGTTTTCTTAGAAAGGGAATTCCAAGAAGTCCTCTCCAAAAAAGAGACATTTGAGCACTGGTTAAGAAGATGTGTGGCAGAAGGAAATTCTAGAAGAAGATATTGCAAGGGAAAAGTGCAAAGTGCCTGTATGAAACAGACCATGTGGGTTTTTATGTCATTCACTGGACATTGGCTTATTCTCTGCATCAGGAAGGAGATCACTGTAGAATCTGAATAAGGGGCTAATATATGTCGTTTTTCAACAGAAGTCAGAGGGCAGTGCTCTTGTCTTCTGATGACGCTTGCATTTTCAGTGAGAAAGCTGCTATGTGTTTGCCAGACAGATGACTTACTTCCATTTCCAAGGTTTGTTTTGCAATGAGAAATGGACCTTTTCCATACTACCATTCTAAGAATAAACTGTCTGGACCTTTGACATTTTCAGGCTGCAAGGTATTTCATACATTATCCCAGCGAATCATGTGATTCAGCACCAGTTAGTCACTAAATGATCTCTGGTTCTGAAGGACTAAGTAATTACAGACGGAAACAATTTAAAGACATGAAATTCCATGCAGGCTGCAAGGGCTGAGAAATGTAATCTAATGATATACACACAATAGCTGTGGTAGGAGCAGAGCTTAGACAAAACGAGCATAACCAGAGATAGATTTTTCTGTCTCACCATCAGCTTCATTAAGTCATTAGGAGTGGGTGGCCAGTCACTCACCAGAGCGTGGGAGGGATGTTTACCTAGTTGAGCTTTGCCCCAAAGCACTGTAGGCTTCCAGACCTCAGACAGGGCCCTTGAACTGTGGCTCAGGCAAATCAACACCTAAACCCTTGGAAAATTTAAAAGGATCCCAAAGTCATCTGATCCAAACTGCATTCATATATATACACACACACACACACATATATATATATATATATATATATATATAGAGAGAGAGAGAGAGAGAGAGAGAGAGAGAGAGAGAGAGAAAGAGTCTGTGTGAGGGCTCTCTCACCTTTTCTTGTGTAATTATCTCCTCTTTGACACTGAAGTATCCATGAAGGCAAAAAGCTGTCTAGTTCGCCGCTGTGTCCCCAGCGTTTAGCACAGTGCTTAGTATTAACATGCTCAACAAATGGTTGCTAATTAAATCGCCTCTTCCTCATGCAAAGGCCTTGTGAGCAGCATTTCCTTGATGAAAGCTATCTTAGTTTGCTCAGGCTGCCATAACAAAATACCACAGATTGGATGCTTAAAAACCAGAAATTTATTTTTTTACAGTTCTGGAGACTGGAAGTCCAAGATCAAGGTGTCAGCATAGTTGGGTTCTGATGAAGGCTCACCTCGTGACTTGCAGGTAGCTGCCTTCTTGCTGTGTCTTTCCATGGCTGAGAGAAGGTGAGCACAAGCTCTCTGGTGTCTCTTCTTAGAAGAGCACTAATTCCATCAGACTGGGGTCTCACCCTCCTAACCTAATTACCTCCCAAAGGCCCACTTTCTAAATACCATCACATTTGGGGTTAGGGTTTACACAAACTTGAGTGTGTGTGTGTGGGGGGGGTGGGAACACAAGCATTAAGTCTATAACACAAGCCCTCAGACGACTCCTGGTCAAAGTGTGTAATAAATAAACATCTTTTCCATTACTTACTAAAAAGGTAATACCTTCCCAGTTTCCTGTTCTGCCTTAAGGAGCTTGGAAGTCACCACTCCAAATAACAAGTAAAAAGTTAGGCAAACTGAAAAACCAAAAACTTTTTTTGGACCCATAAAAGAAGTTAAGTCGCAAAGCAAGCTATTATCCCCCAACTTGGAGGAACAAGCAGGCAGATATTGAGCACCCCAACTTACTGGAACAGAAACTTTCACAGGAGCCAGTGCTAGAGTAGGAAACCCTGAGTTGTAATTAACAAATTGCTGGAGGCTGGATGTGGAGAGTTAAAAACTCCAGGAGTATCCAGTTATTGGCGGGGGGAGGGTCCTCATGCTTTTCTGAGTTTTATCTCCAGCAGCTTGATCAGTTTCTCACAGTAAATATTGGAGAAATATGCCCATGTGCTCCTGGCAGGAGAAGAGGAAGAGGAATCATTTTGAAATATGTTAAAGCACTCTAGTCTTTTTTTTTTTTTTTTTTTTGAGTTGGAGTCTCACTCTGTCACCCAGACTGGAGTGCAGTGGCCTCGACCTGCTGTGCTCCGGCGATCCTTCCGCCTCAGCCTTCCGAGTAGCTGGAACTACAGGCGCGCACTACCACGCCCTGCTAATTTTGATTTATTGTAGAGATGAGGTCTCGCCAAGTTGCCCAGGCGGGTCTTGAACCCGTGGGTTCAGTCAATCCACTCACCTCAGCCTCCCAAAGTCGCGGTATTACAGGCTGAGCCACCGAGCCTGGCTAAAGCACTCTATTCATAACATAGTCTGCCCTAAGGAGAAACTATTTGACTAGAGCCTAACCGCTGGGAATTTATTAGCGCTTAACCAACCTGGAAGAAGGAAATACTCAACTCGAGCCATCCTTTCCTGCTTAAGTTGGGGTTGGAGTGGGGAGAGAAACTGAGAAACATTTCTGAAGTTCACATTTCAGAGGCACATGTTCACTAAAAGACAAAGACCTGATCACAGGTCTAAAGAACACTTCCCCCTCTAAACCTTAACACCACATAACTAAAGGTCTATTTACAGCAGTTCCTTTTACACAGTACATCATGACCAGCTATCAAGAAAAAAATTACAAGACACACTCAAAAGCAAAAAACACAGTTTGAAGAGACAGAGCGAGCATCAGAACCAGACTCAAATATGGCAGGGATGCTGGAATTATCAGACTGGGAATTCAAAACAACTATGATTAATTTGTTAAGAGCTCTAACAGAAAAAGTGGACAACATGGAAGAACAGATGGGCAATGTAAGCAGAGAGAAGGAAATTCTAAGAAAGAAAGGAAAAAAAGTAAAAAGAAATGTTAGAGATCAAAACCACCGTAAAAGAAACAAAGATTGCCTTTAATGGGATCATTAGTAGAATGGAGGAAAGAATCTCTGAGCTTGAGGCTGTATCAATGGAAACTGTGAAAACCAAAAAGCAAAGAGAACAAAGACTGAAAAAAAAAAGAACAGAATATCTGAGAACTGCAGGACAACTACAAACATGTGACATACATGTAATGGAAATACCAGAAGGAGAATAAAGAGAGGAAAAAGGGTCGGGCTCGGTGGCTTAGCCTGTAATCCCAGCATTTTGGGAGGCTAAGGTGAGTGGATTGCCTGAGCCCGCGGGTTCGAGACCCACCTGGGCAACTTGGCAAGACCGCATCTCTACAATAAATCAAAAAAATTGGCCAGGCATGGTGGCGCATGCCTATAGTTCCAGCTACTTGGAAGGCTGAGGCGGAAGGATCGCTGGAGCATGCCACTGCACTCCAGTCTGGGCGACAGAGTCAGACTCCAACTCAAAAAATAAAAATAAAAAATTTTTTAAAAAGAGAGGAAAAACAAATATTTGAAAGTATAATGACTGAGAATTTCCCCAAATTAATGTCATATACTAAACCACAGATCCAGGAAACTCAGAGAACACCAAGCAGGTTAAATACCAAAAACAAAACAAAAAGCACCTAAACATATCATTTGCAAATTTTAGAAAACCAAAGATAAAGAAAAAATCCTGAAAGAAGCCCAGAGAGAAAAAATATCTTACTTATCAAGAAGCAAAGATAAAAATTACAGCCAACTTCTCCTGAGAAAACATGCAAGCAAGAAGAGAGTGGGATGAAATACTTAAAGTACTGAGAGAATAATGTCATTAACCTAGGATTCTGCACCTGTGAAATTATCCTTCAAAAGTGAAAGAAAAGTAAGACTTTCTCAGGCAAAAATTGAGAAAATTTGCTGCTAGTAGACCTGCCTTGCAAGAAATGTTAAAGAAGCTCTTTAGAGAGAAGGAAAATAAAAGAGGTCAGAAACTTATATCCACATAAAGAAAGGAAGAAGGAAGAGCATTGAAGGAATAAATGAAGGCAAAATAAAAACTTTTGTTTTTCTTACACTTAATTTTTTTTTTTGAGTTGGAGTCTCACTCTGTCGCCCAGACTGGAGTGCAGTGGCTGCTCCCGGCCCCCGCAACCTTGACCTGCTGGGCTCCAGTGATCCTGCCACCTCAGCCTTCCAAGTCGCCGGAACTACAGGCACGTGCTACCACGCCCGGCTAATTTTTTTGATTTATTGTAGAGATGAGGTCTCGCCAAGTTGCCCTGGTGGGTCTCAAAACCCGCAGGCCCAGGCAATCCATTAGCCTCGGCTTCCCAAAGTCCTGGGATTATAGGCTGAGTCACCGAGCCTGGCCTCTTATTCTTAATTTATTTACCAGAAAACAATTTGCTCAAGATAATGGTAGCAACATTGTATTCAATTATGTGTGCATATGTATATACCTTATATATTTGCATGCTTAGATATGTTTTTCATTTATGCTTAGATAAGTGAAATGGATGACAGCAGTGATACAAAGCACAGGAGGGAGGAATTGGAATAATTTTGGTATAGGTACTCACACTATCTGTGAAGCAATGTAGTGTCTATTTGAAAGTGGACTTGAATTAGTTGTAAATGTGTATTGCAAACTCTAAAGCAACCATTAAGAAAAGTAAAAAAAGAAGTATAACTGATATGTTGAGAAAAAAAGAGAAAATTGAATTATATAAAATGCTCAGTTACAACCAAAAAAGGTAGGAAAAGAGTAGAAAAAAATAGACATAATGAACAAGGGCAAAAAATAGAAAACATTAATAAATATGGTAAATATTAATTTAACTAGAATTAATATGATAGATATTAACTCAACTAGAATTAATATGATAGATATTAACTCAACAAGAATTAATATGGTAGATATTAACTCAACTAGAATTAATATGGTAGATATTAATTCAAAGTAATCAATAATTACTTTGAATGTCAATGGTCTAAATGCACCAAGTAAAAGACAGAGATGTCAGAATGGGTCAAAAAACAAGATTCAACTGTATGTTGTCTACAAGAAATCCACTTTAAATATAAAGACACATATAGATTGAAGGTAAAAGGGTGGTGAAATATATGTATGCTAACACTTATCAAAAGAAAGTAAGAATAGCTATATTGGCTGGGCTCGGTGGCTCAGCCTGTAATCCCAGCACTTTGGGAGGCTGAGGCAAATGGATTGCCTGAGACCACAGATTCGAGACCAGCCTGGGCAACTTGGCGAGACCTCATTTCTACAATAAATAAAAAATTAGCCGGGCATGGCAACGTGCGCCTATAGTTCCAGCTACTTGGAAGGCTGAGGTGGCCAGGAGCGTGCCATTTGCACTCCAGTCTGGGCAACAGAGTGAGACTCCAACTCAAAAAAAAAAAAATAGCTATATTAATTTCAGACAGGATAGATTTCAAAGCTAGGAAAGTTATCAGGGATAAAGAGGGACGGTACATCATGATAAAGGGAGTCAATTCTCCATGAATATGTAACAATCCTTATCACATATGTACCTAGCAACATAGCATCAAAATATGTGAGGCCCAACCAGCTAATCTTTGACAGATCCTCCAACAACAACCACTGGGGAGAGGAGAACCTATTCAGTAAATGGGGTTGGGAAAACTGGCTGATCACATGCAGAAGATTGAAACAGGACCCCTATCTATCCCCATACACAAAAATTAACTCTAAATGGATCAAAGACCTAAACATAAAATCTCAAACTATAAGAATCTTAAAAAACGCAAGAGACACCCTTATGGAAATTGGAACTGGCAACCAATTCTGATCAGAACCCTAAGTGCCCATACCATAAGAAATAAGATAGACAAGTGGGACCTTATCAAACTGATGAGCTGCTACAAAGCAAAAGAAAGCATCAAGAGAGCAGGGAGACAGCCCACAGAATGGGAAAAAATAGTTACCAACTATATATCTAGCAAAGGTCTAACCTCTAGAATCTACAAGGAACTCAAACATGCTGAAAGGAAAAAAACAAACAGCCCCATTAAAAAGTGGGCAAAATACTACGCAGTCATAAAAAAGAACAAAATCATGAATTTCGCAGCAACCTGGATGGAACTAGAGTCTATAATACTGAGTGACCTCTCACAGAAACAAAGATCTGAGTATCACATGTTCTCACTCATATAATGGACCTTAAATAGCCAATGCAATACTATACGAAAATGACTGACCGTACTGGGAAACTATGGTGGGGGGAGGGAGATGGGATTAACAGTAGCAAATATCTGTCTGGGAACGGGGAAACACCCCATATCAACAGAGTGCCTGAATGAAACGCAATTGTATACCTAACCCTTAACTGTACCCCACAACTTCACAATAAAAAAAAAAGTGGGCAAAAGACATGAATAGACACTTCTCAAAAGAAGATATATGGGCAGCCAATAGACACATGAAAAAGTGCTCAGCCTCACTCATCATCAGAGAAATGCAACTCAAAACCGCATTGAGATACCACCTAACCCCTGTAAGAATGGCCATCATTAATAAAACAAACAACAACAGATGCTGGTGAGGATGTGAAGAAAAAGAAACACTACTACACTGCTGGTGGTAATGCGGACTAATACAACCTCTTTGGAAGACCGTGTGGCAATTTCTAAAGGAACTAGAAATTGACCTTCCATATGACCCAGCAATTCCCCTATTGGGAATATACCTGGAGGAACTCAAATCATTCTACAAAAAAGATACCTGCACACATATGTTTGTTGCAGCTCTATTCACAATAGCAAAAATACGGAACCAACCATGCTGTGCATCGAAGCTGGACTGGATTAAAAAATGCAGTACATATACACAATGGAATATTATGCAGCCATAAAGAAGGACAAACATATGGACTTCGTAGCAACTTGGATGGATTTAGAGTCGATCATACTCAGTGATCTATCACAGAAACAAAGAACAGAGTACCATATGTTCTTACTCATAAGCGGACCTTGAACAATTATCATAATACTTTAAGAAAGGGATTGGCAGTAGTGGGAAACTGCCAGGGGAGGAGGAGGGGTGGGATTGTCAGTTGAGGGAAACTGCCAGGGGAGGGAAGGGCACACCTCATCAACAAGTGTACCTGCATAATCAATGTTTGTATACCTAACTCTGAATTGGACCCCACATCTTCAAAATAAAAATTTTTAAAAAGTGAGGCAAAAAAGAACTGCAAGGAGAAATAGGTGAATTCATTATTATGGGGGTGGGGAGGAGGCAAAATATCCATAATTATCTTTTGAAGGGTGGGCCTCTGGTAGAACAGGCTTCCCCTGCTAGGTAAGTGCTATAGGAACCCATCAGTATTGGCGTACCAGCTAGCATTGATGTGAGAGGTGTTGTGAGAAGCTCTGTTTGGCTTCAGTGAAGTTTTTTTGGAGATTATTTCAACGCTATTGCCCATTTCATGATGGGTGATTTATGAACGAGTGTTCAGCAGTTTTTGACCAAAAATGGCATGATCCCAGTGCCCCATTCTCCCTATTCACCTAACCTTACCCAGAGCCACTTTTTTCTTTGTTTGTTTCCTCGGGTAAAAAAAGTCCTTAAAGGGAAACATTTTGCCAATATGGAAGAGATGAAGCAAAAAACAGCAGAAGCACTAAAAGGCACCCAAATTGATGAGTTCTAAAACTGTTTTGAGCAGTGGAAAATGCATCTTGATAGGTGTATTGCATCAAAGGTAGAGCACTTTGAAGGTGACTGAAGTTTAAACATGCAAGAATAAATATTCAATTTTTAATAAATAAATTCTGATTTTTGTGGAATTCGCCCTTATATAGTTGGAAACTTCAATATCCCTCTATTAGAAACGGACAGGTTCAACAGGAAGAAAGTCAGCAAGGACATAATTGAACACAATACCACCATCAATCAATTGAATATAATTGACATCCATAGACTACTTTATCCAACAATAGCAGAATATACATTTTTCTCAAGCTCACATGGACTATTTACCAAGATAGACCATATTCTGGGCTATAAAACATATCTTAACAAGTGTAAAAGAATACAAATCATACAATGTCTATTTTTAGATAAGAGTCAAATTAAATTAGAAATTAATAACAGAAAGATCATTAGAAAATCCCCAAGTACATTAAGATTACACAAAAGATAGTATACACAAAACATAGACTCTTTTTCTTTGATAGATAGAATAGACAAAATAGTAGACAAAGGTAATACGAAGTAGGTTGATCTTTAGCAACCCCCTAGCATTTTGTTTCTCTTTCAGCCAATAGCACCCTTTCTCACCTAGTAATCTCATAGGTGTTCCTTTTCTTAATAAAACAGATATTGTGAAGGGATTAGATGTGGTGGCTCATACCTGTAGTCCCAGAACTTTGGGAAGCCAAGATGTGCAGATTGCTTGAGCCTAGGAGTTCAAGACCAGCTTGGGCAACACAGCAAAACGATGTCTCTACAAGAAATAAATAATAATGTTTATCAAATGCTTAATATTTGTCAGCCCCAGTTCTAAGACTCTTGCTTGAATCTCTTCGTGTCATCATGACAACACCTCCATGAAGTAGATGTCATCATTCCTGTTTTCCACATGAGAAAGAGAGGCACGAGAAGCTAGTGTCAGTGTCAGTTCCTGGTTTATAGCAAATGATCAATAAGTAGTAGTAGTAGTACTACTACTATATTGGTTTCTTATTGTGGCAGTTCCCCAAGGGAGGTGTAGAGAAAGTATTTTTGTAGTTCAGAGAATATGGTGATAAACAACCATGAGCAGTCATTGCACTGGAGATTGAAGGCATGAAAAAATGAGCAAAGTAGTCCTCATTTTCAGAGAATTAATTGTGTGTGTGTGTGTGTGTGTGTGTGTGTGTGTGTGTGTGTGTGTCTGTTTGTAGAAGTAAGACAAAATTTTCACAGGAACACAAAGAAAGCACAGAGAAGGGAATTAACATCATGCAGGAAGTAGCATTCGTAGTGAGCATGTGAAGAGAGTTAAGACGTATTCTGTATGCAAAGGCAGAGTGCAGGGCACATCTGGGGAACTGCCCAGTGGTTGAGCCTTCTTTTTCCTTCCAACATTTGATCCCTGTTTTAAGCTCTGGCCCCTCCCAGCTTCAGAACTGTTAAGACAACCCTCTTCCCTAACATCATCTAGGACCTTCTTTATTTATTCTCAGCTTGCTTTTATTCTGACCCATGTGACAAAATCTAAACTCTTAGTTTTGTAAGCTTGTCTTAAATCCTACCTTTGGTCTTTTGGACTTTCTGTCTGTTTGTGGCAATTCTGACAACATGGCGTTTGCTATTTCCCCAGTCTTGGCTCATGCCCCTGGCCTTCCTTACCAGCTTCTGCCTTGAGCCAGTAGGAGCCTCTAATCTTTAACCCTGGTTCTTGGCTACCTAACCCCTTCTCTCTTCCCCTGTCTTTCTCCTCATGTGTTGCCTCCCCACTCCCTACTATGCATACAGTTTCTTTTGATGGATTCAGGGAAGCAAAATAGAATAAATAATTTTACCACCATTTCAGATTTTGACATATTTGGAATCAGCTTTTCCACTTTCCCTTCTTTTCCAAGCCAAAGATCTTCAGTCATTAATTTCCTCATGACGTGATTAGCAGCTACATTAACATCAGCTGTCATTGTCTTCTGGATGACTCTAGTTTCTCTTCACTACGCTCCTCCCACAGAACTTGAAGCTTACAAATGAGATGAAGAGTTAAAATCCCCATGTCTGAGTCACTTAAGTAACTCTAAAAACAAAAATCCTAAAAATGAATGGAATTTTGAGAAGGCAAAAAAACCAATGCTTCAAATAGGGCAGAGAATAAAACTTATCATCCTTGGATGCCTATTTAGCAGCATGGTGACTTGAAATTTGGAGTTATTATGTCAAAGAAATTGTACTTTTTAGTTAGGAAACTCTAAAGTTATTATACAGGGATATGTGAGGTCATGAATATTTAATGACTCAATGTATTTTTAAAAATATATTGTTTTAATGGAAACCTCTCTCTCCGTTCTGTCTCTCTCTCCCTTTCTCTCCTGCTTTAGTTATTCCAAATTATTTTCTGCAGAAACCAGCTTCTAGAATCCTAGTAATACATTAAAAGAATACGGATTTTTTTTTGTTTTGCACTTTCCATCATTTTTACTTAGAAGGGAATATTGCTACTGCTCCTTCCATATACTCTTGACATCCACACTCGAGTCCATCCTTGGTCCAGTCACGGAGCAAGCAGGAAGTGCCAGAGAGTTAATGCCCCTAGAAGCAGCCCTCAACTAACAACAGACTTCCTTACCTCTTAGGTGGGATAACTCTGAGGCATAGTTGCACTGTCTTCTGGAACTCAGTGGGATTGTCTCTAGTTGCCCACAGTGACAGTGGCTTGATAACGTACTTAATTGACTTTCTTCTTTTCTCTGTCTCACGTATGCACTCCACTATTAGTGTTTCCCAAGATCACCTCCCAAATAAACTCTTTATACTTGAATCCTTGATTAAGGGTCTGCTTTCCAGAGACAACACAAATCAAGACAGTATTTTCTACAGATTTCTCATGTCTCACAAATATAAAGTGTTATATGTAGGGTGAGCTCATGTCTTCCTTCATGCTTTACAAATGTATCTAAAATTGTAGTGACCAGGTTATCTATATTCAACTTCTTTTGATTTATTACTTTTAAAAAATTAGAAATGAAAAATAGTATGCAACAATTCTAATTATCAAAGTCTTTAGTTGATGTAATAAACTCCCTCAAACTGTGGCCTCAGGACACACTGAAAATTAAACATGGTGCTTGCCCTTCAAGCAGCTTTCAGGCCAAGCAGGTTTGAATATCTGAGGGCAATACAAGCATTGCCCCTAATCATGAGTTATTTGGTGGGATAGTTTTACGATTGATGAGACCATCTGGGAAATGATGTCCCACACTGGTTCATTGTGCACCATTTTGAGAACTTCGTCTCTGACAACACAGTGCAGATCCCTCACATCCTTTAATTAAGATCTCAGTTTTAAAAATCAATATATTTTTGATGAATTGAAATAAAGATAAATGCCAGGAAAAGCTAGTCCATTTGATGACGATTTTCCACATTAAAAAAGATCAGATTAAACAATCAGAATAGTCGAAATCCTAGAAGATGGTAAAGAAAATTTGGCTTTAGACCCTTTAAACTGAACATGTGGGGCATTTTGCCTTGAACAGAAAGCACACAAACAAGGCTTATGACTGATTAATGAATAAACAACTGTCATTATAGGCACAGACCAGGAAGTAACAGTTTGTTTGGCAGTAAGTTTTTGAGAGGCCAACTCTGGGACTGACAGCTGCATTATTCAGTATGAAAAGAATTTTCATGGAGAGCAAACGCTCATCTATTTTCCTGAATTTGAAAACTTTTTTTTTTTTTTTTAGTGAAACAGCTCATCTACATTCCCCTAGAGAAAAGCCTGCTATGCAAACTTCAAGTCAGACTTGCATTTCAAAATTTTTAAAAACATGCTCAAATGATGAAGATTAATCGCCCTCATTCAATGACACCAAGACAAAGGTGAGGCCAAGAAGACAGCCGGAGAGGGAACCACAAGGAAATTAAAAGGAAATTGCAGCTCACTAAACATGCCCTACTCATCTCATTTTACAGTGTTGCCTTTCCTTACCGTCCCTTACCCCTCCAGATACCCCTAAAAACTTTCCAGCCCAAATACAGATCCATTTATGGTAGGAATAACATCAAGGACCAAAAACCTCACCCTTGGAAATGCAAGACTTTCAGTGCTCTGTGCATGTCATGATAAAAGTAGTTACCAAGCCTCCTAGGTAACTACTTGGGTTGTACCTGGGAGAACTGAGGTTCTTGGGGTCTCGGGGAAAAAATGAAGCTAATGTATATGATAAATGAATATTCATGAAGGGTATTTGGATAGGCTGATGGGCAAAGCTAATTGTGGATAACTAATGGGAATGCAAAGTCCTTGAGTAAGTGTGTCAACGCTAAAGATAGAAAGAAAACCTAAGCAAAGTGTAGGCATCTGTGACCCAAAACTCTCAAGGCCGATGCCAATGCCATTCACCAAAAATTCCTTCAAATAGGATAAAAGCTCAATTTTTCTAAAAAAAGAAACAACAGAAGAAAACATGGATGAATTCCTTTACAACCTTGGAGTGATGAAAACCTTTCTATTTATTACTCAAAATCCAGAAGTCACACACACAAAACTTAGATTACATATTGAACTATGCTAAAAAACAAAACAAAAAACCCCAAACTTTTACATGGCTAAAAATACAATAAGAAAAGGCATAAGACAAATGACAAACTGGGAAAAGATTTTGCAACTTATATCAGAAAATAAAGATTAATATCCTTCCTAAAATCTATATGAAAAAGACCAAGAGCAAAACAGAAAAGTGAGCAATACAGCAAAAAAAAAAAAAAAAAAAGTAAATGGGGCTTTAAACATCTGAAAAGATAACCACTTTCGCCAATAACAGAAATGCAAATCTCACCTATCCACATGGACAAATATTTCAAAGCTTCACAACACACTCCATAGACAAGGCTGAGAGGAAACCAGCACAACTATAACTTCTATAGAAGGGAGTTTTATAACCTATAAGGGAACTGCAGATGCATTTACTCTTTGACTTAAGAATCCCTCTTCTAAGAATTTATCTGATATTCCTACATATTTATGAAATAATACATACACAAGGTTGTGCATTATTTATAATTATAGCAAAAAAAAGGGGGGGGGGACCAAACACGCATGATACAGGACTAGTTAAGAGAAATGATGGCATGTTCATACCATGGAGTTCTACACAGTCATAAAATGGATCAAGAAAGATACTGACATAGGCTGGTCTTAGACTCTTTTGTTATGACAAAGAGCAAGATGTAGAATCCTATATGCAGTATGCTATATTTTGTGCAACAAAGGAGTGGGAGTTGGGGATACATGACATATTTGCTTCTATTTGCAGAAAGAAATGCTGGAATGATCAATTAAAAACTTATGAAAAGGGTTGCCTCTAGGGAGTGGGAGTTGGAAAGGAAGAGAATGGGAGGGAAGAAGCAGGACTTATCTAAGTTAATCTTTTCACATAGTTTATACTTTGAAACATGTTAATGGTTTAGATATTCAAAAAATCAAATTAATTCAGAATGTCAACAAATACCTAACTTGGAAAGAAAAGAAATGCTCTAACTCTATCTCAAATTGGTAACACAGTCACAAACACAATGTATACTTCAAGAGACTTTAGAACACTGTACTTGGGACTTAGGACACGGAACTTAGGGTGCATGCTCTGCAGTGTTGGAGGAGACAAGGTGAGCACCGAGAAAGTGAACTGTCACTGTGGGGATGAGAATATTTTAAGGGAGACAGGATTCTGCTAACATTTGGGAACCTGAAGCAAGAATACAATGGATACATACATGCTATATAGCTAAGTATTTAAAAGCTATAAATCCAATAAGCAAACTGTTAAATAAAATATATTCTCTTTCACCGTCTTGACAGATATACACTCACTATGACCTAGAGGGTCAGGTTTAAATGTAGGATTCTTGGACTCTTGGGATCCACACCACATCATGGCATCGCGAAGGCTTTTCTCTTCCCACTTCAAGATCTGTCCCACACTGTTAGAAAACTCCCATGCTCATGTGTGGATACCATAGTCCACATAATAAAGCTCTACTCATCCCTCCCCAGCACAGAGCAATTTTTTGGCTATCCCTTGAGCCTAGAAGAGTGGATTCTAGCTGGGGAGTCTCCGGAAAACTGTTTGCTCAGGTTCTGGAAGCTGGCTTAAGGCTTTTCATGCAAGGAATTCCAGGATCCAGGGTCTCCAAAATATGGTCTAAAAGAGAAAGGCACAGGTTCTGAGTGGGACATCCTCTCGACACCACTGGATCCTCCTCCCCACATCTAAGTCATTGTCCAGGGAGACCATATCAGAATGATTTATAACAGTAGATTAGGTACTTATTCTCTCATATTACCCACTTATTTGATATCAAATAGGCCCTAGTATATCCTTGCCTTGGGAATTTTTTTTTGCAGGCCAGAAAACTTCAATTTGGTCTTGAAGTATGAAGTGGTGGGTCAGGAAAGAAGCAAATATTTTTGAGGACAGCAGGAGGGAAAGGAGAAATTTGTTGTGGACTATAAAATGGTTGGAAATTGTACTTCCTGGAGGGATAGGGAATTCTTAGGAAGAAGAAGAGATAGATGTGCTCAGGCCATCATCTTGAATCTTCTAATGATGATCTTCAAGACTTAGAAGTATTAGAAGGCTGGTGAAATATGGTTTTACATTTAATAATGAAATCTGATTATGGACCATTTGATAATGGAATCCATACTATGTGAACTGTCATTGTGGGGGATGAGAATATTTTCATATTCCAAGGCATAGCTTGGAGGTTTGATTTGGTTCTAAAGAGAAAGCAGGGTTGTGTTTTCAATGTGCCAGAATTTTAGTGATTTTAATTAGTACTACTTATCTAATCTGATCATCAGCTCACCATATGCGCAGTGTGCAAGATGCTATACATACATGAAGGTAAATACAAGCGAAGATTCTGTTTTTCACTGAAAGTATCTCTGATGCAGATGGCCTTACCTACTAAACAAATGACTCTTTCTTGGTGAATTCCAATGCTTCCCAGGTTTTAATTGAAGGATAATATCTAGTAAAGTGTGTGTGTGTGTGTGTGTGTGTGTGTGTGTGTGTGTGTGTGCGCACGCGCGCATGCGCACACACATATCTTTGATTACACAATGGCTTAGAGTTGTGCTATTTAGTGTGATCTTAAAGCAATCTGTTGACTGATGCTAATCCACAAACTCTAAGGTAACACTCCTAGGAAATAATTGCAGAAGTTGGGAGCAAGCATCCTAGAAGTATTTTGAAAGTTATCACATGGATGAACCTAGAAAACATTTTTCTAAATGAAATAAGCCAGGACCAAAAAAAGGACAAATGTTGTATAATCACATTTATATGAGGTACATAGAATGGTAAAATTCAGAGGCACAAAGTAAAATAGTGGTTGCTATGGGCTGCGGGGAGAGAAGGAATGGAGAGTTATTGCTTAATGGGTACAGAGTTTCTGTTTGGGATGGCGAAAAAGTTCTGAAAATGGCTGATAGTGATGGTTGCACAGCATTGTGAATGTATTAATGCTACTGAATCAGACACTTAAAGATGGTTAAAATGGTAAATTTTATGTTGTATGTGCTTTACCACAATAAAAGATATTTAACAAGAGTTATTTACTGAGTAATTTTGTATTTATTGAATCTAATAATTAAAAAGAAATCTGGTCTTGTATCTTTCATGGTTTTAGGTTTTTTTCATTTCATTATTCTAGGGATTCATTTCTGTTGGATTTATAGGAAAGTATTGGTTCAAACAGATTGAAACTTGAAATCAAAGCAAACAAACAAAATTGACATGACCCTGCAGCACAGATATTTTGAGATGCACTGTGTTATGGATTGAATTGTGCCCCACTATTGATGTGTTGAAGTCTTAACCCTCAGTGTGGCTGTATTTGTAGTGAGTAAGTAATTAAGGTTAAATGAGGACATAAGGGTGAAGCCCTGGTCCTAGGGCTAGTGTTCCTATAAGAGGAGACTCTCTCTCTCCCTCCCTCTTCTGCCCCCACCCCTTCTCTCTGCCATGTGAGGCTACAATGAGAAGGTGGCTATTTACAAGCCAGGAAAAGGCCCTTGCTTCTCCAGAAACTTCACCAGAAATCAAGAACACCAGCACCTTGAACTCCTCAGTTTCTAGAACTATGAGAAAATAAATGTCTGTCATTTAAGTCACTAAGATTATTTTGGTGGTATTTTGTTATGGCAGCCCAAGCTGACTAATACACACTGGCTCAGAGGATCAGTGTAAAGTCACTTCTGCTGGCCTATGATCTGCCTTCAACTCAAGAAAGCCATGTTGGAGATTGTGTTTGGAAGGATAAAAGAGCAATTCAGTTCTGTAAAATTAAAAATGAAGTGTTTCTAAAGTGTTCTGATGATGTCCTGGGTCATAACTTTAACTTTCATGAGGGGAAATATACTAGGATAAATTGAGAATATTCACAATGCTTTAAATAGGGAAAAGTGTGCCGTTGAATAATAATGCCAATGCTAACTAGATGTTAACAAATTATAGTTTTTAAAAAGGCTTGTAACCCTCATTTGAACCAGTGTTCATAGAGGTTGAAACAGTGAGCTTTTATTTAGGCTGAATGGAAACAAAATTATTATTGAGAAACTGGCTGCAATTCTAGATAAGACATTCATTATTATCTATCACTATGAAAGAAGAAAAGAACTGCTATTTTGATCAAAAGACTCAGGGCACTAAGAAGAGATTTAATCTAACTCTATATTTTGTGCATTTGACACAAAATTGAATGTGAAAGTTTCTTCTTTTGGAGTCATTTTATAGTGACACATTCAAACTCTGGAGAAGTGAGACCCTGATGGCCCAAGGAAATAAAAATGTGTAGTTCTGTGTTTGTGAAGGTGCCATCAGAGTATGCTTACTGAGTTGGTCCATGGTTTGCGGTTTTGTTGATTAATTTCTCCTTCTAGCCTGATACTCCCTGTGACCTGTCACATACATTTGTAAGACATTGTCTAGGATCAGGGCTAAAGTCTGCAGACAGCATATTGAACATTTATGTTACTGCTGAATAACTTTCCATCATATATGTATATACACTATAATTTATGCATTTAATCTACCACTTGTTTCTAATAGTAAAGGAAATACTTTCAGCATTTGCCATTAAATGTGATATTTTCTGTAGGTGTATTTTTTATAGAGATTTATTATCAAGATAAAGAAATTTCTTTCTATTCTTAGTTCGCTTAAAATCTATTTTCTTATTTTTAAAACAACAACCTTATCATTTTTGTATATGTGATACATATTTCATATCAACAATTTAAACCATACAGAGAATACAAAGAATAATTTTTAAAGTCACTTCATTCCTCAGCATCAAAATTCCTCTGTTAACAACTTTATTTAGTATAAAGAATCTTAGATGTACAGAAAAGTAGAGAGAATAATATCAATGAACACTTATATACTGATCATTTGATTTGATTGACAATTTGCCATATTAGTTTCATCTGCTTTTAAATTCTGAAGTATTTTAAAGTAGATCTAAGCTATTATGACATTTCATACTTTAATGACATTTCAAAATTTAATATATAATTCATGTATTCTCAATAGATGAACATTTTCTCTTAGGATTATGTGTAAAAAAACCCCACTTTACTCTTTTTATTTATTTATTTATTTTTGATTCGGGGTCTCACTCTGTTGCCCAGGCTGGAGTGCAGTGGCATGATCATGATTATCATGGCTACTGTAGCTTCAACCTGTTGGGTGCAGTTGACCCTTCCACCTCAGCCTCCTGAGTAGTTGGGACTACAGGCATGTGCCACCATGCCTGGATAATTTTTTGTTGTTGTTGTTTTTAAGTTGGAGTCTCACTCAGTCGCCCAGACTGGAGTGCAGTGGCCACTCCCGGCCACCGCAGCCGCGACCTGCTGGGCTCTGGCGATCCTTCTGCCTCAGCCTTCCAAGTAACCGGAATTACAGGCATGTGCTACCATGCCTGGCTGATTTTTTGATTTATTGTAGAGATGAGGTCTCGCTGCCCAGGCGGGTCTCAAACCCGCGGGCTCGGGCAATCCACTCACCTTGGCCTCCCAAAGGCGTGGGATTACAGGCTGAGCCACCGAGCCCGGCTGCCTGGGTAATTCTTAAGTTTATTGTAGAGAACAGGTCTTGCCATGTTGCTCAGACTGGTCTCGAACTCCTGGGATCAGGCAATTCTCTTGCCTCTGTCTCCCAGACTGCTGGGATTACAGGTGTGAACCACTGCACCTAGCCTACTCTTTTTATGAAAAAAGAATACATGGATTATATATTAAATTTTGAAATGTCATTAAAGTATGAAATGTCATAATAGCTTAGATCTACTTTAAAATACTTCAGAATTTAAAAGCAGATGAAACCACTGCATCTAGCCTACTCAAAAGTAAATAAATAAATAAAAAGAGTAAGAGCATAGATATACATACAGTACACAAAAAGATATACAGCATAACCATGATATTAAAATTTCTTTTGAGGTGCAATTAAAAAAACAATGTCTACAATGCTGCTTAAGAAGTGATAATTAAAAAGTGGGCAGGAAACACTAGTTATAATATAAGATATAGCCTTTATCCATATTTTCTTAAGCTTCCCCAAAAGATCCTTGTAGTTAATTTTATATGCTGGATACAAGTCCTTAGTAAGACGCATGCATTGTCAGTATTTTCTTTGATATTTCTTGCCTTTGCCTTTTAAGTTTCTAATGGTGTATTTTACAAAGCAAGACGTTTATTTACATTTTGATGAATTACAATTTATCAATTTATTTATTTATTATGGCTTTTGCTTTTTGTATCCTAAGAAATTGTTTCTTACCCTGAGCTGGCAAATATGTTCACTTATGTTTTCTTCTAGACGTCTTATAATTTTAGCTTTTACATTGAGGTTTATAATCCATTTTGAGTTAATTTTTGTGTATCATGTGTGGTAACGATGAAGGTTTATGTTTTAAAATAAGATGTTCAGTTGCTCTAGTACCATTTGTTGAAAAGACTTTTTTCCTCCTTGTACTGTCTTGGCACCTTTGTTGAAAGTCAACTGACATAGATGTGGGTCGTATTCTGAATTTTCTATGTTGCTCAATTGATACATGAATCTTTTCTTTTGTAAATATTGCACTGTTTTGACTACCGTAGCTTTATAGTCAGTCTTAAAATTAAGTAGTGTGAGTTCTCCAACTTTGTTCTTTTTCAAAATTGTTTGCCTCTTTTAGATCCTATGTCTTTCCTTATAAACTTTAGGATCAGTTTATCGATTTCTACAAACAAATTGCCAAAGTTTTGATTATTATTATATTGAACTTATGGGTAAATTAAGATCCTAACAATATTGAGTCTCCTATATGCTCTAAAGAGGATATATTCTACTTGTACTTTGATTAAGTTTCTGGCAAAAACAAACAAACAAAAAATTCCAGTATGTTTTCCTCCAATTTGTAGCAAAGATGTATTTTTTTTTTTTTTTTTTTGAGTTGGAGTCTCACTCTGTCGCCCAGACTGGAGTGCAGTGGCCACTCCCGGCCACCGCAGCCTCGACCTGCTGGGCTCCGGCGATCCTTCCGCCTCAGCCTTCCAAGTAGCTGGAATTACAGGCATGCGCTACCACGCCCGGCTGATTTTTTGATTTATTATAGAGATGAGGTCTCACTGCCTAGGCGGGTTTCGAACCCGCGGGCTCAAGCAATCCTCTCACCTCAGCCTCCCAAAGGCGCGGGATTACAGGCTGAGCCACCGAGCCCGGCAAAGATGTGTATCTTTTGAGAGTCTATTTGACTCTGAAAATTCTGGTGTACTTCTTGAGGGTCAACAAAGCATTAGTGTTGGGTTTTCTTTCCCATGTGTACCCTAAACCATTATATCAGCAGTTTGGAACTAAGAAAGAACCAGCATGCTGGTTTAAATTTCTTTTCCATAGACTTAGGAGATTCAGTTAAAATAATTTTGAGTGACATGAAGAAGCCCATTAGTACTAACCTTATCCAGACCTATTGATTCTGCCCTTTATATAAAATAATGCTTCAAAATACCCACTCTCAGTGAAACAGGTAATAAGAAATGTGCAGTGTCTATTTATCTGAATTTGTTTTTCCATCTGTTAAGGTGCAGAAGACAGAAACTTGGACATAAGGCTTGTTTGGATATTTGATCAAATTCTATATCATCTAGTACTGGGAACACTCTGCTCTCCCACTGAGAATATCTTCACATTTTAAAACATCAATTAAAATTTTTCCCCTGAGAAGCTCCTAATTGCATAATAGTGAAATGTCAGTAGGAACACAGCTCAGCAATCATTCATTTGATGCTATTGTTTTTATCCCTTCCAACTGACAGTAGTACAATAGCTGCTTATTTACTTTCTGCCCATGTTTTTAATCCGAGTCCAACAAGCATAACATAAGTCTTTAACTTTACTCCAAGTAGAAATTGTTCAAGTAGCAAAGATTCAACCCATCTTTATACTGTAGCTGGTTTCAATCTGGAGCTATTTTCTCCAAAATAAAGGGAAGGCTTTTGTTTAATAGATAGGAAAGGTGCTATTTAATCTATTGTACTAACAGTTGTAAGATTCTAGTAAAACCAAAAAATGAGTAGGAGGACCAGATATATTTAAGCATCCTTATGTGTCTGCAATTGTGCTAGGTGCTGGAGATACACTGGTGAACAAGACACATATATCTCACCTCTCCTCACAAAACTTACAGCTCACAGGGAAGATGGACAATGAATAAGTGTGAGAAAGGTTAGAAGGGAAAGTGAGGGTGTTTTACTGAATAGTTTGTAGGAGATAATAAGTCTCATAGCCTCTTCTAACTTTGGGCAGCCCGATTCATGTTTAAACTCATCCCATTGGTAACTACCTAGGTTTCTACCACAGTAATCAAGTCACTGGGCTATCTGGGTCTAGTCATTTATGTTCCCCTAGTCTTAACTTCCTCTTCTAAAGAATGAGGGAAAATTCCTTCTGGCATTTGAAACACATACACTAATGTAAGACCACATTATTTCTTGCCAGAGCTGTAATATTAAGTAGGTTATGGACCTCCAAGTTAAAATCAAGGGATGTGGCATTCTCCCAGTCTGAAGTTGTTACATAAACTCTATCTGCTTTGGGATAGGAAGGGATTCTGAGCCTTTGGGTGTGTGGATGTAGCCTGAAATATCTCAGCCCTGGCTTTACAATAGGATCACCGATGGAGCCTTTAAAAATATCCTGATGCCCAGTTACACCTCAGACCGAGTGATTTTAATGTGCAATCAGATTTGAAGAATTTGTACCATGAGTAATGAATTCCTTCATCTCTGACCCAGGGGTCTTATGTCTTCTGCCAGCATCTATGAAACTGTGGCTGGCTGACTCATCAGTTTGCAGGCAGAGTGAAATCTCAGAACTGGAACAGTTCTTGACAAGATGCTTAGGGGGAAGCTTTCATTCATTTCTGATGTTTCCTTTCAGTGAGTAGAGGCCCATTAGAATTCTACTCAGGTCTTTCTCTCCCCCTTTATTGACTACATCCTAAGAGAGGTGGAGAAGATTATCTGACTGGTAAACTGAAGGATTGCCATGGCCCAGCTCCATCCCAGTTCCTTCCTTGGGGGCTTGTTTTACACAGGGAGTGGGAGTTCTCCTTTCTCCCATAGGGTATTGATTTTCCCATCACACCTCCAGCAGGTGGAAAAATCTGTCTACTTCTTGGGTTCATTTAGCAAGCCCATTAGGCAAACTGAAAGATCCCAGTTTTGGAACCCCTGCTTTTTTTTTTTATGACAGACTACATGCAAATTTGCCTTCCCTTTTCCCCAGAGAGAGACATTATCTTTATTACACTAGTTAGAAAACAAACATTCACCCTCCTTCCAAGGCTCAACTTTGACTACATAATCATTCTTGAAAAGATAGTCTGGAAAAAGGGCTGTCAATATCTCTACTTGTGAAGTGTGTGGAAGTACGAGAGAATTCTCTCCCAGCACATCTGTGGATGATCATATTCATTCTGGTTTAATTCTGTTAGTTTAAAATCCTAGCAGGGCCTCCAAAATGTTAGGTCAGACCTGCCAGGGGTGTCTGCAATCCATTGCCATACAAAAGACACAAATAATTGCACAGAAGTTAGATTGGAAAATATAGTTTATTTAGAAAGTAAATTGGAGAGTGAGAGAGAGAGGAAATCTGCCTTCCCAAGGTAGGGGAGGGGGCCAAAGCTAGGAAAAATGGTGACCATTGCTCAAAGAGCCACATGGTCAGACCATAGTTTAGCAAAGTAATGGGCAGAAAGTAAATTAGAAAGAGACAGAGAGAGAGGGGGGAGATTCACCTCCCCAAGGTAAGGGAGGGGAACTCCAAGGCTTAGGAAAACATGGCCTGGCCATAACTCAAAGAACACATGGCCTGGCCAGTGCTTAACAAAACAATGGTGAATGGCTGCTTGAAGATGAATGTCTTTTAAACCTTCCCTTTGGTGGAGGGCAGGTCATTAAGGTGATTGGGTGGTGTGGTCTGTTCTAAGTTATCACGAAGGGGCAGGTAAGCGCAGGTACTGATGTCAGGTGATGGACAACAGGCAGATGGGTGGGTTAGTCACATAACTGTTGCCATGTTGATGGGGTCTGCCATGAAGGGCTGATTAGTTAACTTGTTTACAAAACAAGCTGGGGAGGGTGTTGTAAAACAATTATCAATAGCTACCTCTGAGAAACCAGTTCTGTCCCTGGCTAGTGATTAGAGGGTAAGGTAAGTTAATGTGAACTGCTAGAAAAACATGACAGAACTAGACAGTGTTAAAATGGTTGCTCATTGGGTATATTGACCCCCATCTTATGTCCTTTCACTAACCCTGTGAGGCAAAACTGTAGGTAAGACTATGACTGTTACGGTAGTTTTTTGAAAATATAATTTTAGGTACATTGAATCTCCTTGATGTCGGGCAACTTCCAACCCAAGACATATATCTTATACCTGTTAAAGATTGAGTCTTTTGGGAAGCAGATTCTAACATGAAGTTTAGGATGCAGGATGTTTTTAAAGGTATGCTCTTGGGATCAACATCAGTATAAGGGAAGTGAAGGAAAGAAGCAGAATTGGGCAAGAGGGACTTTGAGCTGCTAGGTAGAACCAATCGGAGCCTTGGCTAATGCAATCAAGAGTTCTGAAACTAAAATGAACCTTCAGAGTTATTCCCAGTTGGGTTAGGTGGCTAGACCTTGATACTGATGTATAAATGTGTTATTGGCTACATGCAGTCTTAGAAAGGACATGACCTTGGGTGAAGGGGTTGTCTGTTGCCAAAGCAATTCTTGAAGTGACTGACAGCTGAAAACTATTGACCTCCAGAAACTGGGCAAGTCCTTCTTTGAAGGGGAATCTGGGCTATACATCCCCAGTGTCCACAGTGATAGTAAAGGTTGGAAAGCAGTCCTGCATTCACCCATTAATGGTGAACATTTCTCTTACAATAACATTTCTGAATTTATGGACAGTTGAGTGGACATTGCATTACATAGCTATGAATGCCTTGTAAGTCTGCCAAAATCCAGAAAGAAATTAATGAACTGTGTGGGGGGAGGCAGCACAGGCCACTGCTCTGCTTGAAGGTTCCCTGCTTTGCTGTTTAGAACATGGGTGGGCGGTAGAACAGTGCCAAACATCAGAGGGACTAATTTTTCTCACAGATTTTAGGTTATGTGACTAATTTAATCCAGAACAGAACCAAATCACTAGCTAAAATAAAAACAACCATCACTTAAGCTAGTATTGTGGCATTCAGTTTTTTTTCTGATATTTTCTGCCTCTTACAGTGAAAAAAATATCTGAATAGGGGGTGGTGGTTGCGGGCTCCCAACAGGTGGTGAGAGTTGGTCTCTGGCAATCCACATAATTATCATTTGTATCCCATTTGGCCTCACCATTCTTCCCATTTCCTGTGCTGTTGTTTGCATATCTGTATGGTTGATACATTTCAAATATACATGGATGTATGAACAAAGAGAGCTTCTGTTGATGCTAAATAATGCCTGGGTTTTTTTTTTCTGGAATTATTTTAAGTACTTAACAAATAACTGTGCACCTCTTACTTGCTTGTTGTATCTTAATTCCTTGCAACAGTGCTGCAAAGTAAATAGCACTGCTGCCATTTTCTAAATGAGTTTGTTACTTGTCTATGGTCGCGTGGCTTGGATAGGGATGTCATATTCTTTTTTTTTTCACTCTCTTTGTTTTAAAGATGTAGGGTACAATTCAGGGTTAGGTACACAAATGTTGATTATGCAGGTACCCTTGTTGATGAGGTATGCCCCTCCCTCCCCTGGTAGTTTTCCTCAACTGCCAATCCCAACCGCTTTTCCCTGGCAGGTCCCCCACTACTGCCTATCCCTTTCTTACAGTATTATGATAATTGTTCAAGGCCTGCTTATGAGTGAGAACATATGCTACTCTGTTCTTTGTTTCTGTGATCGATCACTGAATACGATAGACTCTAAATCCAAGGGATGGCATATTCTAGTTCAATAATTGAGGTGTCTATGAAACACAACTTTATTTTATGTTGACAGTTTTATTTCTATTAAAAGTTTCAGATTCTATTGGGCAATAGGAAATGTAATCTCGGTTACTTTGGATATCTTCTCTTTTCCCAAGTTTGCATCTTATTTTAGTGGAGAAGACTGCTACATGGTAGTCAAGACACTGATGGGAAAGGGACTATGATCTTCCGTGTCATCATCTACTCCTGCTGGATCTGCTGAGACATGTTTGTGTCTCTTTGGTGTTCAGTCATTGGTCCATGTAGATTACTGCACTCAGGATGCCTCATCCCTGCTTCATAGTCTTTTCAGGGGCCCTAGCTCTCATTGCCATGTCTCAACTGCTCTTGGTTACAAAGAAAGCATTCTATTGTTCTTGTAGCATCTGTCTAGACATCCCATGCAGCCTTTTGTACTCTGGGGTCTTGCCACTTTACATGGTGTATTAGTCAACTATGCATTGCTATAAAGGAATATCTGAAGCTGGGTAATTTATGAAGAAAAGAGGTTTATTTGGTTTATGTGTTTGCAGGCTGTACAAGAAGCATAATGCTAGCATCTGCTTCTGGTCAGAATCTCAGGAAGCTTTCAGTTATGGCAGAATGGGAAAGGAGAGCAGATGTGTCACATGAGGGGAAAGGGAGGAAGAAAGAAGGGGGATACCACACTCCTTTAACCAATCAGCTCTCATGTGAACTAACAGAGGAAGAACTTACTCGTGATCATAGGGACAGTACAAAGCCATGTGTGAGGGAGCCACACCCATGGTCCAAACACCTCCCACTAGGCCCCACCTCCAGCATTGGAGATCACATTTCAACATGAGATTTGGAAGGGACTTATATCCAAACTGCATCACATGGCTTTACCTAGAAAAGGATGGAAAAGTCTCTCAGCTCCTCAAAACTGTCTTGGGGTTCCAGTTGTCCCTCAGGGAAGGGCAGGCATAAGACTTAGAGACACTACTTTTTGGAGAACATAGCCATCTCCAGACTATAAGCTGTATTGCTATTTTACTAATTCTTTCTTTATTCATGTCCTAAGGAATCTTTTATTTTTTAAACATTGTTGAGGTATAATTTACATACATTAAAATGCACAGATCTTAAGTATACAATTCAATAAGCTTTGGAGAATGTTTACAGTGGTGTAACTCACACCCCTATTAAGATATAGGACATTTCCATCACAGAAAATCCCCCTTCATTCCCCTTTCCAGTCAATCCCCATCCCCAACCACTTTTCTGATTTTTATCGGTATTTATTAGTTTTGACCTGATTTGGAACTTCATATCAATGGAATCATGTAGTATGTACTCATGTATCTGGCTTTTTTTCATTTGGCATGAGGTTTTTGAGATCCCAGAAATATTTTTAATCCCACTCTTAAACTATCATGCTTTATTTCATGAGGCCCTCCAAAGCTGCTTATGACTTTGCAGCTCCAAAGCCTAAACTTTTAGAATTTAAAAGCTTTTCTTAGCTTTTTTCCTATATCATCTCCTTCCTTTGATCAAAATTTATCTATTTAAGCAGAGGAAGGTCAAGAAGTACCAGGAAATATGAAGGAAACCTTAGTCAATAGCTATAAGAATTATCCCATCACACAGTTAAGAGTGGAGTCAGGATTTCAATCTAGGGCTCTCTGACCCTGAAATGTTTGCTTTTAACAACTGTTCCCAATTTTTCCTGAAAGATTTAAAGAGTTGACTGCTAAGAAGAGGGAGAAAGATAAAGAGTTATATTGAAATATGAGTTGCTGTTCACAGAGGTAAGTGGCAAAAAATATTTCAGACCAAAGCTTCAGGAAGATAAGCTAGCATTAGTGCAACTCAATGAGAAATAGATGAAAAAAAATTAAGGATCAGTTGTGAAGGTTCTCACTGGTGAGATTAAGCCTTCTGAAGACGATCCATGATTAAAAGTAAACAGCTGAATTTAGAAGAAGCATGGCAGAACTAATTAAGTGTCTCTCCCTGCTAAGTGCCCTTTCCCTCGTGGTTTGTCGGATTAGTTGAGTTGGACTTGGCCACTAACTACCTGCATAGCTATGGGCAAGTCTTATCACTTTCTTGAGCTTCATTACTGCAATGCTAAAATGAGAGGATTACAGTAAACGGTCACTTCCTTCTAACTCAAAACCATAATAAATCAATGTTTGTTGTGCCCTGCAAATATTCACTCAACCCAAAGATCCTTGCCAAAGATGCAGGATATGCTAGTTGCATGAATGACATGGAGGGTTACAATCATGTTTTCTGCTTCTGTAAAAGATGGAATATTCACTCTTTGGATCCACCACACAAGCATGAAACAACAAGAGATGAAAATGGCTTCAATATGTTTTTATGCTTTTATTTGGTAGTACTAGCTATAGAGTGAAAGAATCTAAACCATGGTCTTCTTATCTGGAAGCACAATAATGTGACATTTGAAATAAATTAGACTGTGGTGACAGCAAAAAAAAAAAAGGTGGTTTGCAGTGCCATAGAATGGTCTAATTTTGCCAAAGGACATAGGTGCACCCTAGCTTAAATTTGAGATTACATAAATAAAATACCATGGTTCTATGGACTATAATAATAACAAGCTAACATGTACTTAGAACTTCTATACTATATTTTAGAACATTTTACAAATATCACTATTAATGTATTATAATAAATATTAAAGATAAGATTGATGTATTGTTGTCCCCAGTGAAGATAAGTAACTTGCCCAAGGTTAGAAAACTGTTTAGTAGAATGTTTTAACTATTACATTTGTGAATTTACTTGGATATCATCTAAGAATTCATTTTTATGTAACTTACTGCTTCTGAATTTAGCTTATAATTTTTTTGTTTTGTTTGTTCAACCATAAGATTTGGTTTGACCAAAATGTTTGTTCTACTCCTAATTTTTTGGGAAAACTATTAAAGTTCAAAATCTTCCATAAAAAGACTTAGGGAGAGGGAACAGAAAAGGCTTTGCTTTATGGAGTCTCAAGAAAAAAATGATTGGATTAACTTATGCTTAAATCCTACCTTTGACATCTTGAAAAATGACATGAATAATAGATGGAAATGGTTAAAACTTAATGAGATTCCATAGGAATGAATGTCATAGTCGGTTTGGGCTGCTGTAATAAATACTTTAGACTGAGTAATTTTTGTGTAATAGTTTATTTCATACAGTTCTGGAGACTGGGAAGTTCAAGATCAAGGCAGCAGCAGATCTGTCATCTGGTGAGAGTTCACTCTCTGCTTCAAAAATGGCGCCTTATAGCTGTGTCCTCACATGGCAGGAAGGGCAAACAAGCTCCCTCAGGCCTCTTTTATAAGAGCATTAATATCATTCATGAGGGTAGGCAATCTAATCACCTCACCTCTTAATATCTCCACATTGGGGATTAGGTCTCAGCATATGAATTTTGGGGGGACACCATTCAGACCACAGCCAATGATGAAAGAAAATGTACTAAGATAGTCTTCAAAGTTTCTGAATTTTTTTTTTTTTGAGTTGGAGTCTCACCCTTCGCCCAGGCTGGAGTGCAGTTGCACACATGCTCATGGCCATCCCAGCGTCGACCTGCTGGGCTCCAGGGCTCTTTCTGCCTCAGCCTTCCGAGTAGTGGGAACTATAGATGCCCGCTACCACGGCTGGCTATTTTTTATTTTTTATTGTAGAGACGAGGTCTCGCCAAGTTGCCTGGGCTGGTCTTGAACCTGCAGGATCAGACAATCCACTTGCCTTGGCCTCCCAAAGTGCTGGGATTACAGGCTGAGCAACAGAGCCTGGCCGTTTCTGAATTTTTATTCAGGTGTTACTTTGCTACTTGTTCTACACATTCTCATGATACTGTTCATTTGTGAAATGTTTTTCTCCAGAGATGTGTCCCCAAAGAACAGTGACCTGGTGAGGAACATGGTATGCAGGACTTCCCATAGAAAAGAACTCTACCCGTGTCCTTTGTTCTGACACTCCAAGGCAGCTCTAGGCAGACAGAGCCTCACTTCAAGAGGTGTTTTCACAACAACTATCAACAGGAGCAATCTCCAGGTTTCAAAATAAAGGCCAATTCAGGGGCACTTGACACAGCCCCCTCCTCTCATGGCCATGTGCCAGCAAGTGGGCCTTCTCTGGAATAGCATAAAAACCTGAAAAGAGTGACTTGTTTAAAATGTTTGCAATTAAAAAAAATCACCCAAGGAGCCTCATGGAAAAGTATGAAGTATTTATTTAAATAAAGTAGGCCCAGCTCTCTTGCATTTGGGAATGCAGGCTTTCTAAAGAAATAGATCAGCAGAATTACTTGGGGGTTGGGCTTAGAAACCTTAAGATTTTTCAAAGTCATGATTGTGCTTTTTTTGCCTTTCTGAGATAGGAGTCAAAGTATAATTACTTCTCAGCATCAAACAAGTGCATGGGTAAGTTAATAAGACAATAAACCAAGGGTTGATATGGCAGGGAAGAGTCTCTCACCATTTATCTCACAACCAGTATCTAAAGGATTTTATGAGACAAAAAGTTTTCTAGAAAATATTATCATGGGAGTCCCGTTTGCTGTAATCTTGGTATAATACAAAATAAATGCTTTCACCTATTACTGCCTGGGGAAATAGTGAATGGACAGTGAGAGGGAATGTTGGTATTTATTAGCCATTTGGAAAAAACAATGAACTTTGAAATTATAAGAGCTGGATTTGCTACAAGTTAATTATGAGACCTTGGATCAATCAGTCAGTCCAATGAATCACAAACTTGAGTGATTCTGAAAGAATCACATGAAGAACTTGTTAAAACAGATTTCTGGGTCCCACCTCTGGAGATTCTGATTCACTAAGCCTAGGATAGGGCCCAGGAATCTGTATTTCCAACCCACTCCCAGGTGATGCTGATGCTTCTGATCTGGGGACCACACTTTGAGGAGCAAGGAAGTCTTGGGCTAAACTCTTCTTATTTTTAGAAGGAGTCTACTATGTTAGAGGATTGCTTAAATCTCTTCTGGCCCTACAACATTCTCTGAGGCTTTATTTTGTTTCACTTGCCGTTCTGAAAGTGTCTGTAATTTTTATTTCTAATGGCAATGGCTAATGGTAGAGCATAAATTAAATCACTGAGGGAGAAGTTGTCTTAGGGAAATTTTGTTGCTGTAAAAGTATTAGCCATTAGGAATAGGTGCCTACTTAATATTTTACATTCAATTTTATGTTTGAGTCTCCTTAGTGAAATGGGAAGAATCCTCTGGTAGGCTAGAGTTTAAGTCTTGACTCTGCCACTTACTAGCCTCATGATCTTAAGCTTTCTTAGTTTCTTCACCTGTAAAATGGGAAAATCAATTCCAGGTCCTTCCTATATTAGTGGTCCCTAGAATATGCATTTAAAGGTACTTTGTAGGTTGGAGGGAGCCATGCAAGTGTAAGGAATGACTGTGTGCAAGGCATAGTAAGTAGGGATGGTGACACAGAGGCACTGAGCTGGTTTCAGGGTGATTCAGTAGAGGCCATGTGGTTTCCTAACACCACTCTACAAGCAGCGTGGGTCTTTGCTCCAGCTCTGTGTCTTAGTTTGTCTGCAGAAATGTCTGTTACCTACTTTGTAAGGCCTGACACTGAAAGGAGAAATCAAAAGCTGACAACTGTATGAGTCACAAAAGCAGAACTGTATGAGTCACAAAAACTGAATACTATGGAAGAAGAAATTATAATATTATAAGAGTTAGACCTCCTCAATGGAGGAGGAGCTGGGGGAGGCAAACATTGGACAGTAGGAGGTAGAGCTGAGGGCTCAGGGAACGGTCACCAACCAGTCCCAGCATCAGCAAATCAGTCAGAGCTTCTGGGAAAACCCTGGAGCTTGGCAAGTTCAATGGGTGGAGCTGGACCACAAAGGGGAGCTGGTAGAGTTGTCATAGGGAGTGGTTGTCTCTCTGTGGTCACTGCCTCTGTACGTTTGCAGGATTAGTGGTGGGCCTGGAATTACTGTTGGTCAGCAGGGGCTGGGGAGCTGGATACAGAGGCGAGTAGAGGAAAAATTGTGTCTCACCACCTCTAGCCAACAATGACCTTCAGAATGCAATGGCTGCTGCTTCCCTTCTCTCCCCCAAATCTTATACAACCTTACCCCTGGCCAACTCTAACTCAGAACCATGCAGGAAAGGAGATTCTGGAAAACTTTGTTCCCAGTATTTAAAAATTGGCCATAGAACAAGTCAATATGATATATGACAGCATTTCCTCCCTCCCTCCTTCCCTCTCTCCCTCCCTCCTATCTCTCTCTCTCTCTCTCTCTCTCTCTTTCTTCCACAGGGTCTTGCTTTGCTGCCTAGGCTGGAGTGCAGTGGTGTGATCACAGCTCACTGCAGCTTCAAACTCCTGGGCTCAAGCAGCCCTCCTGCCTCAGCATCCTGAGTAGCTGGAACTACAGGCACTCACCACCATGCCTAGCTATTTTTTTTTTATTTTTTGTAGAGACAGAGTCTCACTATGTTGCCCAGGTTGGTTCTCAAACTCAAGTGATCCTTTTGCCTTGGTCTCCTAAAGTGTTGGGATTACAGGTGTGAGCTACCATGCCAGACCCAACAGCATTTCTGAAGCACATGCTGACTGAATAAGATGTATCTCCTTATTCTAGGGAGGCAAGTCATTCATCTCTAAAATAGACAGAAAACAGCACTGTATATGAAGAATAAAATATATTCAATCCATTGAATAATAAATTATAGACATTGAAGCATCTTGATAATGCACGTACATGTGTAAAAGTATTTATAAGGCATTATTTGTGTGGGTATACACACACTTACACAATCACAAATACAAGCAACCTCTAGAAGTAGCCAATGGGAGTTCACAGGACCAGTCTAGGCAGGATGTCCTAGCAGAACTTGGAATGCAGGGAACACCAGCATACTCTGTTAGAAATGGGGACAACTCTGCATGTGGTTCCTGGAGCGTGTTTACTCAGTGTGTAAACAGTGGCAAAGGCAGAAAGGATAAACACTATGTGGTGCATATACTATTGCTCCTCATTACTTGCAGATTCCATATTTGTAAATTTACCTACTTGCTGAAATTTGTTTGTAACCCCCAAATCAATATTGGAGGCCCGGTAGTGCAGTCTCCAGTCTGCAGCCTCAAGACATGACTGCAGTCATTCACAGACATGCACAGGTGGTGAAAATTGTAGTTATTCAATGCACTCCTTCCCAGCTGACATCTAACAAGGGAACACTCTGCCTTCTTGTTTCAGCTCTCAGACTGTAAACAAGTGTCCTATTCATGGTCTGTTTCGTGCCATGTTTTCACCCTTTTGTGCTGTTATGTAGATGACTGTGCTGTTTAAAGTGGTCCCCAAGCTTAGTGCTGAAGTATTGTCTAGTGTCCCTAAGCAGAAGAAGGCAGTGATGAGTCTTACAGAGAAAATACATGTTTCAGACATGAGGTATGGTGCTGTTGGCCAGGTGTTCAATGTTAGTGAATCAACAATATCTATTAGATAAGGTCTCTTTAAACAGAAACACACATAAAACAAAGTTATGTAATAATCAGTTGATGAAAATGTGACCAGAGGCTCAAAGGAACCTGTATTTCTCCTAGGAGCAATACTTCAGTAATCACTAAGGCAGTATTCAAGTATTCATGGTGACATAACTACCACAAACAAGGAGGCACAGCTGTACATTTCAAAAGGAGGGATATATGCTTCTCAGAAATATATTGATCTAACGAGGAAAAGCAGATCCTAATCTGTTAGCCTTTGACTGATGCCTAAAATGACATTCTTAGTGTTTTGCCAGCCCATTGCAATGTACATATCCCTAAGGTGATTGTTCTGTAAGCCTTATCAGCCAATTACACTTCAGTATAAATGAACTCCGAGTATTTTCCTAAGATCAAATTACTATAGGGAATGAAGAGTAGAAAGAGAGTTTGAACTTAGGTAGTTGAAGCAGATAGAGAAAGATTCCACATAAATGAGGTTGGGTTGAAGCAAAAGGAAACAAGCATCCAGAGACAACATTTTTTTTTGTTTTTAAGAATTACATATCTTAGCTTTATTTATTGGTGAATATCTTATTCTCCTTGATTCATCAGCAGATTGTAAACTCCTTAAGAAGCAGGTATTAAAAAGTCTTGAATATTTGACGCTTCCTAGAGTGTTGTTTTTAAGAAAATTATCTTTGAGCCAATTTTTGCTTACATTGTCTATATAATATTCATGTACTTGACACTCTTGCTTTAGGGTAAACCCTCTCTGAAATCTGAATAAAATCTCTTTGGGATTACACAAATAAGAATAGCAATAGGGAAAAAAATGTGATTTGTATACCAAATGTATAATGTTCTACTCTTCACAGAAGAATACTGAGGAAAGCATTCGGGACTGTTTTCTCTAGGTTGCTTTTCCAATTCTTCTCCCTCGTTCTACCATTTCTTTGCTTCTGACATAATGGTATTTTGCTGTTTTATTTATTTATTTTTGAGCTAGAGTCTCACTCTGTCGCTCAGGCTGGAGTGCAGTGGCACACTCACAGCCACCCCAGCGCTGACCTGCTGGGCTCCGGCAATCCTTCCACCTCAGCCTTTCAAGTAACCGGAACTACAGGCATACGCTACCATACCCAGCTAATTTTTTGATTTATTGTAGAGACGAGGTCTCACCATGTTACCCAGGCTGTTCTCGAACCCGGGGGCTCAGACAGTCCTCTCGCCTCAGTCTCCCAAAGTGTTGGGATTACAGGCTTGAGCCACCGCACCCGGCATAATGGTATTTTAAATCTTCCAATATGCCATATGGTCACTTATCTCTGGGTCTTGCAAAACTGGCCCCTTGTCAAGACATATGCTTTCCAATACCTTCCTCAGTCTCTTAGCTGCTCTTTATTTTCAGGTCTCGACTTTGATTTCCCCTCATTCAGACTAACTAGGCTCTCTAGGTTTTCACCAGGTGTGGCGCTGTGGGCTTCTCATGTCATATCCTCTGTGTGTGTTTCTTGTGTACTAGCACTTCTGACATTGGATCAAAATGCCCTGCTTACTCTCTGAGTTTTCTACTGGGTTGAAGTCTCAATAAAGATCTGGAAAAAATGTATCTTGTTTACTATTGAAAACAGTAGTTGTATGATAAGCATGGGGTACATTATGGTTGAACAGATAAATAGCTAGCATGTCTCTTCCAAGTTTGAGTCAGGAAAAAAAAAATAAAGATTTCATATGGGCTTTCTTAGCCCCCAGACAAGAACCTCTGAATATTAGTAACTGCTCCCATATTTTGAGTCTATGCATGTTAATTTGAACACCATATCTCTATTTGACAGTTGGCTATAGCTTTGCAATAAGCAATCACAAAATCTTAGTGGCATACTAATTGACATTTATTTTGCTCATGGATCTATGGGTCAGCTACGAAAGCTCTGCTTTATGCTTTTGTTCTGAGAGTTGGCTGGGATGGATTCCTCCTTGTGGTTCATTTTGGGACTCAGGTTAAAGGGTCAGCAGTTACACAGATTTCTGCTCATGGCAATGGCAATGGCAAAGGCACACTTGACCATGCAAGTAGATCTCAAGCCTTTGCTTGTGCCACGTGTACCAACATCTTATTGGTTAAAACAAAGGGTGTAGAAAGGGCCCCTCCAGGCAAATGTTGACAAGTTTCCCTCTTCTGAAGGAAGAGCACAGACAAGGTTTTCCAGTGTAACAATTTTGCTTTAAGTCTTGGGAAAGCGTGGAAGAGGGCATTAGATGTTTTGTAAATGAATTGCATAGTATAAGGAATCGATGGGCCCTCTCCTTCCTGAAAATGGTCAGCACATCTTCTCTCTGAGTAAGTAAAATCTCCCTAAGTGGAGTCATTTCAGAGAAATAGTCATTAAAACACAAAAACAATGAAAGATTGTTTTAGATTGAGAGCACCCTTTGCAAATAGCTCAACAAACCATTTAATTCTGATGATGGTTGGCATTGTATGAAGATGAAGAGTAGGTCTTCATGGCCATGGCAAAACTAACAGCATGGCTTTGTGAAAGGTTTTTGAGATTGCTGGTAAGATCAATAGCATTAATGTCCACAAGGAAGATTTTCTTCCATGGATTTTATTGTTTATTTTTTAATTTAAATCTTTCATTCATCTGGAATTTAGTTTTGGATATGGCAGGAGCTAGGGATTCAATTTTATTTTCTTCCACATGCATGGACAGATGTGACAATATCACTTAGCAAATAAACTACTCTTTTCCTACTGAATTTAAATACTGCCATTATCCCACCTTATACTTTAAGAAATTCACTGGAATCTATCTCTGGAATCTCTATTCCATAGTACCACTGTATCTGCACAGCTCTATGCCAATACTATATTATTTTAACAATAGTGGTTTTGTGGTATGTTTCATATCTAAGATAAGCCCCCCTGCATTACTCTAACTTCTCTGTGATACTTTTCTTGAGTATTTAGATTTATATGTGCTTTACTATATAGTTATATACTTACAAATTCCTCCTGAGATTATAATTAATACTCCACTGAATTATATATTGATTTTAGGTGAATGACTTTATGATTCCAAGTATTTCCATAGAAGACTATGTATGTCTTTCTATTCAGATATTGTTTTATACCTTTAATAAGAGATGTAAAAGACCTGGTAGGACTTTGGACAGAGAGAAGGTCAGTGTGGCTGGAACAGAGAGCTGGGACAGGGGTGGGGGGATATTAAGGACCATAAGTGGAAGTCATTCTCACTCTTCAACATGACTTTAGTGAATCTTTCTTATGTGTTAGTGTAAAAATTTATTTCTCAGAAGGTATTTTTTATCTCCCTTATTCGCAAATTCTGAAGGAAGCCATAATGTGTATTTCTTACTGCAAAAGGATTCTTATTTTTGGTGGGGAATGGTGGCTCACACCTGTAACCCTAATGCTTTGGGAGGCCAAGGCAGGAGGATCCCTTGAGGCCAGGAGTTTGGGACCAGCCTGGGCAATATAGTGAGATACCCTCTCTACGAGAGAGAGAGAGAGAGAGAGAGAGAGAGAGAGAGAGAGAGAGAGAGAGAGAGAGTTTGTTTTCATGACTAGTTACAGCACTTATTAAAAATTACCATTGAACAGAGGCAGAAAGTAGAATGGTGGTTGCCAGAGGCTAGGGGGAGGAAGGAATGAGGAGTTAGTGTTTAATGAATATAGTTTCAGTTTGAGAAGATACAAAAGTTCTGGAGATGGATGGTGATGATGGTTGCACAACAGTGTGGATGTAAATGCAACCAAGCTGTATACTTAAAAATGGTTAAAATAATAACTTTTAAGATTTATATGCTTATATATATTACCATAGTGAAATAAAGAAAAATAAGGCATGTGATTAGCTGGAAAAGAATCACAGTCAATGTTTATATGGGTGTGAAGACGGTATTTGTTTCTTACAATTAATACTTTTAGGGAAATCATGATAGCTGTTACTATACTAATTTCCAAAGAGGAAAGGCAGAGACATTTTAAAAGCGACTATTTTTCATTAGTCTGCAAAGCTTGTTTATATTGGGGTTTTTTTGTGTACAAATAGAAAGTATACAAGACTTTGAATGATAATTTATAATAAATGAGAATAAAGGCTACCTAAGAAAATATTTTTTAAAAGGATTACCATTGAAATGAAAATCAGCAACAAGAAATTTCAAATATTTCTCTAGTTTCTGAGAATATATTCATAGATACCAACTGAGGAACTCTGATGTTGGGCGTGTTTCTTGCTCTTGCTTTAAGATACATCTTGAAAAATTGGTAAAGTAGTGGGCACCATTTGTTTCTGAAACCCTTTTCTTTTTCTTCTTTTTCAGTCCCCATATTCTGGTACCCCTTTTCTTATCTTTCAAGTGTCCAGTGTCCTTTATGCTACTTTGATCACTTTAGTCTGAAATGCAGCCTAGCATTCAGTTAGAAAACCTTGAGTTTGAATTTTAGTTTGAATTTACATATGATTCTATCACTTTGTGTGAGTGAATTAACCTCTCTGAACCTTGATTTCCTCATTTATGATTTGAGGATGCTCCTCCCACCTACTATTCCATGATACAGTATTGCTTTGAAGACAACAAACCACAAAGCCTCCAACAACCACCACTGGGGAGAGGAGAACCTATTCAGTAAATGGTGCTGGGAAAACTGGCTGACTACATAGAAGATTGAAACAGGATCTCTACCTATCACCATACACAAAAATTAACTCTAAATGGATCAAAGGCCTAAACGTAAAACCTCAAGCTATAAGAATCTTAGAAAATGCAGGAGACACCCTGGAAACCAATTCCTATTCAAAATCCTAAAGGCCAATACCTTAAGAGATAAGATAGACAAGTGGGACCTCATCAAACTAATGAGCTTCTGCAAAGCAAAAGAACCCCATCAAGAGAGCAGGGAGACAGCCCACAGAATGGGCAGAAATATTTGCCAACTGTTTATCTGACAAAGGACTAACGTCTAGGTTCTACAAGGAACTCAAACACGCTGAAAGAAAAAGAACAAACAGCCCCTTTAAAACGTGGGCAAGAGACATGAATAGACACTTCTCAGAAGAAGATATACGGGCAGCCAACAGACACATGAAAAAGCGCTCAGCCTCACTCATCATCA
>NW_007248374.1:54669-56364 GCF_000164805.1 Carlito syrichta
GAGGACAGAGTGAGACTCCAACTCAAAAAAAAAAAAAGAAAATAGAAAATTGAAAGAAAATAAACGAATGTGTGTGTACATCTAAATATATATACTTATGCAAAAAATAAAATATCTTACATTTTCAGGAATCTTTAATTATGAGTTATAAATTACATGTCACTCTAAACAAGTATTTCTCAACTGGGAGTGATTTTGTCACTCCCAAGGACATTTAGCAACATCTGGAGACATTTTGTTTGTCACCACTGTGGCCAGTACTGCTGACATCTAGTGGGTAGACAACAGGGACGCTACTAAACATCCTACAACATACAAGACAGCCTCCACAACAAAGAATTATCTGACCCAAAATGTTAAGAATGCTGAGGTTGAGAAATCATTTTTTAATTAGTCTGTATTGACGTAAATGTAATTTCTTTCACATCTGCATTATTTCATTTTTGAAAATCTCCACAAAATGCGTGTGCAACTACCTGCCCTTGCAAAAATGTTCTTAGTGATTAACTGTACTTTTTTTCTGAGCTGGGTTTTCTACACAATGAGGAAGAAGTACATAAATAGAATCACTGCATAAGCCTCACAGACCTACCCATGTGGTCTTTGGGAAGGGAAACTGATAATTATTTTTCTATTCCTTTATCTAAGGAATCTGTACCAAAATGTGTTTCTATAAAAACTTCTAAGGAATTCAGCACTTGAAGAAAATAAAACAAATGAAAATTTAATCCTGACTATGCATAATATTTCTTTAATCTCCAGTTTTAACATTTTGATAGACAAAGACAGAGCCACATTATTTTAAATCTAAAGCTAGCAAATAATTGTTGCTTCTCTTTTGTCTTTTTTTAGTTAGAAGGTATATCTTTTGGGGCCAAAACAGATACAATTCTTTTTTTTTTTTTTTTTGAGTTGGATTCTCACTCTGTCACCCAGACTGGAGTGCAGTGGCCGCTCCCGGCCACTGCAGCCTCGACCTGCTGGGCTCCGGTGACCTTCTGTCTCAGCCTTCCAAGTAGCTGGAACTACAGGCACCCACTACCACACCCGGCTAATTTTTTTGATTTATTGTAGAGATGAAGTCTCACCAAGTTGTCCAGGTGGGTCTTGAACCCACGGACTCAGGCAATTCACTTACCTCAGCCTCCCAAGGCGTGGGATTACAGGCTGAGCCACCGAACCCAGCTAACCCCACATCTTTATAATAAATAATAACAATAATTAAAAAAAGAAAACAGCAAGCCCTTTTCTGCTGTTTCTATAGTATGTGATATGATCAATAATTGCTATTCCTGTCCCTCTTTCTGCTCAGCCTCACCCAGCCTTGACTTCTCCTAAAGACTTGGACCATTCATTTCTTTCTCTCCTCCTTCTCCTCACTTCCAATCCATCTCCCACAAAAATGCAATTTATTCAGTGAGACTGATTTTAATACAATGTGCAGCAAAGGGAAAATGATTCTTTGTCTTCTAAACTGCTTGCTATGGTTGTTGCATATTAGAAGATGCTCAGTTGGTGTGGTGGCTCACGCCTATAATCTCAGCACATTGGGAGGTCGAGGTGAGAGGATTGCCTGAGCCCACAGGTTAGAGACCAGCCTGGGCAACTTGGTGAGACTTCATCTCTACAATAAATTAAAAAATTAGCTGGGTGTGGTAGTGCATGCCTGTAGTTCCAGCTACTTGGAAGGCTGAG
>NW_007248375.1:0-2693 GCF_000164805.1 Carlito syrichta
GACTGGAGTACTTATATACAGGCAACTACATGACCTTGTGCTAAGAAAGAATAAGGAATCTGGATTACATGAGTCCTCAATCCCAAAAATCTACAGGGCATCTTGGAAAGGGCTAAAAAAGAATCAGAGTTTCGAAGCAGGATCTATGTAAGGAGAGTCCTAATATACAGGAAAATCCACAGCGCTTTGCCAAGGAAAAACAGAATCGGAGTTATAGCAGTCCTCAATACTAAAAATCAAAAGGCCATCTGCAGTGGGCTAAACAAGAATCAGGGTTTAGAAGCTGCAACATAGGTAAAAGCAGTCCTCATATACAGAATCTACTCGATCTCTTTCTAAGGAGAAATAAGAAACCTGTTTGACACGGTACCTGCATCACAATATCTACATGACATCTTGATAAGGCCTAAAAATGAATCAGGGTTTCCAAACAGGATACTGGTGAAAGAGTACTCATATACAGTACACTACATGGCCCCTCGCTAAGGAAGAATGAGGAATCTGTGATACACGAGTTCCCAATTCAAAAAATTCTCAGGGTGTCTTGCTATGGGATAAACAAGAAACAGGGTTTCAAGCTCGTCTCATGTTTTAGAGGTATTTGGCTTGTGGGTATTATGAATCAGTCATTTCAGGACTCTTGCAGCATTCTGGTCCACTTGAGAATTGTAAACGGGTATCTGGTAGTACAAGTCCCTTAGGTTCCTCAGGACAACTAAGGACAGATTCCCGGAACAAAAGTATATTCTTGCCGTATGTGGATTTAACCCTGGTCTTAAGATGAACTTTGTAATCCTGGAATTTCCGTTTGTACTTTTGTTGGAGAGGTGCCGAGGGTTTTGCAGTTGCCAAATATTTAGTTCAAATTATTAAAATGCATCCAAGGAATCATGGATTCCACGTCCCTAGGAAACATCTGGGCATCTTATTTTTGTATCCAGGGTTTTAGAATCCACATAGACAGGTAAAATGAGGGCATCTTGCTAAGAACGGAAAGGGAATCTGATTCTTGGAGTTCTCATTTGCCTACATCTACAAAGTCTCTTGATAAGGTTTAAGCAGCAAGCTGGGCTTCTATGTCGCCACATTTTTGTGTGTCTTTTGAATAGGGAACCAAGAACCTTGGATTCCAAATCCACAAGAACTTCATGGAGTCTTTCTCTTGATATCCAAGCAACAGTAATTCTAATCTCCAGGAAATATCTCGGCGACTTGCCGAGAATTAAGCAGGAATTTCAGTAATGAGAGTCCCCATATTCAGAACACTAAACGACCTGCTGCTATAGAAAAATAAGGAATCTTATTTACAAGAGTCCTCCATCTCAAAAACCTACAGAGCGTGTTCCTAAGAGATAACCACCAATCAGGTTTTGGGAGTAGGTATCTGGATAATGGGAGTCCTCATATACAGGAAACTGCACTCTCTATTGGTAAGGAAGAATACGGAATCTGGTTTACATGAGTCCTCAATCGCCAAAAAAATTTGCTAAGGGCTAAACACGAATTTGGGTTTGTGAAGCATAATCTAGGGAAATGAAATCCTTATATTCAGGCAACTGCATGGACGTTTCCTAAGAAAGAAAAAGAATCTGGGTGACATGTGTTCTCAAACCCCATAAAAATGTATTACCTCTTCTTAAGGTCTAAACAAGCATCAGGTTTCAATGCACGTATCTGGGAAAGGGAGTACTCATATACAGGCAACTGCACGGTTATTGCTAAAAATACGGAATCTGGGTTATATGAGTCCTCAGTCCTGAAAATCTACAGGGCATCTTGCTCTCGGCTAAAGAAGAATCAGAGATTCGAGGCAAGAATGTGGGTAATAGCAGTCGTCATATACAGGAAACTATATGTCATATTGCTAAGGAAGAAAAATGAATCTTGTTTACATGAGTCTTCAATCCTAAAAACTACAGGCCGTCTTCCTAAGAGGTAACCTCGAATCTGGATTTGAAGTAGGAATCTGAGTAATGGGATTCCTCACATACACGAAATTTCCCTGTCTATTGCTAAGTAAGAATAAGAAATCTGCGTTACTTGTGTCCTCAATCCCCAAAAAACTTCAGGTCGTCTTGTTATGGGTTACACCCGAAACAGGGTTTTTTAAGCATGAATCTGCAGAAATGGAGTCCTTATACACAAGCAACTACATGACCATGTGCTAAGAAAGAATAAGGAAACTGGATTACACGAGTCCTCAGTCCCATAAATCTACATCTTGGAAAGGGCTAAAAAGGAATCAGAGTTTCGAAGCACGATCTATGGATGGAGAGTCCTAATATACAGAAAAATACATGGCCCCTTGCCAAGGAAGAAAATGAATCGGGGTTATAGCAGTCCTCAGTCCTAAAAATCAAAAGGCCATCTGCTTTGGGCTCAACAAGAATTAGTGTTTGGAAGTTGCAACATAGGTAAAAGCAGTCCTCATATACAGAATCTTCATGATCTTTGCTAAGGAGAAATAAGAAACCTCTTTTACACGGTACTTCCATCACAATATCTACATGACATCTTGCTAAGGGCTAAACAAGAATGAGAGTTTCCAAACAGAATACTGGGGAAAGGGAGTCCTCATATAGAGGACACTACATGGCCCCTTGCTAAGGAAGAATAAGGAATCTGTGATACACGAGTCCCCAATTTGCCAAATTCTCAAGGTGTCTTGCTTCGGGATAAACAAAATCAGGGCT